>NC_048231.1:68421405-68753036 GCF_002007445.2 Ailuropoda melanoleuca
TAAGGAGGGCACGTATTGCATGGTGCACTGGGTGTTATATGCAACTAATGAATCATCGAACTTTACATCAGTAACCAGGGAGGTACTGTATGGTGACTAACACAACATAATAAAAAATATTATAATAATAATAATAAAAAAAAAGATGAGAACCAAAAAAAAAGAAGAATGGTAAAGTATTAATTCAAAGTGTGCTATAGGGGCACCTGGGTGGCTCAGTCAGTTAAATGTCTGCCTTCAGCTCAGGTCAAGATCCCAGGGTCCTGGGATCAAGCCCATGTCAGGCTCTCTGCTCAGCAGAGAGCCTGCTTCTCCCTCTCCCTCTGCTGTTCCCCCTGCTTGTGCTCTCTCTCTCTCTGTGTCAAATAAATAAAATCTTTTTTTTTAAAGTGTGCTATAATAAGGTAGATACATATTGAAGTTCTTAGATAACCATGAAAAAAATTAGAATTAAAAATACTCCAATTAGAGTTTGTCAGACTGGAGGTCTCTATCTAGATCTAGATCCAGGTCTACCTACCTACCTATGCACCTACTTACCTATCTATCTATCTGTCAGTCTAGGGAGAGAGAGGTGGTGAGGGGCAGCCAACTATATATGTTATACAGAGCTGTATTTTAAATGTAAAGAAACAGGTAGGTGAAAAGGAAAATGACAGAAAAGTCCACACCATTCATATGAAATCTGTTGTGTTTATGTTAGCATTAGACAAAATAGATTTTAAGATAAAAGTGTATTACCAGAGATATAAAAGAACATTTTATAAAGAAAAAGGGTCAATTTATCAAGAAGATATGTTCTTTTTTTTTTTTTAAGATTTTATTTATTTATTCGACAGAGATAGAGACAGCCAGTGAGAGAGGGAACACAGGCAGGGCGAGTGGGAGAGGAAGAAGCAGGCTCACAGCAGAGGAGCCTGACGTGGGGCTGGATCCCATAATGCCAGGATCACGCCCTGAGCCGAAGGCAGACGCTTAACCGCTGTGCCACCCAGGCACCCCAAGAAGATATGTTCTAAACATGTATACATCTAATAACAGAGCTTGAAAATACATGAAGCAAAAATGGACAGAATTAAAGGGAGAAACAAATAAATGTACAATTATGTTGGAGATTTTAATATATGTTCCTGAGTAATTAATAAAACAAGTAGGTAAAAAATAGTAAGGGTATAGATTTGAATGGCACTATCAACCAAATTGACTTAATTGACATATATAGAGTACTACACAACACAACCACAGAATATTCTTATTCTCAGGTGCACACGAAACTTCCATCAAGTCATATCATATACTGCACCATGGAACAAATCTCAGTAAATCTAGAAGTATGTAAATCATATAGAAGACAATTAAAAATCTTTTAAAACACCACAAAAAAATGAATTGAATACTTCTAAATAATCCGTGAGTTGAATATCACAAGGAAATTTTAAAACTATGTTCATTTTAATTAATATGAAAACAAACTACATGTGAGGAAGCTAAAACTACTTAAGAAGCTAGACAAAGAAAAACAAATGAAAACTAAGAAGAATAAAGTAAACCATTAAAAATTAAGTGTGGTAATCATTTGAGTAGAAAATATAAAAAATATAGAGAAGAAGCAATATGCTAGAAGTTGGCTCTTTGACAATAGTAAAAATTCATAATCCTTTGGGATAGCTGTTCATGAAAATAAAATCAAAATACATAAATTACCAATCTTAGAAATGAGAAATGGCATCAAAAGAAGATTCTACAAACATTAAAAGGGTAATAAAATGATATTCTAAACTTTTAAGCCAAAAAATTGAGTAAATTAGATGAAACAGATAAATTTCTTAAAAACACAAATATAATGAAAAAAAATAATAAATTGAAATATCCCTGTATGTGTTAGATAATGTACCTACAAAATAATAGAAATATAGAAATATAATCAAATAAAAAATTAGGCATTTATTTTCTTCAGGAAAGAAATAATAGGAAAAGTTTTATAGAGAAGGAGATATGGTCATCCATGAATACCATTTATGTGATAATTAAATTAAATATTTTTAACCAAAAAGTGTGATATAACAAAATTGGGAAGACAGGAAAGAGAGGGTGAGTGGGTGCTAGAGAAAACCAGTATATGATGTCCAAAATGTAAACCAGAAAAAAAAATCAAGAAGTAGCAAGAAGAAGTGGTTATTTAGAAATGTGTTAGAAATGACAAAGAAACAGTTAAAATATTTGAAAGCGGTTACCTTCATGAAGCAAGAAGAAGAGAGATTACATAAGGCATTGATGTGTTCTTGTATATGCTATTTTAATATTTGAGATTTTAAACTATTTGTATGCATTAAATTTATTAAAAATTAAAGTAACATAAGCTCATTATAGATACTTAAAAAACATTAAAAAGTCTAAAGAAAAATCACATTTAATATAACTTAAAGCTAGCCATTCTTCATATTGTTGTGGTATTGTACAATATCATGTAATAAACACTCAAAAAATATTTCACTAAGTTGGAAACATGCTGTATATATAAATTTGGCAAACTTATTTGTCAATTAAAATTATATCATGGTTATTTTCCCATATCAATAATATGGAATAGTCAATAACTATTCTTCAAAGCTAATATTTTAATGATAATATAATTTTCTATTAAGAATATTCATTAATTACACAAATATTTATGAGTATTTATTATTACCAGACACTTTCCTAGGCACTTGAGATACATCAGTGAAGAAAAAAGATTTTAGCTGTCCATTACTGGTCCCTTACTGTGGAACATTTAGGTTTACTTATTTTGTTTCTGTTGTTATGATAATGCTTCAGTAAACACCTCTGTTACCAGATAATATATATCTATTTACACCTATAATTATTGTTTAGTATATGTTTCTAAGAGTAATTCTTGGAAGTGAAATTATAATTCAGACATATGAATATTTTACAGTTCCTTGAAACATACTTGCAAATTTTCTTCTATAAAAAGTATACAAATTTACATTTTTATCAGTGTGATATGGGATAGATAGTCTGCTTTACAAAATTATATCATACCATAACAATTCCGTTATCTTCTAAAAGTATTTTCCAGTTTGATGGGGAAATAATTCCTTTATTAGTTTCCATTCTTTTAATTATTTATTATATTGCAAAGTTTTCTCACATGAATTATCTCCTCTTTGTTGTTTTTATTCTTTGGAGGGTTGATTTTATGTCTTTTCATCTCACAACTACTGGGTTGGGTTATTTGTTTATTTTTTGGTTTTTGGTTTTTAGGTAAGGGAATAAAACAAAATGAAATCATTTCCAGTTTCCAGTTCTGCATGAAAGGAGCTTGGAAGTCACCACTGTATGAGTAAAAAGCCAAAAGACTGAATGTCCAGCAAATCCTCTGGGTACCTAGAAAGGAGATGACAGAGGGCAAATAGCAGCCACCAAAACTAACCAGTCAGACAGGTGCATGCAGGGAGTCTTAGTTTCCCAGGACACAGACCCATAAAAGGAAACTGCCATGGGAGCCAGTGCCTGAGTAGGAATACAGGAACTGTGAATGACAAATTGCTGGAGGCTCAGTGTGGACAACTCTGACTGAATAACTCCAGTGGGATCCAGTCACAATATTGTGAGATTTACATCCTGGAGCTCAACCAGATTCCTAGAGTAAATATCAGAAAAAAATCCCCCTGTGTATCTGGCATCAGGAGGGGAAAGAACGCATTCCGAAATAAAACAGGGGACTCTTCTAAACGAGGCCTGCACTCATGGAAAATGAGTTAACCAGAGTAAAATCTGCTTCAGTATGTTAGAGCCTAAGTGACCTAAGAAAAGGAAATACCCAAATCCAGCCCAATATTGCTATCCTGTCTTACCGAGGGCAGGGAGAAGAAAACAGAAACACCTGGGCACAAAGCCACTAAAAGACTGAGAGTGAATTATAGGACTATGGAGGCTTCCTCACCTACCATGTCTCATAACACATCACTAAAGCCCTTTCACAACAGTTCCTTTTACCTATTACACCCCATCTAGCTATCAAGAAAAAATTACAAGGCAAAAAACCACAATTTTAAGAGGCAGAACAGACATCAGAAAAAGACATGGTAGAAATGTTGGAATTATCAGACCAGCAATGGAAAACAACCATGCCACAGCTCTAATTAATAAAGTAGACAGGTGCAAAAACAGATGGGAAGTGTAAGCAGAGAGATGGAATACAAAGAAAGAACCAAGAAGAAAGGCTACAGATTAAAACAACAACAAAAAATAACATAAATGAAGACTGCATTACATGGGCTTATTAGTAAATGACACAGCTGATGAAAGAATCTCTGAGCTAGAGGATATATCAATAGAATCCTCAAACACAAAAAAGCAAAGAGAACAAAACTAAAAAAGCCAAAACAAAACAGCATATTTAAGGACTGGGGGACAACTAAAAAGGTATGATATGCCTCAGTGTAGTTTTTCTTTCTCCCTTTGGCATTCATCTTGCCTGCTTCCTAGCTATGTGGTTTCGTGTCTGACATAAATTTGGGGAAATCTCAAGCATTCTTCTTTCAAATATTTCTTCTCTTCCTTTCTCTTCTGCTTCTGGTATTCCCATTATATGTATATTTCAGGAGAAATTTCAAAATATTTTAAGCTAAATGAAAATTAAAACACAATTTATCAAAATTTATGGGATTCAATAAAAACAGAGTTGAGGGTGAAACCTATAGTGTTTAATGTATATATTAGAAAAGATGAAAGATCTAAAATCCAATGTTTCTACTTTATATAACTAGAAAAAGAGGTGAAAATTCAACCCATATTCAACAAAAGTATAAAAATTAGAGCGGAGATCAATGAAATTGAAAATAGGAAATCAATAAAGAAAACCAAAGAAAACAAAATAATTTTTATAAAGATCAATGAGTCTCCAACCAGGCTAACCAAAAAAAGGGGGGGGCACATATTATTAATACCAGAAATGAAAAAGGATATTATCACAACGAATCTCATGGACATTAAAAAGATACCAAAGAAATAGTATGAACAACTGTATGCCAACAAATAAGGTAATCTAAATGAAATGGACCAATTCCTAGATGGACACAAGCTGCCAAACTCATGTAAGAAGAAACAGACTATCTAATTGGCTAATATCTATCAATGAAATTGAATCAGTAATTAATAACCTTCTAAAACAGAAAGCACTAGGACCAGGTGGGTTTACTGGTAAATTCTACCAAACATTTAATGAAGAAATTATGCCAATTCTCAATAATTTCTTTCAGAGGACAGAAATAGAGAGGATACTTCTTAATTCATTCTATGAAGTCAGCATTATCCTTACAGCAAAACCAGATAAATGCATTACATGAAAAGAAAATTACCTACCAGTATCTCTCATAAACACAGATGCAACAAAATTATTAGCAAATTGAATCTAAAAAAGTATAATATTAATTATACACCATGACCAAGCGGGATTTATCCCTGGTATGCAAGACCAGTTCTACATTCCAAAGTGAATTAATGTAATTTGTCACATCAATAGACTTTTTAAAAATCACATGATCATATCAATAGAAGCAGAAAAAGCATTTGATAAAATCCAAAAGCTACTCATGATTAAAAAAAAAAAAAAACCTCTCAGTAAAGTAGAAAGAGAAGGGCACTTTCTCAAAGTGATAAAAATCTGTCTACAAAAACCTACAGCTAACATACTTAATGTTGTGAAACTCAAAGCTCTCCAATAAGATCAGGTACAAGGCAAGAATGTCCACTCTCAGCTGTTCCTCTTAGCATCATATTGGAAATTCTAGTTAATGCAATAAGTCAAGACAAGCAAGTAAAATATGTACATATTGGGAAGGAAAACATAAAACTGTCTTTGTTTACAAATGACATAATTGTGTATGTAGAAAACCTAAAGAATCACAAAAGCCTCCTGAAATTACATGATTAGAGGAAGGTTGTAGAACAAATTTAATGTACAAAAGTCAACTGCTTTCCTACATACCAACAATGACCAAGTAGAATTTGAAATTAATAACACAATATCCATCCCCCAAAATGAAATACTTAGGTATAAATCTAACAAAATATGTATAATATCTATATGAGGAAAACTGCAAAACTCTTCTGAACAAAATCAAAAAAGAACTAAATAAATGGAGAGATGGTCCATGTTAATAGGTAGAAAGACTCACTATTGTCAAGATGCCAGTTTTCTAAAATCAATCTATAGATACAATGCAATGTCAGTCAAAATCCCACCAAGTTATTTCACAGATATTAAAAAACTGTTCTAAGGTTTACATGGAGAGTTAAAAGACCCAGAATAGCCAATACAGTTGGAGGACTAACATTACCCAAAATAAACACTTACTCTAAATCTACAGTGGTCATAAGAGTACAGTATTGGCCAAAGATTAAATAAACAGATCAATGGAAGAGAAGAGAGAGTCCAGAAATAGACCCATATAAATGGAGTCATCAGATCTTGACAAAGAAGCAAAGGCAATACAATGAAGCAAATCATTCTCTTCAACAAATGGTGCTGGAACAACTGATGTCTATATGTAAAAAAAATTAATCCAGGCCCAGACCCTTCACAAAAATTAACTCAAAATGGATCACAGGTCTAAACCTAAAATGAAAGCTAGAAAACTCCTAGAAGATAACCAAGGAGAAAATCTAGATGCCCTTGAGCATGGTGATGACTTTTTTTTAAAGATTTACTTTTTTATTTTAAAGAGAGATAGAGAGAGAGAGAGCTGGGGGAGGGGCAGAGGCAAAGGGGGAAGGGTAGAGGCAGAGGGAAAGGGAGAGAGAATCTCAAGCAAACTCCCCGTTGAGTGTGGACCCCAATGCAGGGCTTGATCTCACGACCCTGAAATCATGACCTGAGCTGAAAACAAGAGTTGGACACTTAACTGACTGAGCCACCCAGGTGCCCAATGGTGATGACTTTTTAAATAAATGATCAATAACTGATAAGCTGTACTTTGTTAAAATAAAAATCTTCTTCTCTGCAAAAGACAGTATCAAGGAAATAAGAAGACAAGCCACAGACTAGGGGAAAAAAATTTCAAAAGACACAAATGATAGAGGATTGTTATTCAAAATATACAACACTCAACAATAAGAAAACAACTTATTTAAAAAATAGGCCAAAGACTGTACTTGATGTCTCAGGGAAGAAGATACACAGATGGCAAATAAGTACATGAAAAGATGCTCCCAATCATACGTCATTGGGGAAATGCAAATAAAACAGCAATGATGTACAACCACATACCAATTAGATTGGCCAAAATCCAGAACACAAACCACATCAAATGCTGATAAGGATACGAAGCAACAGGAACTCTCATTCATTGCTGGTGGAAATGCAAAATAACATAGCCACTTTGGAAGAGAGTTTGGTGGTTTCTGGAAAGCTAAAAATACCCTTATGATACAGTCCATCAATCACACTTCCTAGCATTTATCCAAAGGAGCTGAATATTTATGTCCACGCAAGACCTGCACATAGATGCTTACAACAGCTTTGTTCATAATCATCAAAACTTGGAAGCAACCAAGGTGACCTTCAGTATGGGGATGGATAAATAAACTGTGGGACATCCAGACAGTGAAATATTATTCGCTGCCAAACATAAACGAGCTGTCCAGTCAGGAAAAGATATGGAGGAATCTTAAATACATATTACTAAGTGAAAGAAGTCAATCTGTAAAGTCTTCATAATGTATTATTGTAACTACATAACATTCTGGAAAAGGCAAAACTGTGGAGACAATAAAAAGATCACTGTGTGTCAGGGATGGGTAGGAAGAGAGGTAAAAAAGCAGAACACAGAGGATTTTTAGGGCACTGAAAATACTCTATGATATTATAATGATGATGTCATTTTACACTTATCCAAAGCCAAAGAATGTATAACACCTTATACATTGTATGAAAGTTTTATGAAAGTTTTTATAAAGTTATGAAAGAGTTTTAATAAAAATTTTTCCTTTCTTAAGAGAGAAACTTGTAGTTTCTGATTTTCTTTCTTTAAAAAAAGCGGTTTTGAGGTGCTTGGGTGGCACAGTCACTTAAGCATCAGACTCTTGGTTTCAGCTCAGGTCGTGATCTCAGGGTTATGAGATAGAGCCCTGCACAGCTCTGTGCTGAGTGCAAGTCTGCTAAAGTCTCTCTCTCCCTCTTACTCTGCCCTTCCCTGCCTCAGGCTTGCTCTCTCTCTCTCTCTCTAAAATAAATAGATAAATCTTAAAAAAAAAAAAAAAAAAGCTGTTTTAGTGGTCCACGCTTCCTCATGGAAGCATGATACACAGTATTTAGGGTTTTAGTTTATATTATATAATTAGGCCTATCTTTTATTAGAATATAAATTCCAAGATAAGAGATACCTTATCTGCCTTGTTTACTGCTATGCTCCTAGAAGTAAAAACATTTCTGCCTCATAGTAAGGGCTTAATAACTGAGGAATGAATGAATGACTCTTGAACCCAGTATATTAGCAATCATGCCTTTTCAATCATTTTATGAAATGTTTCCAGAATTAGTAAATGAAACAATTTTTTTCATTCATCAAATCACAGTTGAACAAAAGGAGAGAAGGAATTAATCTCCATGGAAGTTTCACTATGATCTTGACACGAAGGGCATGGCCAAAGTGGAGGCAGAATCCTGAAAAGTCAAACACGTATTCTCTTTCAGGGCTCTTCATTCCTCAATTTAAATAGTTCACAAGCAAATAATCTTGAAGCTGTGGGATGAGTACATCCTACTATAAATACATATGCACTTTATTGTATACAAATACACATATTTAATAAATATGTATTTAATACACATATTTACATTTAATACATATATGTATATATAATACATATGTATACATATACATATAAAGTACATATGCACTTTATTATTTCCTCTGTGTTTGTTTGACATTTTTGTATACATTTTATAATTATATATAACATATATTCCATAAATTTTTAAAAAAACCTTTAAGTTCCTGCTGAGTCTTCCCAGTTAGTAGTTGATAATTTAAATTTAGGTGTTCATTTACAGTTGCAAAGGTTATCTTTTGAGAAGTATATAATATTTTAATTATAATATGCGGGAAATATGAGAAACTTCAGATACCAAAGATGTAACGGTAAACTTTTATATATCCTGATAGGTGAATGAGAGTGGTACTTTAGTAGCTCACACATGGGATGCCTTGAGCAAACTACAGAAAGGCCAGCTACTTGCAAGAGGTGCTTCCTCTTGTCAGATGAGCTATACAAAGATGCCCAATCCTCTTGATCAATGCAGCCTTGCACATTTGGCTTGGCAGAAAGGAACATGACCAATAATCAGCTTTCATTCACCCCATGGCCAACAGTAGCCTTTGTAGAGTGCACAAACTTCATCATTTCATACCTACACACAGCAGTCAAGGGGAGCCATTTCTGGCATCTTCCAAATCCCTGACATCAACAGCAGCCTATTCTGCCTACTCAAAAAAAGGTCCTCCTGGATACCGTAAAATACAACTATCGAGCAACATAGGGCAAAAACATAATCAGTGCTGGCTGACCAGGCTAAAAGAAAGTCACCCCTTTGCTCTACGGAGGTAGAATGCTGTCTGAAAATAAATTATTTGTTTCTAACAAAACAGAAGTCATCTACTGTGTAGCAAAATGACTGACTACAACATGAGTCCCTAATGGTGAACTCCACTCATGTTTGATGCATATGTACGATGCAAACTCCCTGAAGGTGTACTCACAAGTCAATGTGAAAATGTGGAACCAGGCAGTAAATTCTTGCTTTAGAATCAAATGGAATTCATATAATCTACTAAATGAAAGGCAAGCCAGACATAAACTAGTTATCACACACACACACACACACACACACACACACACACACGTGTGTGTGTTTACATAAAGTACCAAATACACACCAACCATTTAAAAGTTAACTTTTCCTAAACATTAACAGTCATGATATAGTATTTAAATACAACTTAAGAGGAAAACAAACAAAAACCAAAAAATAAATTAACACCCAAACAAAACAACCCCCCCAAACTCCCAAATACCCTCAATTTTAAGTGGAATTAAAGGCCACAGGAAAAAAAATGATACATAACAAAAAAGAGGAAATTTACTTTAATTCATATGGAATTAAGTATTTATAGAAATGAAGGATGTTGGCAGAAATTTGATATCAGTAGACCTCTAGTGGTTATTAGAGTAACCGGTGATTTTACTATTTTCCATTACTGCCTCTTTCAACATGAAACAAAAGTGTTCAAGTGTTCCAGGATATAGCCTTCAATGGTAGCAGAGTAAACAGTAGCAAATATCTGTTCATATCTCCAGAAAAGCAAAATAATATAAATAAATAAAATTAACTTCCAAAGTAGGTTGGCCACAACCTATCATAAAAATATTCTATTATTTTTACCCTTGAAAAATGCCTTTGTAGGTTTTTTAAATCCAGAGGTTTATCTTTCTGATTGTAAAATAATTTCCATGAAAAGAAGAATTCAATGCACCTACGTGTTATTTCTTTTCATCTCAGATAATTGAAATGCTAGCATTTTCTAGAGCCAAGGTGTTTTAGCCTACATTTAAATCTGTGAGCTATTAATACATGATTTTACTTGCAAGGGAGACAATAAACAACACAATTTTTCTTTATATTAAAATGAAATCAATGTCAGTTTTGAAGGATGATGGACATCAACCTCTCAGCATTGGTTAGGTCACAGAAAATCACATTAGGTGGGCATACACTGTATTCTTATTGAAAGTGAAAAGTTTTCAGGTGAAGTTAATTTCCTTCTCCCAAATTTAAGTCATTCTTATTAATGATGGCTTTTGCCCCTGATGAATAAAGACAATTGGTAAAATGCAAAGGATGTCTTCAAGCAGCAGCATTTTTTAGGTGACGCTAGATGTAGCCATAGAAGCACCCCCAGGAGCCAATGACACACGCCCTCAATGACATCACTTTAACAACAAAATTACTTCCCACAAGAATGTGTTCCTTTGCTACGTATTATCAAATAATTCATTTCAAATAGGTAAGTGTAGGAGAAGATAAACCATTTAATAAGTCATGGTCCAGCCAACTATGTATACATAATAACAAGCCAGTATAAAAGCAATGACTCATGGGATCAAAACAGATAGCACAGTTTTGAAACATCTTTCGATCTGGAGGAGGATTTCTGAAATGCCTGGTGATTACTTATAAAAGAACATGGGTACAAAATGGGCCTGCTTTCCAATTACCTACAAGGCATTAAAAAAGGAAGGACACTGCTCAGGATGATATATTTAAGATAACTGTGAAGGTACCTTAGAAATATTCACTTCTAAACTCTGACCCAAATTTAATGATGATTACTACTGACATCTGTATTCTATGTAGAACTGGTTTAAATCGACATGGTCACCAACTTAAGTGTAAAAGGGGGCACTTTCCTTTTTAACTGAATTCACTCTATTTGCCCCACTCCTGGTCAGGGAGGGAAATGTATGCCCCATGAAGGATGGTGAGTCATCTCCAGTGAAAACTCAGTCTTGTTTGTAGAACAAATGTCTTGTAAACTTGTCAGCATTCTAACCACCAACTCCTTCCCCTTCTCCCTAGGGATCTCAGTGACATGACATTGAATGAAGCTCAGGAAGTGTGAGAAGGAAAAGGAGGCCAATTTATTCTGTCCTCACTGTCCTCCGTGGAAGAGTAACCTTCTCATCAGATGCCTCTCCTCGTGGAATCTGCTGCCGATGACCTTGAGTCTGCAGGGCTTCCAAATGGTAGGTTCGGGACTTTGTCCTCTCACCTCTGGAGATTGTTCCAGTTCATCAGACCTCTCAGTCGTTTCTTCCTGCCACCTAACCCCATGCTAGCCAGTGTAACTGTGAGATTTTCCCTTAGCCCATCACCTAAGTAGCTCATGCTATGGCTACTGTACTCTTCAGATGCCATGTTGGACACAGGGCATCTTTCTGTAAGGTTTGCAGTCTTCCTAACTATACCCTGGGTAAAGAACTCTGTTCTTTTATCCTTCTAGCATATGCCAATTATTCTGCTGCCCTGGCCATGGCCACCAGGCTTTTCCCAGAGAACCATGCGGCTCATCTCTCTAAATTGCTCTTTCCCACGTAGAGTAGGAAGGTTAACTTCTTTGGGGAGGAAAAAAGTTATTATGCATTCTTATCCTTTCTATAATTTATTCATCAAGACCTCTAGGCTTTTGCTCCTATTTAAAACCAATTTCTTAGAATTCTATTGTTTGTATCTTGCCAGTGAAAGCCACGGTTTTAAAGATGCATATCTATACTATTAATTTTAAAATATCTCCTTACGTACTCAGAAGCCAAACAACTAATTCTTTATTCTTTCTGTAACATGCTTAGCCTCAGGGCAGTTCATGTGAAAAGCCCTGGTCTCTGCTTGAAAGAAGATGTGGTTTGAAAAACCAAGCATACATAGTTTAACATCAAAATATGGCCCCATTATACCTAACAGCTTATAAGGCACGTGGCTTTTGTACATGCAGGTGCTTCCACCTGAGGTGCTCTCGGGCCTTTCTTCCCCCTGTGAACTGTTTTTCAACTTCTGGATCTATGTCACTCTTTCTCACAGGCATTTCCAGCTCTCCCATGGCCAGGTTAAATCAGGGCCACTGCTATCCTCTCTCATGAGGCTCCTTCCATTCATAGTGGTTGTCACAACTTGTAACCACAGATTTAGTCTGCTGTCCCCACCCTACCACACTATGTATCAATGTTAATAGTGTAGAGCTTTTTATGTTTTGCACACTGCTCAATTCCAAGCACTTTATATAGTTCTGACATATCGTGGGCGGTCAATAAACGTTTGTTGTAAATGGCCACACTATCCTAGTAGTTCCTGTCATAGGTTCCGTGAGGTTAATAGGACAAATATTACCTTAAAATGGAGGACCCTTACATTAACGTATGTGAAATGGAATGCATCAGGACATGTGATGTCATAGAACTGGGATCTGCACTTTGGTCCTGTGAACCTTGGCCCACCGCTGTCCATCGTACCACACCCTGTTCCACAGTCATCTTTCATAATGGCTTGGAATCTGCTTTATAAAGAATTCTTGGTAAACACTTGCTTAACAAGGTAAAACATTATTTTTAGACACAAAAAAGCAGCATGGTTTAATGGAAAGAAAACAAAAGACAGGGTTCAATTTTGAAATGAGAGTAATATGTAACCCAAGAGACCTCTGTGATTATTAATGACATGAATGACATTATTACAGCATCACCACATGGGGTAAGAAACATTTTCAAAAGAAAGTCAAAATGCCTAGTCCGTCTGGAGCTAATTTATAACAGTTTCATCTCCAGAATAACATTTTAGTCTTCTTTAAGAAAATAGGAAGTGGTCCTTATCTATAGATGCAAATGCAAAAGCTGGCCTATTTACAAATTGGCCAGTTGACAAGTCCTATGAACGTGTAGGGACATTTACAATCACTAGACAAAAATATACACCCAAATGGTAACTGGTTTTATTATTAACCTTCAATTCACTCAATATAAGTTCTCAAAGCCACACTATCTCACGAACATTTAGTAGCCTTTATCGGTCTAGTTGTGCTCTTTTCACAAATGCAAGTGATTTCAATTTATAACATTAAAAGCCTTCTCTTGAGGTTTGATGTTTTATTTTTAAAGTTTATTCACATTCGAGTATGGCTGAATATACCCTTATATAAGTTTACCTAACTTAATCTGGATAATTTCCACATTTTGCACCCTTTAACATTCTTTCAAAAACGTCTTTATTAGATTAACATGAGTATTATTGCTATAAAGTATGTTATTTTAAGACCTGTGCCTTGTAAGATTGATATTTCAAAATAGCCTATGCATCTGGATGCTTTATGTAGGAAAATGCTACTCTTCATTAAAAAGTGTACACTTTATTGTTATTTACACAAAGCACAACTGAAATGTTACCCCCCAAAAGCTTATAAGATAAATCATTATTGGCATGAATGGATGGTCTTGAATGAAAAGTGGTTTTTTCCCCCCTTCTGTCAAAGCTTGGTCGTCTTATTTAGAATAAAGCACAGTAAACTAAGATGAGAAGATCTGAAATAATGAATGCAGGAGAGGAGGTCAGGCACGATTTCTTATTGTCCTTTCCAACAAGGGAAGAATAAGGGCAAATGAAAGAAATTTCAAAAGTCAGTTACATATTTAACAGATAAAAGGAAATATGAATTTTAAACACAGGGCAATTATTGTCAAGAGGTGTTATTGAAATAAACAGATTTTAAGCTTGCTACTTCTCTTTTAGAAAGCTAGATGAAACCAGATTTCAATGGCTAGAAATAATATTTTAATTTCTTTATAACAATGCAGAAACAAAGAAGATACATGCACGAAAATAGAAAAGTATAGGAAAACATCTACAAGTAGCTATTATAGGCAGTTTAAAAGCACAGGCAAGACTACAATATGAACCAGAATATTAATTCCCTGTTCAGAAAATAAGAATATGATGGGATAGTTGAGCATGCATGGCATGAAATAATGTGCGTAAGCAAGCTTGGGTTACAGAACATAATAAATGCAATGGTTACAGAGGTGGGCTTGCGGCCACTTAGAAACTCATCTTTAAAGACCTAGGCTCCAGGTCTAGAATGTCTGTGTTGCGATCCTGTTTCTACCCTTCTGCGGTTAGGTGATGACAGCCTCGTTATTTAGCCTCAATGTCCTCATCTATACCATAAAAATAGTAACAGTTCATACCTCATAGGATTGTTGTGAAAATCTAAAGAGTTAATTCTTGAGGCAGTGCCTGCCATGCAGTCAGCAATCAAGACAGTTCTTGTCATCCCCTATCCTCACATTCTGTTGGAAATACCTTACAACAATTTGATTGTAGATGGTTAAATTCAGATGAGAGTCTAGATGTTTCCCATCAATTCAAAAATAGAATTATGCACATCACATTTTAGATAAACAAACTGCTGATGTTGTTGACATGCATTAAGTATGTTCTCACTGAGCCCGATTTAGAACCCTGGCATCATTGTTCAGTGCACTAACCTCCCCTGTACCTATAATGCTAATCTGATTTTTCTTGATTGCTTTATCATAGATTTGAATAAAGACAGAGCTAAGCAGTGATGAGTTGTATTTTTTACTCTGTATGATGCTAGAACGTATTCTCCAAGATGTTATTATGCAGCAGCAATAATGATATGTTAGTGAAATAAATCCCCAGACTGAGAGCTGTGCTGATTGATACTTGGCTGCCAAAAATCTCAAAGATTCTGAAATGTATATAGACATTTAAGGTTGTCAAAGCTTCCACGATGTTGCTGTTAAAAAGGAAATCCTAAGAAACCCTCCAGTACCTCAGGAGCTCAGGATAAATTTTATGAAAAGTGCTTGAAGGAAGATGATAGTCATAATTGTTGAAAGTACTAAAACTAATTCGCCCTCCCTCCTTCTCTCTCTCTCTCTCCTATCCCTCCCACATACACACACAGCCATTCTCCCCCCTCCCCATTCTTTCTCTCTCTACATACACACATGGCCACTCATACATACATATGTACATACTACATACATATATTCAGGAAGGAATAAGGGATAAATGTTCTTAAGCACGATGCTCATAAAGAAGAGGGGGAAGAAGAGGAGAATTAATTTCGCATATTGGTAATACCTACCAGCCTTTGTGTTGACTGAAGTTTCTTACCAAAACATGGAAGATTGGCAGCAAAAACAAGACAGAAAATGACTCTGGAAGATTCTTGCAGTCAAGATTAGAGGGAAAGTGGGAAGTCTGCTCCTTCAGTAATCACCCTGGTTTCCTAAGTACTTCTTATATATATACCTTAGAATTAAAATGGCTGAAACTATTACCACACTGTATGTTAACTAACTGGAATTTAAATAAAAATGAAAAAAAAAAACCAAATGAAATGGCTCTTTAAAGATGGGAAGGGCCACCTGGGAGAAGGATGGGGGTGTCTCCATCATTCTTTAATCCCTTCCTCTAGCCTAAGAAAACACTTAAAGCAGTTTAAGGATAGATAGAACATGGTAGAGGGGCACCTGGGTGGCTCAGTCGGTTAAGCATCCGACTCTTGATTTTGGTTCAGATCATGATCTCAGGGCGGTGAGATTGAGCCCCATGTCAGGTTCCGTGTTCAATGGGGAGTCTTCTGGAGATTCTCTCTCTCCCTCTCCCTCTGTCCCTCCCTCCACTCACTTGCTCACTCTCTCTCTAAAATAAAACTTTTTAAAAAAAGAAAATGATAGAGTCCCATTTATTTTTTAAAGAAAGGGTTTGTCAGGATGAAAACAACAGAAAATGTTATAGATGAGAAAGAGAATCCTGAAACGGTGAACCCTCAGAGTGCTCTCGAGCTAGAATAAATATTAGAGGTTATCTGAGCTTCCCATTTACAGATGTAGAAATGGTTGCCCAAAGGTTTTAATAATTCTTTTTTTTAAGATTTTATTTATTTATTTATTTATTTGACAGAGAGAGAGACCAGCAAGAGAGGGAACACAGCAGGGGAGTAGGAGAGGAAGAAGCAGGCTCCCAGCGGAGGAGCCTGATGTGGGGCTTGATCCCAGAATGGTGGGATCACACCCTGAGCCAAAGGCAGACGCTTAATGACTGAGCCACCCAGGTGCCCTGGTTTTATTAATTCTTAAATATGGCTCCAAAAGTAGTTTCTGGAGGAGCTGGGATAAGAAATCAGAGGTCAAGATTCAAACTTAAGAGTTTCTTCCTGCTGCCTCCTTAATGAATTCACTTTAGGATGTCAAAGCTACTTTACTGTTCCAGCACTCCTCAGCGGGTTAGGAGGTAGATAAGGGAGACAGCAATAGGGTCAGAAACCCCCAGTGAGATGTCAAAAGAACAGAAGACTCATTCGTGGGCAAGGAAATCAACTGCCCATCTAATTTTGGCAAAAAAAAGACTAAGTCTAAGAGTTGAGTGTACTTCCACCTCAGAATCGAGGAGGTGGGGACAAAATTTCAAACATCACTTCAATTGAAAAACTGCATTCTACGATATGTCAAACACCGTTCTGGGCTCCAAACGTGGGGGGGCAAGGGTGCAGATGGTGCACTGTTTCCTGCCCGCAGGCGTTCTCAGTCAAATACGGAAGTGAGAGCGATAAGAAAACAATTACACTATAAATTTATAATGAATATAATGAAATATCCTTTCAACTATTTTCAATATCCTCTCACTATTCTTTCCTTTCATGAACATATTATCTAATTATGATCTTTGTAACCCTAGTAAATTAAGACTTTTATGGTCAATTTAGCAGCATTTTGTAACTGTTTTATCTCTCTGTACGGTCTTACGCAACGCCAGCTTCAAAGCCCTGAAATGATTCAACCCTGAAATTATTTTTAACCAAAGGCTAAAGCTGTTGTTGTTGTTGTTGATTTTAAGTAATAGCTGGCTGACCCACACTAGCCACAAGAAAGTTGTAAAGAAACACAGCATGGTGTTGACTTTACAGTGGAAGTTTATAAAGGTTAGCCAGGTGGCGGTAAAAACAAACCAAAATTTAGAAGAAAACAAAACCACTTAGACTTCCAGTTTGGTAAAATTCAAGTGGTTCTGATTCTCTAATACAGCTGGATACATGAATTTATAGGTTCAAGGTTTATTTGAATAAATGCTCAGAAGATAAATACTTTCTAACATCTCCATGGTGTCATGTGTATTCTTACCTTACTTACACAGTCATTATCAGACAGACAAAACTCAATAATCAAGGACTAAAGGGTATAGTCTCTGCTACTCGGTCCTAACAGAATTTCGGCATCAAGTGGAGGTACTAAAAAATTGAAAGTTGGATGCGTGACCAGTGACCACTGCCGTAAAGATCATGACCGAGCACAAGAGCAACGCTTCAAAACAACCAACTAGCCCAGCGTAAGATTCCAAATTAATGTGACACCCTTCACTGATCAGATTAGACTCTCCAAGGCAAGACCGGAACCCAGACAATTTCCCTTCCTTTTCCAGAAGCCCAGGAACTAGCTAAGACTGGATTGGTGTCTGGAGTGTGCGAGCTTTAGACGGAAATCAATAAGCTAAATTTCTAAACAAACACTCACTTTTATGAAAAGGCACTTATATAATATGAGTAAAGTATCAAGAAGCAGGATTTTAATTCAAGAGAAAAGTAAACTTTCAAAAGCATTTAAAGTAAATGCAGAACTAAACATCTTTTTGCCACGCTGATGTTTTACATGTAAGCCAAACTGCTATTTCTTCTTCTGCTGTTGGAACGAGAGTAACTGCCTAAACGCAATTTCAAATGATTAAATACACACACGCAAGCATATATAATACTACAAAAGAATCTAGCAACCAAAATTCCCTCCAATTCATAGAAACATTCCATCTAATTATCTAACTTCTTTAAAGTACTTATAAAGATATTTTATATTTCTGACAGTTATAATTATTTATAGAGGAACTGCCATGAAGAGAAAACTTTCTAAAAACTCGATCAGGGGAAGTACCTCAACCCAGAATAATTAAACAAATAAGTTTATCATGTAATTTTTTTAAAACTTTGGCATTAAAACAACTTGAATTAAGAAAAAGTAGCATCGCTGTATCATTCTTAGGTATTTTAAATCCAGAAGCGTATATAACTTAAAATTGGGGAATTTATACCATTAAGAACAGATTCAATTTGGGAAGTCAAATATTTTATTACATTTATGTTAAAAAAATCCTCTTAACTATTTTTTGCTTTATGCAAAATTTCCTAAACAATTAGAAACCACTAAAGGAAAGCAAAGTTTTGGAACAAAGGAATTGACTTATACAAGACAACCTAATGTCAATAGGGAATTTGGTGATCCACCTAAAAAAAATTTTAATAGCTTTTCTAATTAAAACTCACCATCATAAAAAATTAATCACTAAATTTAATTTCATATTAAGTATACTGTTTTATATCATTTTTATTAAAAACATGTTTTATTAGATTTTCCAACTAAATTAAATGGTGAATAGTAATTGCTTTTATTGCTGGTTTATATGCTTTAATAATTACTTGAAACTATCCCATTCAGCTAAATTATATGCAATTTTAGTCACAAACATACTTTTAATAAAATTTTATTCACGTAGACACAGCAGTTAGAGAGTGTTCTGTGTGTGTTTGTGTGTGTACGTTCTAAAATTAAATCCAAATGTGTGTTAATACTCAGATAAAAAAATGACTGCAAACAGATTGTAAAATTTTAGGAGATGAGTCGAGGAGCATTTTCAGAAGTATTAAAAAATTTCAGTACACAGCAACTGTCATAACCAAGAAAACAATGTTAATTGAAACCCGTGCATATCAGTCTTCATTCAGAAGGTGATTCAGAAGATAACACTGGCCAAAACCAGCATTTGAGCAGGACTATACCCACATGACTCAATACCCTTTAGGCTATTGTCATCTTGACACTCCAAAACTCCTAGGTAGAAATGTGAGGAGTATCATCAAAGTGTGGTCTGGAACACCGGGTCCACACTCTTCCCACGTGATTTTCTTAGTCATCCCATTTGATGTGGTCCCATGAATCTGTTGTGGGCTTTTGTTTTTTGTTTTTTGATTTTATTTTAGTTAAGTTCCCCAGGTAGGAAACTTGTGCTGCCAACTCAGCAATATAATCTAAATTAGGACAGAAGAAAAGTAAAACTTCCACTACCATATCTCTTTACCCACTTACTTATCTCACAACTAATTTGCTATTTTTAAATTTACTCCCTTCTGTTTCCACACAAAACAGGGCTATCTATGGTCATTTTACAAATGTCCAAGTCAAGCTCTACACAATGTACATGTGTATGCATCATTGTTCTGAAACCGAAATCTCAATTTCAAAAATAGCTTGCTTTTCATGTTCTTCATGATATACCCTACGTTATTTTAGAGCTTGAACTATTAGATGGATCCAATATGACGATTTCATATGGCTAACCTTACCTGTCATGTTCATGCTTGTAACCCCACTGTGTAGTTCATTCTTGGGTTCAATAGGTATTTGTTTAAATGAATAATGAAATATTGGGTCATTCACCACTTACCCTTGCCTAAGTATGCTCAAGGCTCCAAGTAAGGTACTTACTAAAGTTATATGTCTAAATGGGACATTTGCCTCCTTTTTGGTTACCTAGCTCCTGAATATGCTTCCTTTTGGGGGGTTAATGCTATATCATATGTCTTAGTAAGAACAAAGCTCCCCACTACAGAAGCCAAAGAGGCTCAAAGAATCCTGGAAAAATATTTCACGTGGAAATGTTATTTCAATGGGTTTCTTACTAACACTCTTGGGAAATCAGTACACTACAGATTACTATATAGGAAAAATGTTCTGGACTGATACATTATCAAACAAAATATGTATTCCTGGACAGGAATTTAACCCTAGACTCTAGAGAGGGATATTTGTTCTAGTCATTTGTTCTAATCAAACTAGGCTTTGAAAGACTAAGTGGACCTCAGTGGGACTCAATATTTTTTTTTCCTAACAAGATTCAAAACAAGGTATTTTTCTGACTTTCAGAAACAATCTTCCAAAATTTTGATCCTGAAGCCACAACACTTTTAAAAGAAAATTATAATTTTCCTCAAAGGCATGTAATTCAAATTACTAGAATGCAGAGAATTTACCTATTATTTAATTAATCTAGAAGATATTTATAACATAAATTATTTTATTCCCACTAAACTGATGTTTATAGTAAACAATTTGCCTGTTTTTAACAGTGAAATAAAACCTAAAATTCTTCAAAGTTTCTTATAATTAAGCATGATTGTGTGTATGTAAGTGTACCTATGTGTATATATACATATTTATATATGTTGTAGTTTAATATTCATATGCAGGTGAACCATTGAGTTCCAATTCAATTTTTTTCCTGTTTCTCAGTGGTCTGACCAATTGAAGCATATCAAGACATTTCTAGAGTACAAATATTATGCAGAAAGGGGGAGATTTTTAAATTCTAGTAAATGGATTATGCATTTCTACATGCTAATAGAATTATCAAACATATCTTTTGAATGAAAAAGTCCCCTTGAATATTTTTTTTTCCATCCATCATGGGTAGACATTGAAGTATTACTGAACTCTTCAAGAGAATGCTTAACTCTCAAGTCCTTCTCCTTTTTTGTTTCTAGACATTACTGCAACCTTTTGCTTGGCACATAGGATGCTGTTTGTTAAGGATTCAAATGCATAAAGAAGTCATTGTTTGATACATGAATGAAGTACTAAATACTGTAAAAAAAAAAAAAAAACCTATGATAAAAAAAATCTCATTATTACTCCACTGAGTTGAGAGACAATCTGGGAACATGGAACACACTCTACAAAGAGCAATATATTCTGTGATGTCATGACCAAAATCATTAAAAAAATGAGAGCTTAAGGGAAATGTATAGATATAATTTTCTATTGCAATCCCTTCATTTAAAAGCTGATTAAGCAGAGTTAAAGGGGGTGTCTCAACTTCCCTTTGGACTCCTGTAGTCTTAAAAAAAAAGGGCAAAGGGAAAAAATACAATTTGTTGTGACTTTAAAAAAACCAGAAATCCTATGCTGATTATCTAATAATACTTTGCAATCAATAAAGTACAAATATTTCCTGCAAAACTATCAATAGTATACAATATTAACTCAGAAAAGCAATTAAAATGGTTCTTAGAAAAGTATACTTCTTTCAAATTAAGTTGAATGTTTATTTTGAACTGAAACTTTCAAGTCTGTCTCTAAATCTGACTCTCTTATTTTGCCAAACATCCTTTAATAAATAACTTCAGACAACAACAACAACAAATAAATCAGCTGTTTTTAGAATGTACAAATTCAGAATAAAATAAATAATTAGAAAAAAAGAACATTTTTGAGCTATGGCATGTCCCCACAAATTTCCAGAATCAGGACTCAAAGACAGAAGCCTACGTGAGCACATTTCTACTTATAATCCATTTATGTGGATGGTAGAACCAGACACTTACAAATTGATGAGCCCCTAAATTCAGAACATCTTTAAGCTTTTTGATCTGAAATACCTTTTGGAATTCTGTAAACCACAGCCATTGCAAAGGGGAGCCTCTTTCACAATTAGCTACTTATATTTCATGATAGCTCCAAGGACCTCCTGCTTTTACAATGAACACAAGTGATTATGGAATCTTTAAATGATTTTAGCCAACAGGTATTATTTGAAGTCTGCAAAAAAGTTTTACATAGCTTAATATATTTTACTCAAAATTGGGTGAAGGTGGCCAAAGGGTACAAGCTTCCAGTTATAAAATAAATAAGTCCTGGGGATATAACGTATGGCATGATCTCTACAGTTAATAATTCTGTATTGCATATTTCAAAGTTGCTAAAAGAGGAGATTCTAAAAGTTCCCATGACAAGAAAAAAATTGTAACTAGGTACAGTGATGGATGTTAACTAGATTTATTGTGGTGACCAGTCCCTAATGAATACTTATATGGAGCCATTATGTTGTACACTGGAAATTAATATAATGTTACATGTCAATTTTATCTCAATATTGTAAAGGTAAAATAGGTTAAATACTTACTATGCTAAGATACAGGGGCTTTGCTCTTTTTTTACCTTTATTTTTTTGTTGACTTAGGGAAGCATTATAAGCTTCAAATAAACAAAGGAAGCTGAATATCATATATCACTTTTCCCTTTTCTAAATTCTTCATTCCAGTTCGTGTCTTCTTGACCTTAACCTAATTATCTAGCCTAGTGGCAAGACATTTCTCTTCTTTTCCCCTCTTTCTCTAACATACATAGTATACATATATTCCCCAAATGAATTTATTTTGTTTCCCTTTGTACTGATTAGATTGCAAATCTTTCAAGTGAGAAAAAAAAGTTTAAAAAGGGATTTTTAACTCTCCATTTTATATGCTGTCTAATAAAGACTTGTTACACCTACCTGTGTTACAATTACAGGGAAAGATTTCTAAAAATCACAATATTTCAATTTCTTTACAATAATATATTAATCACCTAGTATTAAAGAAAATAGAAACTTTTAATTTAAAATTTAAAATGTTATATTATTCATATTCTACAAATATTAACCTAGGGTTCCAGCTGACGGTTAAAATGTGAGTTTCACCCATAATTTCTCTAAAGATTTCAGAAACATCAAACCCATGGCTACAGAGATAGGCATTTAACTGCCAAGTCACAGTAAAAAATAGTCTAGACCATCACATCTGATACAGTAGCCACCAGCCACCTGTGACTATTTACATTTAAACTAACATTAATTAAAGTTAAATCGAATTAAAATTAACATTAGTCCCTCAGTTCACTAGCAATATTTCAAGTACTCAGGAGCCGCAGCATGGCTACTGACCATCTTACTAGCGGCACAAATATAGAACACTCCCGTTATCTCAGAAAGTAGACTGAATGCGGTTCCTAGAGTCTTCTTCAACCTCCACTTCTAGACTTCTCTTCACTGGGTCTCTCCGTCTACACCTTACCAGATTCATTCTCAGAGCCTTCTTCTCAGCCTCCACGACTTGTTCTCAACTTAGGGAGATCATGGCCCCCGTGGGACATTTGCAATGTCTGAGACATTTCGGATTGTCACAGTTCGGGAGACAGGATGTAATACTGACACGTGGTGAGTGGAGGCCAGAGACACCACTGAACACCCTACAAGGCACAGGACATTCCCCACAGCAATGAATGCTGTGTCAGCAGAGCCCAACCTGAGAAATTTTGGCCTAGAGTACTCTCAAGTGAGGCTGCATGTGGATTGCCCACCCCAAACTGGATTTGTTATATCATTTAAGTCCCCCGCTTCAGACTACTCTCAATTATCAATGTGTACCATCTACAAAAAAGTAATACACCCTAGATCCAATGTATGTCTAGCACTCAGAGTCCCCACTAACTTAAGAAAGAGACATAAACTACGAATTTTACTACCATGAATTCTTATTTTTACAGGGGCTGGAATTTCCCCACATTGGGTAGATGAACAGTAATCAAAGGTGAGTGATAGCATGTACACTTTTATTGTGTGTTACATGAAGGTAAGGACCATGTCTTTGCTCACCATTATATATATGCATTTCATAATATATGTATTCGTATACAGGAAGCTCTAAGAGAAAGGTAACATTGGATGAGAAAAACAAGATACAGAATAGTGTAAACGATATGAACTTATTTTTATAAAAGAATGGTGAGAAGATCTGTGTACATATGTTTGAGTGTGTGTCTGGTTATATTCATGTGTGTGTATATGTATATAAGTACAGAGAAAAATGGAATGATACAGTAGTTTGTCAATGCGGGTTCCCTAGGAGAGCAGTACCGTCAGGGGAAAGAAGAAAATTTAAAAAGCAAAAAAATATGTAAAACTTCTGTGGAAATCATGATAATGGTAAAATGTTATACTTTCATTTTTTAAATAATGGGGTATTTAAAGAACTACCTCAAATGGAGCAACTGAAAAGAAAATCAAAAGCATAAGATCTATTCATTAATATAACATTTGTATTTTAGAAGAGAAACAGCTAATAAGTAAGAAAAATAGTATCATTTCATACAATGATAAGTCTTCTGAAGAATATTAAAATGTAGGTGTCTGGGAGAGATAGTCCAGAGCTCAAGAAAGGTATCAGGGCTTGGAGAAGTAAATTTGGGATTTTTCAGGGTGCAGATGGTATTAAAAGCTACATGATTCAATGTGATCATCTAGAGAGTGAATGTAGGGGAGGAGAGAGTTAAGGGCTGCACCCTGGAGCTCTCTAGCGTGGAGTGGCATGGATGAAAGCCTACCAGAGATGGGCAGAAAAAGCAGAGCAGAGAAAGCAGAGATGATGAGACAAGTCCTTAACTGAGTTTTGCTGGAAAGTGTGTTGTGGACATGGTGCAGAGAAATGGGGCACTGAATGGAAGGGTGCAGTGGGATCATTGGGGGCTTTCTAAAGAGGACATTTATTACACGAGGCTTATATATAGGAAAAGAAAGGAAGTACTTGGAAGAGAAAACTCAGTGAGAAGTGTGAGAAAAGGCATTTTATAAGGGAAGGGCTAGGCTTAGGTTGGAGAAGGAATGACTAGATATGTCCTTATCCTTGAGGTACACATTGATATAGGATGAGAAAGTACTTTCCCCTTAGAGTAAATAATATTTGAAATTATTCCACTGGATTTTATTAAAATCAATATAGATTTATATCACATCAGCTATTCCCTAGCCAAAGATCCACAACTGACAACTTCTAACAAGAAAACCAAGGATTTGCATCATGGGACACATTCTCTTGTTATTTACATTCTTGAGAATTATAGACTGAAAAAGGTAATGGTATAAGCAGACAAAACACATGAACAAATATTAGTAGAGTGATACATATATCACTGATACATATTTCTGTTATCCTATATTCCCAGTGCTAGACAATTTCCAATAAAAAAAATCAAAATCTGAAGACTTCTATTCATATTTTAAAAGAAAAAAGATCGGGGCACCTGGGTGGCTCAGTTGGTTAAGTGCCTGCCTTTAGTATAGGTCACGATCCCAGGGTCCTGGGATCAAGCCCCACATCTGGCTCCCTGCTCAGTGGGGAGTCTGCTTCTCCCTCTCACTCTTCCTCTGTGCTCTATCCCTCTCTCTCTCAAATAAATAATTTTTTAAAAATTTAAAAAATAAAAGAGAAAAGATAATTTATATCCAAACCAGAAAACTTCATTCTTAGAAATTTCCCAAGTAAATGTCCTTATTATCCCAATAGCTATGCTACTCTATAGTGGGTGAGATATGATTTTAAAGCCACGGATCAATGCACTCGTCCTTCCTTGTAATTCGTGCCAAGGATACCAACATCTTTTAGACTCATCTGAACTTCGAAAAAGAAACACCCTTGCCACCTTTTTTTTTTTTTTAACTTTTGGTATACTTAAAACTAGGGATTTCTTAAACCTTGAAGCAAAAGCAGGTCACCAACAGCAACTAGAAATGCAGCAATGTTTTACAACCAGTTTTTAGTAGCAAGTATCAGAGAAAGCAAGGAAAATATTTCATTTCCCCATCTACAGATGTAAGCACAAAATTACACAGTCAAAAAAGTTCATGTAAACTTGTTAGTTACAGGAATAATAAACTAATGTTGAATAAAATTGGCTGTTTGCCTTCTATTTATAACACTTCATTTTTATTCACAATTACCCTAGTAAGGTACATTTACTATCACACATTATTCTATACTTACCAAGATAGAAATCTACAAAGATAATTTTTAGAGATCTCTGCAAATTGGAGACCTAAAACTGAACTGCCTAGTCTTCTTTCTCTACATATCCAGTTTTCATCCTAACAGGAACAATTGGATAATTCCAAAATTGTCATTGGACCCAGGAATGAGAGATCATGATCTTTTTTTCCTTTACTGCTGAATAAAGTAGGTCAAAATCCTAGCAAAAATCTTCTTACCCAGCAAAATCACTTTGATAAAACTGTCCTGTTATAATAAATCATTTTTTTAAATTACAATTTTGTCTTTTAGGAAAATTAAAACATCCGAATTACTCTTCTGATCATTTTGAAACTCTTGATTATTATGGCTCAAGAAACCAAAGCTAGAAAACATTGCAGAAACCAAAACTACACTGATACAACACATTTTATGCTCAGGGTGCAAAACGTGGGCAAGCTTGGATTTTTGTAACTATCATCTGTTTATAAATCAGTCTATCACACTAGTTTTGAACAAAGTACTTGAATCTAAAAATAATGAAAGTGGATAATGGAACCTGAGTAGACAAAGTCCCTGTAGGAACAGATAAAAAATTGGCCAAGAGATTGCGATGGTTGGTTTAATACATTGACTCAGGTTTTTGTTGTTTTATTTGGTTAGAAAGGCTTACCATCTTGCTGGCCATGAAGAGCCTGAGGACTTTGCATTCTTTCCTCAAGATTGGAGCTAAGATCAGAGTTCACAGCTGACATCCGTGTTGAATCACTCATATCAAATTCATCACTTTCTATTGAACTTTCATCCTGAAAATGGTTTTAAAATATCATCAAGCATCATAACATAAATATAACACATTCAAATAGTGACCATTTTATCTACAGGGTCAATTAGAGTTTAACCAGTAAGTAAGATTTTACAGATATCAGTAAAACATGTTACATAGTAATAGATACTTGAAATAATAAAGTAATAATTTCTCCCTTTAAGGAATTTCAAGACTTGTGAAAAATCAATGTATCTACGCACAGGCAGATTTAAAAGGTAAAATAACGTGTTTAGGAAGGATGTAGTTGGGGAATTATCCTAAATAATAATAAATGGATTTTTTTTAATTAGGAAAAAATACTTCCTAGAAGACTCAAATCACAAAATATAACATATAGAGAAATATATGTTTGAGTCTAAAAATGACTTAATAAAATATAAGCAAAAATCTTGCAATAAGAAAACCTCAATCAAAAAATTCTCATTGGCAAACAGGATGGATTCTAATTATTGACAAACTTATATGGCTAGATTGAAAATCCACATTTACCGAGAGCAAGGTTTTAGCACATCCTTTCTTTCCTTATAAGTAAATAACACTGAACTGCAAGCGCAAAAAGAAGTTCTGGGTAGAAGTGTGCAAGATCCATTTCCCAAAAGCCAGTTCACCAAGTGGCGAAATTACCAAAAGTCCAGTTCTCCAAATGCCCAATTCATCAAAACCTGCCAAAAATTAACTTAAATCAAATCTAAGATATTTTGCTGTAGCTGTGACATGCTGTAAGTATTTAATCAAAATCACCAGGTTTGACTTTAACTTGTAAATGTCTGATCTGAAAGTGGAGCATTAATATAATAATTAGCAGGAGCTGTAATTCTAGTGCTATTTATGTTACAGATAACTGTTCTCTATATTTGTTCACTCACTTCAGCTTTATCACCACCCGTGAGTCAGGTCCCAGGATTCATCCTATTTTACAGATCGAGAAATTGAGGCACAGAGCAGTTAAAGAATGTATCCCACTATAATATACCAGAACCGGAATTTATATGAAGTCACTCAGGCTTGAGAAAATAGCTTCTTTGAATAGGAAGAGTTACCTTGGCTTCATAAATGACATCTTGGTATCAGCAAAGAAGTTGCTATGGTTAGGGGACAGGAACGTTCTAGTAGACTAACAAATTGGCATTCTGATCCATAGGTCAGGTCAAGGTGATTTTGGTGTCCTTCCTTTACGAAAGGTCTGATCATGTCTGGGTCTACTGAGTAGCACTAGCTCTTCATTAATTCAGCAAGGAAATGCCACCCTGCGAGGCCTCTGGGCAATCAGCCACACAAGACTTCTCCCGGCGGCATGCCCTCTCTCTCGGTACATTATGTTTTCTCCAATTCTAAATTCTAAGAAAATCCAAAGCATCTGAAATAAATATATATGTTAAAAAGAGAAAAAAAATAACAGAATTCAATGTGCACATCAATGTTATCCGGGTGTACCATATACATATACATACATCTATATGCACACATAAGTAAGTGACAGATATTTATTATATACACTATATGTAGTGTCTATGATATGATATATTTTAGAGACCATTCTCTAGAGCCAGACTGAACTGATTTAGATCCATGCTCTGCCCCCTAGAAGTGTTACCTTAAGCAAGTTACCTAACCTTTCTGTGCCTCAATTTCCTCATCTATAAAATGGGAATAATAGCATCAATCTCATAGGGCTACATAAAGATTAAGGAAATATAATAATATTTAAAGTAGTTAGAACAATGTCAGATATATAATAAATACAAAACTATTTAATATTTTTATGTAGAATATATAGGAAATTCTACAGCAGAAATAGGATTCATATTGATTATATTTTATGAACACACACAAAAAATAAATTTAAATATAATAGTAAAGATGACCAACATGTGTTTATAAAATAGCTGTGTATTCTATATAAACATAGTCTTTAGAATCAGCATTCATTATATATACTGCAAATAGCTAACTACCTGTAATCCAGTAAAATATCATTTCCAATATATACCATCTGATATATATTATGGGTGCATGTGTATGCATGTGTGTGTGTAAAATGTATGTGTATATGAGAATGTATGTGTGTTTAAAGAAAAACTAGACACAAAAAGATCACAATCTCTGATCCACGGAATGATTATATAAACTGCTATAACACATTATAAATAATCAACACACATTTTATCACCAATAAATAACACTCGTTATTTATCGTTATGCTTTTTAAGAAATGTGGACAATAAATTAAATGGTTATATAACCAAATGTACTTGTTATTTTATTTTTTTAAAAATCACCATTCTATCATAAGGGGCTTAATGATTCTATCTTAAATATTTTTCTCCATGATTTTCTATGAAATATAATTCACTTTTCACAATTCTACTCCTTATTAGAATATAAATTATCCAATTGCTTAGATTTACAAAGACCTTCAACAAAACTAAGTGCAGGCATTCATTCTGTAAGTTCTATTCCAATTATTAAATGATTAAATTACTATCTTTTAATAAGAGATGGCAAAAGTGTATAAAATATAAGATTGTGGGGTTTTTATTATCGACATAGAGGCAATGCTAATAACTCTGGAAAGAAATTACTGAAGATTATTAAGAGTGAAGAATCAGAAAACTTGATTGATATGATATTAAGTATTTTATTTTATTCATGATCATCTATAGGCCATTCATCTAAATTCTTCCCTCTGTATTTTATTCTATATGATAACCAGAAAAAGAGTCTTCACATCCTACAATGTGACCTTATTCCTTATGTTACTAAAATCTCATCATAATGAAAGGCATGGCCAATTATCATACCATTTGCTTCCCTAAAACTTAATTTTTAAAAATTAGAATAAACATTTTACTGTAATAAATTATTTTATCCCCAGTCTTTTTCCTTTTAAGACAGTTGCTTGAAATTCAGATCGCTGATCTGGTCCGTATCTTATTTTAGTTTTCAAGTTCCAGATTTTACCTCTAAAGAGTCTGTACCATGTACCTCTCGATTTCCATTGCTATTGTCCTGATCACATGTTCCCATTTCCTGAATGATTAATAAGTCTCCGACTTATCTACCCACCTCCAATTTCTTCCCCACCAGTCCTATTCATCGACTACTGCTAAATTAATCTTTCCACTTCAGAGAGTGCCTCTTCTCTGCTCCTAAATTTGCAGCTATATTCAAGTCAATCCAAATCTACCAAGTAATGTGCAGGCTGCTCAATCAAACATTAAGGGGTTTCCATAAGACTGCTTGAAAACCACTCTCACCAATCTCATCTTTGTTCTGTTTTTCACTTACCTTGTCCTCAAATCAACTTAAAGCCTATATTATTATCCTTCTAGGAAATGCTCCACCTCAGATCTTAGTGTGCACGAGGGTAGATACTGTTAAAAATTAAAATCACCAGGTGTCACACACTAGGTCTAGAATCAGAATCTTGGGGTGGGGGTCCAGCAACATGCAGTTTACTAAGCTCCAGGGGTTCCCCTAATGCTGGTTATTTAGCCAGTAATGTTCAGAAAAACATTCTGTGCTGATGGAATGGCTGTATAATATTCCCTATTCAGTCAGGCAACCACCAGCCATACTTGGCTACCACGTACTTGAAACATGGCTAGTGCAACTGAAGAACTGAAAATTTAATTTTAGTTAATTTTAATCAATTTTCAATTAAATTTAAATATCCACATATGGCTGGTGGTTACCATATCGGGCAGTGAAGATCTGACAATTCCTCACTGTTGGATCTTGAAAATATTTCCAGTTATTCACGATTAGCAATGCAACAAACATCCTAACACATAAATTGTTTTGTTCATCACATCACATCCCTTAGTACAAATTTCTATTCAATACACATGAGTAACTTTTTAAAGGTTTTATAATTATTGCCAAGCTCTCTCCCTGTAAGTTTATTCTGGTTTAAACTCCATCAACAATTTATAAGAAGGTCAACTGGTCTTATGTTGGATAAAATATTTTGTAATCCTAAAGGGATCCCCATTCCTGTCTTTATTTCTCTTAATAGCATTTAGCATCTTCTTATAAACATACTTTCATTACTTACTTCTTTATTTTCTCCCTCTCCCTAGAAGTTAGGTTTAATAGAGGCAAGATTTTTGTCAATTTACTCACTGTTTACCTCCATTATCTACAAAGGCCAGTTACACAGAAGGTATTCAATAAATATTTGTTGAACTAATTGAATTAACACATTAAAATTTAAATAAAACTGAGAACAAAGAAATAGCTCACTTGAATTCCTTTTTAATGTGATTCACTTAATCACCTTCCTATTTTTCATTAATCATAACTTCTAAAATTCTGCAAATAATCTAGTCACTTATCTGAATATTTTTAAGGCAATGTATATCCAATTGGTATCATCTCACTGTAAGGATGAGAGTTATTTTCCTAATCCAGTTATAAATTAAAAGGATCTACTTCCTTTGTGTGAAGTACTTATGATTTTTTAGAAGCCAGAAGGATTCAGCATATGTGGGCTGTACTGTTGGCACAAAGTTGATCTTCTTACTTTTTAGCCTAGAAATAAATGTACCAACATCCAAATGAGCTTCCTACAAATAATTTGACAGTTCGAACTAGTTTATGAGGTTTTAAATTTTTTTCCAATTATATAATAAATGATGGGAATAATTTTTCCTTTCTCTGGGGTGGATAGACATTAATGTTCTTTTAGTTGTCTCTCATGTCTTTAACCCAATGATTTTATTACTGTTTATTTAATCATTTATATGTAGCCATCTGGTAATATTATGAAATCCAAACTGCCACTGTACAAATGCAGATCATCTTATAGAGTGTACCCTTAGTAGTTTTTTGAGATAAGACAATTTTATAAATACAGTTTTGAGCTCAAAGCTGTTCAAGTACAGAGGAAAACAGCAACAACAACAAAAACTGGGTTTTATTAAATAAAGTAAGCTCAACAAAGTAATATTGAAAGAATTTTATAGTACTTCACCAAATCATGCTGTATTTGAAAAATATTTAACCACATTTCCTGTTCTTAAGAAATTTCAAGAAGGAGTGTATGTTTTAGCCTGAGAAACTATTCCTAATATTGATAATCTGAATGTGCCCATTAATTAATAGCTACTAAACTACTTTACAAGGATTTCCTAAGCCCCTATTGCTACAGGTTTTGGGGGGAATATATATAACTTGGTCCCTGCCTCTGAGATATTTCTACCAAACTGAACAGTTAATTAGTATCCTAGAGAGTATTCAACAAAATGTGCATTTGTGTCTAATACATGCCAGCAAGCACATTTCTAGATTTTAACTGTACAAATTAAACAATAACTTGAAACACCGAAATACCTCTAATTAGGAAGAATCACCACAACTTATCTCTAGAAAATGCAGAGAAGTTGACAAACTAATATATAGAATAATGAAAAAAAAAAGTTAAAACATATGAAAGATTTAGATGGTGGAAAAATCGTTATACTTGAAATACCTTTTAAAATGACTTTTTTTTTTACTTCTAGGCAAAACAGCCTTAGTACTAAAGGCTTGGATACTTTCCTTGGATACTCACTCATTTGGGATACTTCCCCCTGAACTTTCTAGCGCTTTCCCAAGGCCAGCTTGACGGCAGTCAATTAAGGAAAATGAATCTTTCTTGGGAACGAACACATTCCCACAGAGCACTAAGGTAGCTGTGTTGAGACAGGGACTCTCTAGCAAGAACTAGAAGTTTCTGCCCGTTTCTCCATCTGTGCCATCCCAGTGACATTCCTTTCATTAAAAAATAAATTACCGTCTTCAAAATGCCGTCATGCTTAATAGGATAGTCACGGTTATCAAACTTCATTCTGACTTGGAAGTAGATATTTCCATTTTACCTCATCTTGCTGTGAGTTTAGCAGCCGCAGTTTCATGTGCTTCATATAGGCCATGGTAATTGGCATGTTGTAATCAATCATGCTGGTCACCAAAGTGGGAGGTTTTCCATTATCTGGAATAAAACATTTTGAATGGCTGTGAAAGTGATACCACACTCTACCTGTAATCTCAGAACGCTCCAATTTGTTCAAATGGAAATAGGATGCTAGATACCAAGTCTTTAGGAGATTGGTAGCATTACGGATGGATTGTAGGAAAAAATAACTATACAAAGGTGTAAAGGACAAATTAATGCTACAGATAAATCAGTTATTTCTAACTATACGGGAGCTCTTTGACGCCCCAGTAACAGTGGGTGAAGCCAATATCGTGATTAAACACAATTACCTGTATTTTTGTATTTTTCTCCTTTGCTGCATAACTTTGTCTGTGTGCTACTTGAGTGAAAAAGGAAATTTGCATGGTTTTTTCTTTTTCTTGTTTGTCTATTCATCCTCCAACACATGGGAATGGACTAGCCTAAATGTATCTTTAAGATTAATTTAAACTCTGAGAGAAATTGACAGATCAGGAAAATCATCTAAATAATTTTTAATGAGAGCCAAAGACAAATTATGACTTGCATGTAAAAATTGTCAGGGAAGTAGCTCCATACCACCCATCCCTTTCAGAAATAAGGAACTGGTAGGTTTAAAAGGACACTGATGAAAAATCAATTTCCTTGCTACCTGATTTAAAATAACATGAAATACACACAATATGTGAAAGTTAAAATATTATCATAGGAAAAAAAAGTTATTTGGCACAGCCAAAACCACCTTTCTTCTGAGAATGGGCGCAGAATTACTCTGTAAGGGGATATTGAAAATTCACTGCCTCTTACTCAAATAAATGAGATGATCTGACTTGTTGAACTGTTTCAGTCTTCCACATTTTTGTAACAATGTGGGCTATACATTGTCACTACAAATAAAATTACTTTAAATCTCACTATTTGACCCTGGGGCTACCTTTGTGATCTGTTCCATCTGGGTTTAAATGCATTCTTTTCTGGCACTCGGAGCAGCTCATTAGAAACCGTGTCACCGCTTCTCTTGGTAGGAAGGCATAGCTCTCTGAAATCTGAAATGATTCACAAAATAGAGGTGTTATTATATAAGCTGACTGAGCCTGAGTCCACAGAAACTATCATCGTATTTCCAAATAAGACGCATTATTCCATAATGGCAGGAAGCACAATGAAAGCATGCACTGCGTACCATGCATCATTTCAAGAAATATCTATCCAACTTGATGGCACGTGTCTTAATAAGAGCTACTAATGCGATGTGGAGGGAAAAAAGCTCAACCACATCTGGATGGATATCTGTTTCTCTTTCTGCATTTCTTTTAGGAAAAGTAATCACAGTGTGCAGAGAGTCTAGTGAATTTTCCTTATTAAAGATTGTCAAAGTTTTTTAAAACTCACTGCTAGCACCATCCTAGTTTTATTCAATTTCACATGTATTTTTAGAAATTTAGCCCCAACTAGAAACAAGAAACTTTGGATTTTGCATTAATGAGCATATCTTCGTTATGGCTTTCCGAAACATTTTAACTGAAAATAACAGATAATTCTAAGAGAACTCATGTATCTATCTACTGCAGTGAATCATCTCTTCCACAGAAAATGACACACCTGGAAATGCATTTTGGCCACTTACTCCATTTGTTATTTTAGGTCAGTCTTTCATAATGTATGTCCACAATAGTTCACACTGATTGTCAGAGCAAGCTTTCCCCATACCCTATACAGAGCTTCTATTTTCAGAACCATGATCTAGAATCACATTAGAAATCAATACTCCTGTCAGTAATTTTTAAAACCTTAACTTTTCTTTTTTTTTTTTTTTCAAAAACCAAGGTATTTCTCTCATGAAAGCAAATAACTTCTGAAGGGAAGGTGACAGATTGTTAAATATCTCTAAATAAAAGCGGACACTGACTCCAGTAGCGCTACTAACAAGTGTGATACAGGCATTAGTCTTCCACCAGAACACAAACGCTGGTGCATGAAATACAAGATAAAGAAGAAGAAGAAATGAGTTGGGAATTAGACATTAAAGCTACCAACAATTTCTCAGGTGCATGCACTGCTGTTACGAACAGTACTGTATTTTAAGTTTGTAGAAAGGAAAGAAAATATGCACCGTGTGTATAATTAAGTACAAGTCTACACCAATTCCATTAATAGTGATGGGGTCAGCTTTGGCTTATTCGTGCCATAGAAAGAGCACAACATTGAAGAAACCCTACACACTAAAATCCAAAATTGTAAAACATACTTTGCCTTGAATTTAATAATAAAATCAGTTTGCATCACCTATCCTAGATCAGGGCAAAAAAGGGGTAAGAATACCCAAGAGAAAGTGCAAGTCCACAATTAAAATCTCTTGTGGATTATCCATACACAGGTAATTAAAATTCAGCTCTACTAGCGTTTTTAATATAACTATCATTTGTAAATTAAAATTTGTTGTCCAGTTTTAAAACATGCTTCTTCATACTGTACAAAGAATCATGAGAGAAAAATATTCATCAAACTATTTTATATTAGTTAGTGAATAAGGAAATATATACACAATGTAAATTCTCACTTTCTCTTACGTTATTTCCCCTAACTACACACACACACACACACACACACACACACACACACACACACGATTCCTATTCATCTATTTTACTGAGGGAACTCACACACCTTTGCCTGATTTGTTTATCTAACTAGAGATCTTTTTTTTTTTCCTGACTCTCTGAAAACCTATATTAAAATAATTCAGAAGTTAAAAAAAAATCCATGAGGCATACCTGGTCCTGATATTTTAACTCACAAGGGGTCATAGTCCACTGGAACTATGGGGCTGACCAGTAAATTCTTCAACAAACAGGATTTGCGAAGAATGTCCTATTGATTTCCATAGAGGTTTTCTATTACATCGTTCTCTACTTACATAAAAGAGAAACCTTCCATTGAAAAAATGATGGGCAAATGGTGGACTTGAAGACACCCTGCATCTGCTTCCAGGGTCCTGACGCTCTCCATGATCTGCCCCTCTCCCGATGCCACTAAGGCCCTTGAGTAAGGATCCCATCTAGACAGATTTATCATTGACCTGACTCAACTGTATTCCTTGTCCTAGCATTATGTCGCTCCAAATCCATTTTTTAAATAATTATTAATCATATTACAATTCTTTTATAGCTTAACTCTGAAAAACAGAGTACCTGTAAGGGTCACAAATATGTTTGTGTTCCTGTGTACATGGAAAAAATATGAAGTCCCACTTTGTATCTTAGAAAAAAAATTTCAGCAAGTATTTTATCACGTTACTCTCTGTGATGTTATTCCGGCATCGCACTTGGCATGTCACGACATGTTATGTAAGTGGTAAAAGCACTTATTTAGGGGGACTTTTCTTGGTGTTCAGAATCCATTTTATGGGGAGACTGGCCAAGGCATCCCACCGCCCTCGAATCCTTTCTTCTCCACTTCACGCTCACTGGGGCTCGCAAACCACGGAGTCTTCTTAAGCACAAGGACAAAAGACCCCCAGAACAGACTCTTCACATCTCACACTCATTTCGGAAATAACAGTTCTCTTGCCATGAAGGTGAAGACAGAAAATAATTTCTTTTTCCTTATCTAGAATTTTTCCTCCCAGGCTTCTTTGAAATTAAGAATCCTAGGCAACCTTCATTGCTGAAGTTCTTAGAGTATTTTTAAAAATGAAAAAATATTCTTTAAAAGTTCTTAAATGATGGTACATTTGAATAAATACATTTCATAATTAAAGCCCTGTCTTCTTCTTTTTTTTATATAAAGATTTTATTTGACAGAGACAGCCAGCGAGAGAGGGAACACAGCAGGGGGAGTGGGAGAGGAAGAAGCAGGCTCCTAGTGGAGAAGCCTGACGTGGGGCTCAATCCCAGAACGGTGGGATCATGCCCTGAGCTGAAGGCAGACGCTTAACGACTGCGCCACCCAGGCGCCCCTAAAGCCCTGTCTTCTGATCCTGTCAGTATCCTCCGGTAACCCCGTTTCGAGATAACATTGAAAGCCCACACGTGAAGCCTCTTTAGAAATTGAGGCGGGGCTAAATGCCCTTATGGTTCCTCCTCTAATGAAAGGTCTGGTTTCCATTAGCTGGGAGTGAACATTTGAAATGCTAAGTCAACTTTAAATAGATTTTCATAAATGGTGATAAAACTCAGGGATGTGTTCTTCTAGGCTGTCCATTCATCAAAGTCCTAACATCCTTTATGCAATATGTAATAGCAGTTGCAAATAAAACCTAGAAAGGACCAAAATTGAAAAATACTTTGACTCTGATATTTGAAATACCATTCTAATACTATAATTAATTATATAAAATGCTTTAATCATTCATAAATGTCTATTTCCTTGACCCACTCTTCAAATCTAATCACTTATTTGTTTCTGGGATAGAAACTGAGCTTTGAATATAGAGTACAGACATTTTCTAGAACACCGATGAGATTAATACTTCACTTGAAAACGTATTCTTAGAAATATCTTTATATTTTAGAAGGATACAGAGTATTTACTTAGAATTCGTCCATGCAGAAACACTGCACCTTGTTAGCAATAAGAAGCAAAACAAAACACAAATGGATATTAGTCTTGCTGTCTCTGAACTAAACACTAAAAAGATAACTACCTTATGACAAGCCACATATATTGCTTATAGTAGAAATTAACACCCAAAGGAAGGATGAGAACCTCACCATATTGAAATTTATAAACTAATGACCAAACACTATTTATCATGTAAATAATTATGAGGCATCTCTTTCATAGAAATGCTTTTTTTTTTCTATGAATCCGGACTTGTTTTCTTAGATTTATATAATGCTTTCTACTTTTCTATTTTATTTTATTTTATTTTATTTTATTTATTTATTTGACAGAGAGAGAGACAGCCAGTGAGAGAGGGAACACAAGCAGGGGGAGTGGGAGAGGAAGAAGCAGGATCCCAGCGGACCAAACTGATGCGGGGCTCGATCCCAGAATGCCAGGATCACGCCCTGAGCCGAAGGCTGATGCTTAACAACTGAGCCACCCAGGCGCCACAATGCTTTCTATTTTTCACTGACTTTTTGCATTCATTATTTTAGACAGTAGCTAAACAGATTTTACAGTAATTTTCTGATAAGTGGATTGACTGGTATGAAAAGACAAAATGAACTGCCATTATTACACAACAGAGGACAAAGCAAAGAGCTGGAACTCAAGCCTGGATCTCCCAAATCCTGGCCTATTTCTATACATTGAATGGACCATGGTGGGCTTATCCAACAGATGGAGAAATTTGTAGGGTCCAAAGAAAGCAGCAATGTGAAAATAGATCTTTAAAAATTGTATATTTCAAAAACACCTGAAGTATGAAAGTATTCTCACAGGACAAAGTCAGCACTTGGGAAACTTCTTTACACTTGAGTTATGGCTGAAGATCTGTTGTTGTTGCTTTTAACTTTGAATTAGCTGTGGTTGAGAGGGGTGGGGATGTTGTGGCACAACATATTTTTTCATTACTCACCACTTCTAAAGACCTTAATTCCTCTGTGTTTTGGACATCATTAATACTCTTACAATGAAAATATTACCTTCTAAGTCCATTAAAACTGGAGTTCATCAACAGTGCAGAATATCATGAATCAATTTATTATCATAAGTTAGAAGAAGAAATGCCTTCTCCCATCCAAAAAACATGGTAATACTTCTACATAAAAATAACTGAACAGCAGCATCTTTTCATAGATTAAACGATAAAAATGGCCTCAGTAGCAAAGACAGTATGACATTAGTAATCTAATGATAAACAGATCCACCCGAGGAAGGTCTAATGATCAAGTCCCATAAGGGGCACTGCTAGTGATCTTCCACTTGCGGGTTAAAACAATAACAACAACCTGCTGGGGACACATTTTTGAAAAGTTTATTGGCAAATACTATGATTGAAAAGAGGATGGGTTTTTCACCTTGCCAATGTCCCTGCCACTCTGAAGAAAGAAGAAACAATATTTTTTTCAAAACCTTACAGCTATAGTATGGGGACTAACATAACATAATAAAAATAAATAAACAAATAATTAAAAAGTATTAAAAAAAAAAAAACACCTTACAACTATAAAGCCAAATTCTGGCTTCCTCTCAACACAGTTCAGTTAGGGTAAAAATGTCAGTGACCAAAAGAACTGAAAAAAAAGAGCAACTGCAGTTAAATTGATATGCAAATCTTAACTTGTAAATTCAATAATAAAGAACTTCTAAAATTTTCTTACGCATATTGTTGAATCGCAGAGCTTTGTCTTCAGAAGCAAATCTTTCCTACCTGGATCTGAATACACGAAGTAACACCAAGTTAGAAAAATTGAAGAACTTAGTGAATCAAAGAAATGTAATAATAAACCATTGCTTTGCTATATTTTCTCAGACTGTGTGTCTCACAGCTCTACGATGCAAGTGTATCTCATTAACCCCAGCCATAAAATTTCGATAGTAACATGGCTAACAGAGAAGAATTTTAAAACAGGGCTATTTGTCCTATGTCTTTCTTCCTCAGTCCCAACCCTCTTCTCCAAGTTTAGCTGTTTAATTTCTGAACATTTTCAGAAGAAAGATACCCTAAATGTATTCAGCTGGTACATATACCTGCAATACTCTGGTTCCTGATATGGCAGAGCATGGACAGTTGTCAAAATTAAGATTCTCTTTCAATATATGACAACTATTACTCACTGTTGCTGTTTTATACAAAAGGAAATGCTTCCTAAATAATACATCAATGTTTAAGTTTTCCATGAATGGAGCCCTTAATAACTGGATTATACTAAGCAAGGATTTGACATGGATTTTATCCTTTGATCCTCCCAACAATCCCAGGAATAGATTGCTATCATCACCATTGTCATCTCTGTTTAAAAGATGAGGAAACTAAGCTTCAGAGAGGTTGTGTAACTTGTCAAACGAGTAAAGAGAAAGGACTCAGGTGATAATCTGGTTTCAAAGACTATCCCCTTAATCACTATATTTTATAGTCTCTCCAGTTTATCAGCATTAGAGAGAGAGAGAGAGAGAGAGAGAAACTGTCTCATCCATGAAGAGTTGGAATATTAACCTCACAGCATAGGCTAATATCCTGAAATGTTTATGTTTCCTGGTGTGAGGGTCTTTGTAAGCTTAAGATGCTCTAACAGGTTTGAGGAGACCATTCTGAATACAAGGGGCAGTCAAACTCGCTGTATCTTGGCTTGGGTTACAAAGTTCCCCAAGAAACACATGACTGCACACTAACAATGGAGAGCGCCACCTGGAGGAAATTTACAACAGGCTGTTGGGCAGAACAGATCGCTAAAGTGATGGGCTTTGCAACAATGTTGTAATATCTAAAGGCCAGGAACTAAATGCACAGGACTTCGCTTTTAATAGAAAGTGCAAGAAGGAGTATGAGTAGTTAATTTCCAAAGAAAAAAGAACTCCAATTATTGAAGTAAATTCACCAGTTGAGAAGTCATTCTTGGCTTAAGATGCAAGCCTAACTGGTGAACTGAAACAGAGATAATCCATGACACTGGTGAATCATAAGCATTAGCAATCACTTTTTAAAGCAAAACAAAATGGCTAAAGCCAAAAGATTTATCCACCAAAATCATGCCATTTTGTCCTACGTTCACAAAGGTTTTAGCAAAAACAAAACAAAACCAAGCAAACAGAAACAAAATTAATGTTACTAAATATCAGTAATTTGGGAAAGTAGGAGGCAGTGCTGAATTTTATTATAAATTACATTATTCCTCAGCTTGCTGCCTTGCTATAGTGTGCTCCATATCAGAGACCGAGCCTTAGAGGAAATAAAACTGGTCTAATCACACTATTTTTAAAATTACCATTGCTTTTGCTTTATAAAATGAATTTATAGAATAGCATTAATACTTTTATTTTACTGGAATAATAACATTAAAGACATGTTTGCTCCTGAATACCATGCAGTGCACTTATGGAAGAATTTGCCCTTGGGGCCAAAATTTGATATGTTCTCTTATGTACACTGTTGAGATTCTGAACAACAACAACAAAAAATCAGAAATAATCTCCTAGTGAAATTTATTTATCTTGTTATATAAATATTGTGATATTTAATATTGTGCTATTCTATCACAAACCACCTGCAATGTCCATAACTGGATAATACGACTATAGAAAGTGTATTTTTAAAAACTAACAAAATTTAACTATCATTGAATAAAGCCTATAAATCTAAATGCCATTAAAAACCTCATATGTCCTGATTCATAAAGAAAGAGCACACCATAGTCCAGAGAACCCACTGCCTGGGGAGTGGAAGTCTTGGTTCAGCCTAACATCTCTTATTCAACAACGGCTACTCTGCCTTTATCTACTTAAGCCATTGTATATCTTTGAATTCATTTGAAAGGAGGGAATTTGGACTATTAAAAAAAAAAAGTTTGCAAATGTTATAACATCTCCCTCAGACATTTTTCTAGGTGTATTACAAAACTGAAATATCTAGCCAATGGTTTGCCCTTATATTTACACGGGTTCTCTTTTACGCTTTTCATGCATGAGAAAAGATAAGCAGTAAGCATCATTGTACTTCTAAAGAGGAAATTATTAATTTGCAAAGGGTGCCTATGGAAACCGTCTTTCAAAGACGAAGACATTTTTCACCTAAACATTTACTTCTTCAACAAATACCTACTGAATGCACAGACGGTATAATTACCCCTGAATATAGCTAGATATGGTTCCATACCACTAATGTGCCTACATACATCAAATTCTTGGAATCACCTATTGGTACGCGTTTGATTAATTCCAAAGTGATTCTGAAAAATGCCTTCATCAGGACTCAACATAAATATTCTTCGGTGAAAAGTACATGCATAGTAATAATCAATGAGACAAAAAGCCAGACATTTGGCCTGCCTATACAAAGTCTGCGTTCACTCTGGACCTCAACAATTTTTGCTTCAAAACCCTAATTACTGTTTCAGAAAGATCTGGCACTCTGTTGTATCCATCTGACCTCTAAACATCTGTGAAATGACCAACTGAATTCCTGCACCTTAATAATGTCGCCAATATCAAAACCAGGATGCTGCTGCATTTGCACCTCACCCCCAAAGTCACCACTGCTCCCTGACGGGATCCTCAGGTTTTGTGTAAGTTCCTAAGGATCTTGCACTACTGCTTGATCTGCTAGGATTCTGGTACTATTCTCGTTTGCTATTTTCAGTTCCTAGCACCGTCCACTTTTCCTTGTCCTCCCTTGTTTTCTGATCATTTTCCTTCCTCTTGGGTCATTCATCAGCTCCCCTTCCTTTTTTCACTTAGTTAAGGGGATGCCCTGCCCTAGTCAGGAATAGCTAGTGCTGAGTTTAATTATTTGTCACAACTGGAGGAATTTAATTTCTAATTTTTAAAAAAGCAACTGAGCATAACATGGCACATTCAGATCATCCTTACACTTATTTGGGACCTATTCTAGTTTTTATTTTGCAGAACAGATGAGGGGAGGCACCACAATTTTTTCTACCCTTAGGGTCTGGTGCTCATTTGTAAATAGGATTAATGTTAGTAGATGAAACAAAGCATGGCCAATTAAATATGAATTCCAGATAAACATGCAATATTGGGACAAATTTATATTAAAAATTATTGTTTATCTGAAATTCAAATATAACTGGGCATCCTGTGTCTTATTCATTAAATCTGGCAATCTCACAGGATACATTAATCTAAGGTGAATGAAAATGAGTTAGAGCCTGAAAATAATTTTATTTGTTTAAAGATTTATTTATTTATGAGAGAGAGAGAGGGAGAGGAGGGAGAGGGGTGGGAGGAGGAGAAGGAGAAAGAAACTTTAGCAGACTCCACACTGAGCATGGAGCCTGAAGCAGGGTACGCACAGGGCTTGAGATTAAGCCCCCAGATCATGTCCTGAGCCAAAACCAGGAGTGGGATGCTTAACCAACTGCACCACCCAGGAGCCCCATAATTTTAACTTGAAACACATTGCTTGCCAGGAAAATCCAAGAATGTACCAAGAACTGAAGTGAGAAGTACAGCTGGTGGAAGTGATCATTGGAAAGTATGCAGGCAATCGAAATCACAGTCCCCATTTAAAGCAGTGTTTTCCAGCTTTTTAGACCAACAGTACAAGTGTAAATATATTTCCCATCATAAGCTAGCACATATACCCATTTATATAATAAAATCGATCATTTCTATTGCCCTCTATTTTTTTCAAAGATTTTTTTTAATTTATTTGTCAGTGGGAGAGAGCACAAGCAGGGGGAGCGGCAGGCAGAGGGAAAAGCAGGCTCCCCGCTGAGCAAGGAGCCTGATGCAGAACTCGATCCCAGGACCCTGGGATCATGATCTGAGCAGAAGACAGATGCTTAACTGGCTGAGCCACCCAGGCGCCCCTCTATTTCATTTTTTTACAAGTGTTCACAACCCAGTAAATTGACTTGATAACTCACTAATGGGCTGTGATATGTAATACAAAAAACATTGGTCTAAAGTAGAAGAATGCAGGCTGTCAATCCAAAGATCTTGTTGCGGTGTTGAAAGAAGACACTAGGTATGTAGTCAAATTTAAAATGAAGGCTGGCAAATCCAAAGAAGGTCTAAAGCAGGCAGGGATATTTTTAGACAGTTCAGGTCAAATTGTAGCTAGCTCAAGAAATCTGAAAACGTGAAGCAAATGCAGCAAAAATGAGGAAGCAGCATGGTGGCATAAGTCAGTGGCCTCCAGGGACAGGGAAATGCTAGAGTGGGAGGCGAAAGGCAGAGACAGTCAGCTTGGGCAGAAGCATGGAAAGCCACCACGTGATGAAATTTGAGGAGGCAAGCAGAGAGGTAACAACATTCCAGGGCAAAGCAGATGAATGGGGCCCTATACCATTACACGTTAGTAGATCAAGTCACAGGCAAACAAGAAAGAGCATGTGAGTTAATTTAATTATTATTAATTAACTTCCTGGAAACAGTTTTTGCTTCATTGATTACGGTTCAAACTTAGCTGTATTGCTTTGCACAAAAAGAACTTTATTCTCTTGTTTTATCTCTTTTATAATGATGCACATCTTTAATTTGGAGCTGTATTTTAGAATAATTAAAAAAGTCATCAATTGAGCAAATTGAGACAACACCAAAAGAGATAATCAAATCAGCTGGCATTAGATCTCTAAAGTTGTGGATGCTATTTTTGTCACTTCTTATGTTAGAATATTTGCCTGTTAAGGAACAGATTGTCATCACAGAGAATTCTTATATTAGATGAAAAAAAATGAGCAGATGGGCAGTGAAAAGTTTTACTTCATGCATGTTTCCTAATGGTAAAATAAAGAGAATCCCTAAATATTGCATGTAAATAAAATGACTCAGCAAAGCAAACACTTATACAATTACTTGCAGCAGGTCAAGCTACATTAAAATACACAATTACACACATGGGAAGTGTGGGGAATTTACTTCCTTTCTTGATGTCTTCTGAAGAGTGTGTATAATATGATATATTAGTGTTTTTCTTAGGGCTAAGGGAAGACCAGTTAGAATTCAGCCTTCCTGGTCTAGAATTCACCAGCACATTCAAGCTCTCCTTGGCTCTGACTATAACCCCCTCTGTTCAAGTTGACCTTGACTACTTGCTGCTAGTCAGGGGGACACAGTGCTTCTTTTGAAACAGGTACCTAAGAATACCGTCGTCGCAGTTACTCAAAGCAGGCAATAACCAGGCATCTTAGGGGAAATGGAAGAAATTGGAGAAGGTTAGACTTCACTCCCAGGGAGTCCGGGAAGTTACAGAACCCTCAGAGCTTCGCTCAGGCAAAGCGTAAAGTCAGGAGACACTAACCACGTGCCACAGTCGCAGAAATCATGGTCTGAATTCTTGAATTGCTCAACAGCTGGCAAATAAGGAAAATAATTTTCTGAGATAGAAAACTGGCTGCATGGTTTCCTTTAGAAAATGTCTCTTGACTTGGGGTGTTTACTGTGCTGTAGAGGTGACCTGAAACAGAGAACGGGGTTGCATTCTGACTATCACAGGAAGCGGGGCCGGTGTTGCTGGAACTTCACATGGAGGCATAAAGGATGTTAAATGGCGTGGAGTATTTGAACAAAGCCACCTGCCGGCCCCAAAGCCTACAGTGCCCAACTGAAAAATATCGCCTTAGGTTACACAAATAATTAGACAACTAATGGATACATAGGACAAAAGATACCATGTTTACGTGTTCTTTACTAAAGACAAAGAGCGTACCAAGATAGAAATTTCTCGGTGAAAATTCCAAGTTCTCAGAAGTAGCAGCTAGGTCAGTTTCTTTTGGGATTCACCTCCTTTCCCATTATTGTGGCCAAGGAGCAGAGCCACGCTCAAACATGGCTGTGCTGTGTGCTGCCGGGGAGAGGACATTCCCAGAAAAATGAGGGGGAGGAGGGGGAGAGAAGAAGAACAGATAAACAGATAAGAAATAGGTAAAGGCTGGTTTCTTTTTACCTATCATGAAATGAAAACTGCTGCTGATAAAGCTAGTGAATAATAATCTCAATTCTGGGGAAGTCAAGAATGAAGACCTGGGTGGGTGTTATCCATAGGCCAATAAGGAGCACAGATGATACGAAGAAAGAAATAGATCTTTCAAAATCTAGTTACTAGGAAGCTATTTATAGCATCTGTCACCCCACACATAACTCCACATTTAAAAAAAAAAAACAAGTTTCCATTCACTTCAAGCATGTTTGAAGCAATTATTATGTTAAAATCATGACATATATTATTTCTGAGCCTCGAAAAAATCCTTCAAACAATACACACCCAACTCATACATATAGAAGTCACCTAATCTGGGATTTCAACCAAGTCTGGCTGACATCAAAACTGGCAGCATTTTCTCTCTACTGCCTCATTACTAGTCATTCACATCCTATACCTTCTTCTTGTTATATTTTATCTTAATTAAATACCTATGTAGGTATTTATATAGGTACATACATGCATATGCTTGAAGAAATTCAGGAGATCTTATTTATTATACGATGACCATACCCAGGAATACCGAAACCTCTGGATCTGAGTGAGAATCCCCCACTAGGCGGCATGAAATCATCCCGAGTAGTCGGAAAGCTGCACTGGCTCACTTTCACCACAAGGGTGCACTGAAGTAGCAATTTACTAGGCTGGCCATAAAGAGTTAATGGTTTCTTCTAAAGGTTAATTCCCTTTCAAGGAATATATCTATTCACGGGGACATTATTGTTTAATACAAAAATTATTAATGACAGGGCTTGTGACATTAGTTGATGATTAACCGGTTTCAGTGAGCTCTTAGGTCTTTTGATGATCTCCACTACCAAAAAGACAGCTTCTCAGTATAATGGATTTGCACTCTTAATCTGCCCACCTGTGAAAACTCTAACTACACCTATATGAGAAATAAATCAATTTTGATGAATGGCGGTACCCTAGCCTTCTGTTTCATAATGGTTGTTTAATAACTCTAATTGCCACGCCATTGATTTTTTTTCCTTCTGAGATGTTTTACACATCTGACTTGAGGCTGAATATCATTTTTAGTTATTAAAAACAATAGGACTGTTCTAACATAAAAGTGGATCTAATATGATATGTGCCATGTTTAATTTAATGGCTGCTTTCAATATTTAGAAATCACTTCTGTAAAACCTATATATGTGTGTACGTATAGCATATGTAGGTATCAGGGTGTATCTGATAAAATTAAGCCAATATCTGGAAAAGTAAGTAAAGTGTTTGCATCCTGCCTCAAAGATGGTAGCATTATTAAATGGAGCATCAAAGTTTTCCCTGAAAAGCAAATGAGAAACCCTTGTGTTAAATAATTTTCTACCTTACTGAGAACACCCAAAACTGCATACATCTGGGGCTGTGTTGAGTGTAAAGACGGAATGGGCAGTGCACACTCTTTACAGCCATGAGATACCTTACTAATCTTATTTCATTATTTCTATTTATAGTAATATTCCTATACAATGCAGTTGGTATTAAAAAGGCAAGGATTTCACAAAGACAAGGAGAATTTATTCCTTCAACAAGTACTTATTGAGTACCTCCTATGAGAGAAGCCTTCTGCTAAATGTGCTTATACAGCAGAGGCATGGTCCCCCCATCAGCAGGAACTGTGTGATTTTTTTTTTTAACATCTACTCTAATCATAAAATACAAAAACGAATGAAAGGAACCTCACAAAAGTAGCATAAAATATCTATAATTGAGTAATATTTTGTACTCATAAACTCTCAAAGATAAACTAATTGTAAAACACACTTCTAAATCACTGAATTACTGTATAACATTATCACTGAATTCAATATTAAAGAGTGTCTACAAAAATATTTGAATTTGGAATAATTTTAAGGTTTTTTTCTATCTCTATTTGAATATCCAGAACTGTTGTTTATTTAAGACACTGTAGTTTAGGGGCGCCTGGGTGGTTCAGTTGTTAAGCGTCTGCCTTCAGCTCAAGACATGATCCCAGTGTCCTGGGATTGAGCCCCGAATCGGGCTCCCTGCTCTCCTGGGAGCCTGCTTCTTCCTCTCCCACTACCCCTGCTTGTGTTCCCTCTCTAGCTGGCTGTCTCTCCGTCTGTCAAATAAATAAATAAAATCTTAAAAAAAAAAAAAGACACTGTAGTTTATAATAATGAAATAAATATGTCATCTACATAAAAAAAGACAGGAACCTATATTTATTTGCTATATTAATTTGCTTTGATATTTCTGCACATTAAGTCAAAGAAGATGGCTTATGGACATAAAATTAATTTCTAAGTCCCACAGAATATTTTCCTCAACACTTATCTTCAGTAACACCTTACCCACGCACTTGGATCTGCGGCAGGGAAGGGAAGAATTCAAAATGGCAAAAGAAAGTAAGGAGGGGCAGAAGCACACATTGTTATATTCTATTAGTAAATCATGACTGAAGAGTACTTTTACTAAGAAATCTTATTTAAATTTCATAGTTTTAAATCTAATACTTCCTATCTATTTTTATTATTTCTTTCGCCCAATTTTTATTTAAATTCCCATTAGTTAACATACAGTATAATATTGTAGGTGTAGAATTTAGAGATTTTTTTTTTATGTAGTGTTCCATGATTCATTGTTTGCGTATAACACCCAGTGCTCATTGCAATATGTGCCCTCCTTAATACTCATCACCAGGCTAACCCATCCCCCCCACCCTCTCCCCTCTGAAATTCATCACCTACATACAACACCCAGTGCTCATGCAACAAGGGCCCTCCTGTCTATTTTTAAACAGTACTCTCATCTTTTAAAAATATTTCATTAAAAGAAATGGTACCCTCTTTTTTTGGAAAATATTTTCAAATGAGGTTTGTAAAGGCTTTTTATCCTTGTCTTGATGATGTGAGTTCTCAACTTCTAAATATCATACATGTTTCAAAGCTGTACTATGTAATGCCGCACTGGGAGTCACACAAAAATCAGGCAGATCCTATGCTACCTGGGGTGTCAGATGTAGGAATGTTGACTTAGAGCATCCCGCATTCCCATTCTGTAGACTTCTTTATGGTTGAGTTAAACCCAGACAGATACAGGAGACAGAAGCAAGTTTATGAAATGATCATGCAAAATGCCCATGACTGCTAGCAGCCTAATTTATTCTCCAACTTTTCTTGCCCAAGGATATTTGAAGTCCATATAAAGATACAGGGGTCAATGGTTTAACCCAAATAAATTAAATCCTAACTGTAAAATTTGAGGCACTGTTGATAGGGAAGGGAAATACATTTGGAGAGCAAAGCCTCCCTGGCACTAATTGCAGAGCTAGCTAGATAGATACATTTCAACAGTGAAATCTAGCAAATCCTATTAAACGCTGTTGCAGAATATAGGACCATAAGACCGGAAATGCTGATGGTCACATGATTATTTATGTTTACAACCCAGATGCAGAAGAAAAACCATAAATAAGCAAATGAGAGATATAGCAAAGCCATCAGGCTCCAGACAAGAATAAATGCAACCAAGGAACAGCCACATGTGTTGCACTGCAGCTTAAAATCATATTATAACTAAGAAGCTGCCTGTTCATAACATTATTCAGATTACTGCGAATTTTTTAACGAGAAAGAAGAGCAGTGAAGATCTGCTGACACTTGGTGGTATTATGTGGGCTTTCTCTCTTGATTGCTCTTTTAAATTCCTGGAAATATGAAGTCCAATGACTACAGATCCTTTTCATTATTGTTCCTACCATCATCATTATAATTATTTACAGAAGAATTCTCTAGATAATAGTGGAGCCGAAATGTCCTCTCCCTATGCTGTGCTTCTCAGCCAATCTGCCTTTCTAACAGCAGGATACATTCCCTATGTTTGCACATTTCTGGTGCCAACTAATTTACTCTCTCTGGTTACTATCGCCATTGTGTCACCAGCACAGTAATGGCTCCATACACACCATTACTGTTGGTGGTATTCCTTCAAAGTTCAGTTTTTTGTTGTTCTTTTTTTTTTTTTTAAGATTTATTTATTTTAGAGAGAAAGAGTGAGTGAGGAAAAGGGCAGAGGGAGCAAAAGAGAGAGAATTGCAAGCAGACTCCCCAACAAGCATGAAGCCCAGTGTGACTCTTGATCTTACAACACTGAGATCATGACCTGAGCTGAAATCAAGAGTCAGACGCTCAACCAACAGCCACCAGGTATCCTATCTATCTATCTATCTATCTATCTATCTATCTATCTATCTACTTATTTTGGTGTTGTTCCTTCTGAGTTTAAAGAAAACTGAAAGGTAGCCTAAGCCAAACAGAAGTTAAACTAATTGTTTGGAACTCTTGAATTTTAGTGCAGTGCTATTTTTTCACACCACAATGGCTACAAATTTTGCACATTAGTCTCATTATAAGTTGACAAGGATTCTAGAAAATTTTACATAACAAATCAGCAGAAACCAGTGCAAGTTAAAATATCCTATTTAGCAGTGGAAACACTAAGCAAATAAAGTATTTATAAAAATAAGAGAACAAAAATTACGCTAACTAAAGTCTGAAGGTTAAGTGTTCTAGATCTGATAGGATAAAGATGTAGCTTTTTAAATTTTCAGGGTACGAATGTGGGCATTCTACATGACATATTGTTTTTCTATAGTACATCCCTAGAAAGGGATGTTCAGTTCATATTGAAAACACGTTCTTTAAAGAGAGCCAGTTTTAAAATTTTTCGAAAAGTTCATTTGAAATTTATTTAATAGACTTAAACTTTGGAAAAAGCAAAAGAGTGCCCAGCAAAACCTCAGATAAAACTTACACTGTGAACCTCCAAGGAATGGTGATGTCCAGAGTTTGTTGTAAAAGAATTCATAAGAAGTTATTATTATTCCTATCTCCCAACATAGAGGTATCAAGGCGGGCAGAAGAAATTATATCCATAATTGTAAGTAGGGCAATGGCAGAGCTCTGTTAATTGTCCTGCTTGTCCTTCTACTTGGAACATGAATAGTGACTGGATAAAGGCGAAATAAGACTATTTCAAAGTTTACCATATGCCAAGCACTTTACGTATATGAACTCATTTATTTCACCACACCGTGCATATCATTATCTCCCTCTAAACAGGAGGAGGAAAAAAGTAAATAATTTGCCAAAACTGACACAGATAGGAAGTGCTAGTTTTGAAATCTGAAACTGAATTTATCTGGCTTCTGGCCTATTTTCTTTTAGCTCTAGCATATGTTCTCCACTCTGAATTAAATGAATGTAATTATTGGCAACGATGTATGTGAATAATACATGTAGGTTTACTGTATCACACTACAAGTTGTATGTGTGTGTGTGTACATATACACATTTATATGCAGACTGTTCTCTCTATTGAAAACACTGACTTTTCCCCTTAGCTCCTGCATTTCCACCACTCTTATTTTACATGTAGAAGAAAAAGCTTTGAAACTTAATCCTCTAATCGGACCCTAACTTATGTTACTGGAAGGGCAGCTGTGCTTAGCCTGGAATAAAATGCATGTGCTAAAAGATGACTGGAGAAGAGTGATATATTCCCAAAGGTGGAGCTCAGGCAGAAGTTGAGAATTAAGTACCGGAAGACAACATCTTGCAATAATTTCTTACAATATTACATCATTAATTTTGGAGTAACCTTCCAAATCGCTAAGCCTGCTTACATTCAATTTTCAGTACAAAGATATATATTTAAAATTGCAAATATAAGTGATATTTAATGGGCCATACCTCCTCTCTGCTCTGTTAATGTAGTTAAAAGCTGACTATAGTCAAATATATGGAAGGAAACACACTCAGTACTGCAATAATAGTTCACATATACACAAGGATAAATGCAGGGAAAAAAAAGAAAAGACCTAAAAGACACTAGAATTCCCCAATGACTGAACAAAACAGTTATGATAGCCTTTACATATTCCTAAAATGTGTCATTTTATGTGGATTTTTAAAAAGAGCCCATCAGTAGAATACATACCCTCCAATTTTATCTATAGTCAGATCAGATTGCAATAATAGTTAAGTTGTATAATGCCTAGATATTTCAAGGAATGACATACTGCAGATAGGTAAAAACAAATAGCATTCAAAAGTTAATCCAATATTAAAGGACCACCATTTCCTGCAGAGTGAAAACATAGAAAGATTTGCAAAAAAAGGCAAAGTAAATAAAATGACCACTAAATCTATTGATAATATTATTAAAACAATATGAAACGCCTTAATGATTAGTTGTATAAGTATGGTTTCTTGGCCATGTAGGAAAAGGGAGAAAAAGGTCAATAAACATAATCATGCATGCGCTATGACTAATGTGTTAGAAGTAGAAAAAAAATCTTGAACTTCGTGGGAACCATTATAATTGCAATAGGTATTGAGCTAATTCTACCAAGGACTAGCCAATTCTAGTCTTAGTACTGAGAACTCAACACTGACCCAACAGTTTAGGGCCCTGATACTACTAACCCATTCCATTTCATATTGGGTTTCATCTTGTGCCCCATTGCGTTGAACATTCATATGAAATGTTAGCATTAGACCTAATCTGTGGTAGGGTGATATGCACAGTTGCGCTGGCGCGGCAGCAGTTCTTGTTTCTTTCTATGATGTATTATTACTCTATAAAATGGAAATCTTTCCTAATTAGGACTCAATTAAGAGATACCAGAAGGCAAAAGATCATGCCAAAAAAGACCGTTCGTGATATTAGAAAAAGATGAAAGTACTTTAGTGTGGAAATTAAAAATAAACTGGGGAAAGGATCCTTCAATAGGATGTTCTCAAGAGGGAATGGAGGATGTGTCAGTGCTGCTTATATGTCCCCTGTTGGTATTTCCACCCCAAAATGCAGAAAATGTCTTCATAATGTTAATGCAAAATGATATATGTTGGAAACACGTTTACCAATTTATTGGAAGTGTCTAGCATGCATAATGGCAATGGATCACATTCCCTACATTTCACCTAGAAAATGGGGTGACAGAGTTGGGTCTGTGTCATGTTTCCATTTGAATTCAAGGTCTCTAATAAATGCACTCCAAAGATTAAATCGTTTTTAATTGCTTTTGGCACCTAAACAGATTTGGCTCCCACACTACCACTGACAATGAAGCTGCTTTTTTGTTTGCTTTCATTTCACAGCTGAACTTCTTTATTCCTACCTTACAAAGTTCTACCAAGTTCAGGCAGCTATTTCATGAAAATGCATTATCATAAGAGTACACAGTTAGTGATATTAGTAGATCGATGTATATTTTTTCCTGTTAATATCCAAAGATACAACCCTAGCTTAGGAGACAAGCAAAATGAGTACGTTCAGTAATATTAGTCTACATAAAATTATCTTAAGAGGCTAGGCCATTGTCATTAGTCATGATAAGAATGTCTCCTAGGATATGTAAGTCAAAAGAAAGTTTATGTGGCAGAATTATGTAAGGAAACTTACAATAGTGCCTGCCCACAAACCATGCAGTTTGGAAACAGCCAAGAAACAAAACCATAGAGAAGGAGAGATAAATACAACATGTATTAGGGGTTATTATGCAACTACAAAGGTTCAATATGACCCTGGAAATATAGCAAAAAATAGTTATGGAAAAGAAGCTATTTCTTATGCTCAGTAGCTAATTTTCAAACATATGTACCTGTATTTGAAACTTTGAGCATTTCACACATTTTTCTGTATCTGAAAAAAAAATGGATCCAGACTGATATTGTGTATCAATAGACCTGAAAACAGTCAATAAAATGGTAGCCAAAAGCAAAGTTCAGTAAGAATTCTAAAAGAGGATATTATTCTGGTTGCTGATAAAACACTTCTGATGTATACTTTGCTCATATTGGAAAAGAGTAATTTACTGTTCAATTTTCCTAGAAAGGATGAAATATCTGTAAGATGATTTCATAAAAATGTTTGATTAAATAAAAGCTAAATTAAAGTGTCTAGGTCAAACTGTAAATATAATTAGAAACTTTAGAAATAATCTATAACTCCATTTTGAGAATATATATATTTCAATATCCAACAGTTAATTAAATCTGTTTCCCACATAATTTACGATAAAAACATTGTATATTTTCATTTTAAAATGTTCAAGGGCATTGGATCTATGAAAACAACACATATTTTAATTCTCTATTCTGGAAAATTAAGAAATGCATACTCTTCAGGACAAATGTATTTAATATAAGGTGACATAAGAAAAGTACATCAAATTTCCTTACCCATGGAACATAAGATTAAATAGGAAATACCTGAACATATTAATATGATTTGAAGGGGAAGGAATGTTAAGATTATAGTGGTAGTACAAAAGTTCATATGTCCCAGTCCATAATTCATATATTATGATTTAAATATATATTGAATAGATGACACAAATACATTTTCCCATTTGTGGGCATTTGGGACTACCACATTTTATGTATATTTAAAGAAAACAAAATGAGAGTGCTAGAGAGACATTTAAATTATATGCAATAGACTTAGTGAATACATGACCAAAACAGAATCAGTAATAATAATAGTTTAAATGTTGGGTGTAACCATGATATGGTCTAATTTATATTGGAGATAGAATATTTATAAATATTTAACCCAATTTCAACAAACATACATAATATCAAATTTCATAATGCATGCCTTTCTCTTTTTGGTTTTTTGTTTTTTAACTTACTGCTTTGTAAGTTCTCTTTTGTCCAGCATGTTTCCGAATTTGTTCTCCATTTGGCCCTGTTTCCACATGCATCGAATAGATAATGTCAAAGAAATCTTCAACCACAGCTACCCGCCGCAAAGACAGCTTCTCATCTACCCCCACACCATCCTGGAGAAAAAAAAAAAAAAAAAGACACAAAATTAATAAAGAAACGTGTATTTGATACACAGAGTTAACACACAGAGTGAATTAAACAAAAACATTTTGATAAAATCATCCAGATAGGAAACTTCAAAAAATTGTGAGTGGATATTGCATCATTTCATAAAGTGTTTACATATAGAACTATAAGAAACATGGAAAAAGATATTTGACATAGTGATCATGCTTACCCATAAATAACATCTTTTAATTTTTATAATGACTTATTTGTAGCCATCAACATAACTTTCTTAAATTATTCTTAAATTATTCCAAAATATATTTTAAGGTTTAGTAATTTTTATTACAATAATTTCATTCTAGATATTGATTCATGATCAATATTTATTGAGTTTCTGGCTACTGGAAGCTGTTATTAGAGAAAGAAAAGAAATAATATGGGATCTCTATCCTTAAATATCATAATCTAGGAAAGAAAGCACATCTACTATGCTATCAGATTGGACTAAGGGACAATAATTGTTCAAGGTTAAAAATGTGAGTTATAGAAATTATCTAGGTAAGAACTTTGGATTCTCCATTCAGAAGTTGTGGGTCTTATGCAAATCATTTAAACTTCCCTAAATTTCAGTCTTCTCAAATTTCAGTTCTCTCAATTGGAAAACAGAGATAGTAGAGCCCACTTCATAGAATTGTAAGAATTAAATGCAGTAACATAGGTAAAGGTATGACCAATGGTTGGCACATAGTGAACACTCAGCAAATGGGGAGTCTTGTCACTTTGGCGATCATGATAAAAATATAGGAGTTCAAAGAATAAAGACATCACCTCTGGCTGAAGTAGCTTCTTGGAGGAAATAGAATTTGACGTGGGTGGGAATACACACAGGGTCTAAGCCCTGGTGGTGGCAGTAGGAAGTGTAGCAAAGAGCCAAACGCTCCCATAGATGACAGAAAATAAGAAATGTGTAAGAAAAGAATAAGAAATTGGAAATTAGACAAAAAAGAAATTTAATCTTATATGAACGGGTTTCCTGTTTGCAAACACAGACATGCACGCATGTGCATACACACACAATGTTCTTATTTGGACCCTGAGGCATAACCTGAAGTAACATGACATAGCCATTAATGTTGGTAGACAGCATAAGAGGGTGATTAATCTGAGCAAAATCATTATGCAGTCAATGAGCCAAATGGCAAAAGCCTCTTTGAACAGTAGTCCCAGCAGACTAAGCTCATCGCAAAACTTGAAACAAATGACATGGTGCTTTTTCTTAGTTTGGGCTTTGTTTTTTTTCTGATTTATAATAGGTCTCAGAAGTAGCAGTGTCTGAGGCTCTATATTCAAATATAGACACACACACATATTTAAATAACTACATATATATTCAAAGAAATATACATATATGCAAATATTTGTGAGTTGTATGTAAAGTCAAACTGCAGGTATCTCATCTCTGTTAGATTTGAAGCACTTCTTCACAATTACCTTGATGCACATGATTCCTCATTAGGTTTTAGACCTTTCTCACCCCTCTCCTTTAACATTTTGAGGTATTTCTTCTATACTGAGCCCTACGGATAATCCCTTATTGCCTTGTGATTCAAGACCAATATGTACCAAAAGTTCAAAGAAGCTGCATGAAGCACGGCTATGATTAGACCGAAAAACTGTTGTAGCTTTGTGTACAGTGCCTGGGAAGCACCATTTCAGATGCCTACCCCTCAACCACCCTGGCCTACCCCCCACTCTTCTGAGAGCATCCACTGTTCCTAGGCTAGAAATTCAAATGCTAACTCTACCCACGAGCAAAAACACCCACAAAATTTTGTCTTCTTTTCTCCCACTCATAAAATTTGTACAGTTTCCTCTCAGTTCCTTTGCTAGGTAGCCAGAAATCTAGTAATGTTGTACAGTGAATAAACTGTGAGTGGTGTTGTTCATTCCTTCAACAAATATCCCAGAAAGAAGAAATACCATCACGCCCTCTACAAGGTGCTGAAGTTACCAAGGTCAGCTAACTTCTCAAAAGAAAAAATGGAGGTCAGAAGGCAATAGTACAATATATTCAAAGTGCTGAACATTAAAACAAAACTGCTAAATAAGAATTTTATATCCTATCAGAAAGAACGAATTCTCAACATTTGCTGCAACATGGACGGCACTGGAGGAGATAATGCTAAGTGAAATGAGTCAAGCAGAGAAAGACAATTATCATATGATTTCTCTCATCTATGGAACATAAGAACTAGGATGATCGGTAGGGGAAGAAAGGGATAAAGAAACGGGTGGTAATCAGAAGGGGGAATGAAACATGAGAGACTATGGACTATGAGAAACAAACTGAAGACTTCAGAGGGGAGGGGGTGGGGGAATGGGATAGACCGGTGATGGGTAGTAAGGAGGGCACGTATTGCATGGTGCACTGGGTGTTATACGCAACTAATGAAGCATCAAACTTTACATCGGAATCTGGGGATGTACTGTAGGTGATTAACATAATATAATAAAATTTAAAAAAAAAGAATTTTATATCCAGAAATACTACTTTTCCAAAATTAAGGTGAGGTAAAGATGTTCCCAGATAAACAAAACAGAGAATTCAGTGATTGTAGACGAGAGAAATTTATCCTCTCCTGGAAGCCAGAAGACAAAATTCAAAGATGTTGGCCGAGCTGCACTCCCTCTGGAAGCTCTAGGGGCAGTTTCTGTGGTTGTTAGCATTCCATAGCTTGAGGCCACATCATACTGCCTTCTGTCTTTCCTGTATCTCTCCTCTGTGTCTCTCTCTCTAAGGCTCATCTTATCTGAAAGCATTTAAAGCCCAATGAGATAATCCAAGCTAATCTCTTCACTCAATATCCTTAACTTAATTCTATCTACAAAGACTCTTTCTAAACAAGGTAACATTTACAAATTCCAGGAATTAGGACTTGAAATTCTTTTTTTCGTAAAGAAAGAGAGGTACACACAAGCAGGGAGGGGTGTGGGGGCTAGGGAGGAGGAGGTGAGGGGAAGAGGTAGAGAGAGAATCTCAAGCTGGCTCATCATCCAGTGTGGAGCCCCATCCAGCGCTCCGTCTCACAATCCTGAGATCTGACCTGAGCTGAAATCGACTCTTAACCAACTGAGCCACCCAGGCACCCCATAACTTGAAATCATTAGATGGCCATTATTTAACTACATGTAGTTGTGAATTAGAGTACAGAAGGTACAAGTTGTGCTATGGGAACATATATTAGAAATGTTTCCCTTTCAGTGGTTAATAGTGAACATTCTTTCAAGAAATGGTAAGTTCAGTGTCAATCAAGATAATATTGAAATCACATACATTGGGGAAGGGAAATCATCTAGTATCCTTCTTTCATGTAGACCTGCCTACTTGCAATTGTAATTAAGCTCAATTCAGATCCACGCTCTTATTGAAACTCCAAAATGCCCTCGGGGTTGGGCTTACAGTGTAAGCGAGCCAAGTATTGGTAGTAAGAAAATGAAGAGTAATGAAGCCCTTCTGGAAGTGGGATAAATATACTCAGTGAGCTTGGAACCTAACATACTTCAAATACCATGGAGCACCTGGGTGGCTCAGTGGGTTAAGCCTCTGCCTTTGGCTCAGGTCATGATCTCAGGGTCCTGGGATGGGGCCCCACACTGGGATATCTGCTTAGTGGGGAGTCTTCTTCCCCCCCCCCCCGCCCCTCCCCCTGCTCATGCCTCTCTCTCAAAAAAAAAAAAAATTAAAACATACTTCAAGTACTATAAAAAGAAAGACATTCACAGACACGTTACAGTGGAAACGTTGAATGCCAAAGACAAAATCTCAAAAGGGACAAGAGATAAATAACTCATCAACCTTTGAGGAAACCCCAATAACAATTCCATGCTTGTAGACATGCTTTATAATAAATAGTAAAAGGAAGTTTTCCAGGATAAAAGGAAGCAGTAAGTGACATCAAGCAGTAATCCAAATCCAAATGTAAATACTGAGAGCTTTGGTAAAGGTAGGTAAAGATAAATAAATAATTAATTTAAAAAATAAAGAAAAGCAAACCAAAAACAATACAATTACTTATTTATTCTTTTCTAAAAGATAATTATTGAGTCATTTTTATTTATTGTTCTCTTTATTAATCTATAATCCTTCCTCAGTTACAAAAAATAGTAGACTATGTGTTGCAAGAGGTGGGCCAGAGCCATAACATGAAGACAGAAAATGAATATGTAATAGGCACATTGCCATAAGGGAAAATATACACAGTACAACTTTTATCTTCTTATTATTACTGATAATAAAATTAATTTAACAGTCTCAAACATGGGGGTCTCATTTTTGCCAAGCAACACCTTAAGGGATTTTTAAATGTTTTCTTTAAATCTCCATAGTCATCTTTTGAGGTGGGAACACTAATACTCAGAAGTTATGTAACCTTCCCAAAGACTCACAGTGATTATTAAAGCTTATTAAGATAGAGTTTTTTTGAAAGAAAGAAAATCCTATTTATCCTAAGAATATACTTGGACATATCCCATACATATGTGATGGTTATTTTACCAAGGATTCCACAAAAGCCTTTTTAACCCATACAGGTGCTGAAATAATCTACATTTGCAATTAAACATAGCAAGATATGTAATAGCAATACTAGAGAACAAGAAGGATTGAAGATTATTTAAATGTTCACCTTGAATACTGATTCTTTGGGAATTGACTAATTTAAAAGGCAACTGACTAAAATAATATGTAACTAATTGTATTACTGCTATAATAACATACATAAATGTAATATATTTGACAATGACAGCACAAAAGAGGCAGTAACAAAGCTATACTGGAGTCTGGAGTAAAGAAATAACAGAATGATAACTCAAATCTACAGGTAGAAAGAGAACCAAAAAGGTTAATAAGAAGATTAACATTAAAAACTCTATAAATACATGCTTTCCTACTTTCTTCTCTTAGCTTTTTGAAAGACATAACATTATATAAATAATTATGACACTATAATATTGTGAGATTATTGATATATCTGGATATTATATGTATAAATCATAGAATTAAAAAGTGAGAAAATTGAGCTCTTTAGGAGTAAAGTTTTATATTGGATTATAACTAAATCAGTATACATCCGAAGTAGATTCCGGTAAGTTAAAACATAAATTGTAATTCCTAAAGTAACCCCCAAAATTCAAAAATATATAATTTAAAATCATTAAAGGAATTAAGATTTTAAAGGGAAAATATGTACTTAATGGGAAAAAAGCCAATAAAGAAAAACTAAAGGAAAAAAAGACATGAGATATACAAAATATCTATAAAACAAAATCACCAATATAAATCCAATCACATTAAAAATAGTAAATACGAATGGACTAGGGAATTAAAGAAAGAGAATTGGTTATAAACAACATCTTACTTATATTATCCAGAGGAGCCACAATTGTGGTTCAAAGATGCAGAAGGGGGGGGGGGGCTGGCTGGTTCAGTCTGTTAAGCATGTCACTCAGTTTTGACTCAGGTCAGGATCTCAGGGTTGTGAGATGGGAGCAGAGTCTGCTTGAGATTTTCTCTCTCCCTTTCCCCCTGCCTCCTCCTCCTCACTCTCTAAATAAATTAAAAATAAATAAATAAATAAATAAATAAATGAAATCTTTAAAAAAAAGATGCAGATAGGATGAAGGTGAAAAGCTACATTATGCAATTAAGAACAACAACAAAAAGATCTGGAATAGCTGTATCAGTGTTAGAGAACAGAGCTTAAACAAACCAACAACAAATGTTACTAACAACAAAGGGGAAAATTGCATAATAATAAAAGGGTCAATTCACCAGCAAGATATAATAATTACACATGCACCAAAAAACAACATTCCAAGTAGCGTGTGCATGCACACACACTGATTAAGCAAAAACTGACTGGAGAATTGACTGGAGAAATCAACAATAATAGTTAGAGACTTCAAAACTCTATTTTCAAAAATAGAATAACAAAGAAGAATATGATCAAGGAAAAGAAGACTGAACAACACTATAAAAAATAAACCTAACAGACATACATAGGACATCCCACACAACAGAAACAGAACATTCTCCATGACAGACCATATCTCAGCATAAAAGAGTCTCAATAAAACGTAAAGGATTGAAATATATTTTATATGTTTCCTGATCAAAACGGAATTAAATCACAAATCAATGACAGAAGGAAAACAGAGAAATCTACAAAGATGAAGAAATTAAACAACACACTTCTCAAAACCAATGGGTCAGAGGAGTCAAAAGCAAAATTAAAATATACTTTGAGATGAACAGAAACAGAAACACAAAATGCCAAAAACAGTATTTCGAGGGAATTTATAACTGTAACTGAGTATTTAAAAAAATAAGATAACTATCTTTCCACTTTATATAACTAGAAAGTAAACTAAAACCAAGCAGAAGGGAGGAAATATTTTTAAAGAGGAGAAATAAATTAAATAGAGAATAGAAAGCAATGTACAAAATCAGCAAAACCAAAGTGCAGTTTTTGAAAATATATTTTTAAAAGACAAAACTTTGGCTATATTGGCCAAGATTAAAAGAGAGACGATATAAATTACTAAAACCAGGAATTGAAAGAAGGAATATCACTACTGATCTTATAAAGATAAATAAGGATTATAAGAAACAGTATAAACAACTCTATGATAAATTAGATAACTATATAAAGTGAACAATTTCTAGGAAGATACAAATTATTGAAATTGACCGAAAATAATGGAAAATTTGAATAGGTCTAGCCACAAGTAAAAAAGACAAAATTAGTAACTAAAAAAAATTCTTACAAAGAAAAGCCTAGCCCAAAGGGTTTCACTGTAACAAACATTTGAGAATGAAGGCCAATTTATCACTAACTCTTCAAAAAAAAAAAAAAAAAGAGAGAGAGAGACATTTCCCAAATCATTCTCTAAAGCCAGAATTACCCTAATACCAAAACCAAATGTATTACAAGAAAAGAAAACTATGGACCAATATATTTTATGAATATAGATGCAAAAAACTTCAATAGAATACTAGCAAACCAAATCCAATTTTATATATATATTATTACATAACATAACCATAATCCCAAGTATGTAAGGTTGATTTGACATATAAAAATTTATTAATGTAATACACCATTTTAAAGAATAATGGACAAAAGGCATATAATCACCTCAATAGCTGCAGAAAAAGCATTTGAAAAAGCCAACATACTTTCCTAAGAAAAACTCTTAGTGAACTAGAAATAGAAAGGAATTTTCTCAATATGATAAAGGGCATCTACAAAAGCTCCACAGCTAATAGCTTCTTAATGATGAAAGATTGAATGCTTTCACCCTAAGGACAAAAGCAAAACAAGAATGTCTGCTCTATCCACTTCTATTTACCATTTTACTGGAAGTATTAGTAAGGGGAATCAGGAAAAAAAAAAAAAGGAAGAAAACGCACCTAGATTGAAAAGGAGGAAGAAAAACTATCTCTATTTGTAGATGACATGATCATGTATGTAGAAAATTTTATAAAATCCACCAAATAACTATTAGAACTAAGAAGTGAGTTCAGCAAAGTTAAGATCCAAAATCAATAACAAAAAACAATTGTATTTCTTTTCATTAGCAATAAAAAAATTCAAAAATGAACTTAGAAAAATCATTTATAATCACATCTAAAAATTAGAATGCAGGGATACCTGGGTGGCTCAGTCAGCTAAGTGCCTGACTCGTGATTTCGTCTCAGATCATGATCTCAGGATCATCTAATCGAGCTCCACTTTGGGCTCCATGCTGGTGTGGAGACTGCTTAAGATTCTCTCTCTCCCTCTTCCTCTGCCTCTCCTCACCCTCCTCACGCTCTCATTCTCTTTCTCGCTCTAAAAAATTTTTTAAAAAAATTAGAATACAAGGTATAAATTTAGATATAAAGTTAACAAAAGAAGTGAAAGGCTTGTACATGAAAGTGACAAAACATTGTTTAAAGAAATTTTTTATGATCTAAATAAATGGAAAGGCATCCTATGTTCACAGACCAGAGGATTAATATCAGTAAGATGGTAATTGAAAAACTTATTTACAAAGTCAATGTAATGCCTATTTAAAAATTCTAACTAGCTTTTTTGCAGAAATTGACAAGTTAAAATCATATGTAAATGCAAGTTGCTGAGAACAGCCAAGATAATCTTTTAAAAGAAGAAGAAGAAATTTAGAGGTCTCATACTTCTTGATTCAAAACTTACTATAAATCTTACGTAATAGATAGCATGGTACTGGGTGTGAGAATAGATATGTAGATCGATGGCATAGAACTGAGATTCCAGAGATAAACCCTTACACTTATTTTCAATTCATTTTCAACACAAGGGTCAAGACAATGAAGTGGGGGAAAAATAATCTTTTCAACAAATGGTACTGGGATAACTGGATACCCACATGAAAAAGAATGAGGTAGAATCCTTACCTCACACCATACATAAAAATTAAGTCAAAATGCATCATAGATCTAAATGTAGAAGCTAAAACTTAAAATTCTTTAAAAAAAAAACAAAAACCACATAGGAGTAAACGTTCTTAAGCTTGGGTAAGGCAAGGTCCCCTCAGTTATAAAACCCAAAGCAAAAGGAACAAAAGAAAAATTAACTGAACTACATTAAAATTAAAATATTTTACGCTGAAAATAATACCATCAAAAAAAATGACAACACACAGAAATGGGAGGAGACATTTGAAAATCATATGTCCAATAAAGGGTTAAAATCGAAAATATATAAAGAACACATTCAACTCAATAGTTAAAAAACAAACAATCCAATTAAAATATGGGTTAAGGATCTGAATCAGCATTTTCTCAAAGGAGGCACCCATGAAAATGTGCTCAACATCACTAACCATCAGGTAAATACAAATCAAAACCACAATGAGATATCACTTTATACCTGTTAGAATGGCTATTATCAAAAGGACAAGAAATTACAAGTATTGGTAACCATATGGAAAAAAGGCAACACGTTGTTGCACACTGCTGGTGGGAATATAAACTGGTGCAGAACTGTGGAAAAACAGTATAGAGATTCCTCAAAAAATTAGAAATAGAATTACCCTATGATCCAGCAATTCCACTTCTGGACTCATACAAAGGAAGCAAAAGCACTAACTTGAAAAAATACATGCACCCCATTTTCATTGCAGCATTATTTACAATAGCTAAGACATGAGAACAACTTAAGTATCTGTTGATGAATGAATGGATAAAGAAAATGTGGTCACATGCCACATTTATGCTACCACATAATTGTGCTGTTATGTGTGCACACGCACACACACACAGACACAAACACACACACACACACATATACACACTGGAATATTATTCAGCCACAAAGAGGAAGGAAATCCTGCCCCTTGCAACAGCATGGATGGACCTTGAGGGCATTATGCAAAGAGAAATAAGACAGAGAAAGACAAATACCATATGATTTCATTTATTTGTGGATTCTAAAAAAACAAGCAAACAAATGAAAAACAAAACTCACAGACAGAGAAAGAAATTGGTGGTTGCCAGAGTCAGGAGGTAGGGAGTGGATAAAATGGGTAAAGGTGGTTAAAAGTTTGAAGGCATAAACTTCTAGTTATAAAATAAATAAATCCTGGAGATGTAATACATGGTATGGCTACTGTAAGTAAAAATACTGTATTACATATTTGAAATTGTTAAGATCTTAGAGGTTCTAAGCACAAATCTAAAAAGATTTGTAACTGTGGTGGTGGATGTTAACTAGACATATTGTGGTGATCATATATATATATATATATCGTTTATATAATCGTTATAGTCATGTAATCATAATATATCTACATCATAATCGTTAGGTTGTATACCTAAAATAAAGAAATTATAAAGATTTTGAGTAAACATTTCTCCAAAGAAGATGTTCAAATGGCAAATAAGCACAACAAAAGATAATCAACATCATTAGTAACCAGGGAAACGTAAATCAAAATTTCAATGAGATACTACTTCACGTTGACTAGGATTGCTATAACCAGAAACAAGCACAGGCAGAGATATGGAGAACTTCGAACTCTCCTGCATTACTGGTGGAAATGAAAAATGATGCAGGTGCTTGGGAAAGTTTGACAGTAACTTGAAAATTTAACATAGACTTACCAGATGACTTAATAAGCCCTAAGCATGTATATAGTCAAGAGAAATTAAAACATACAACCACACAAAATAAATTGTACAAAATACAGCAACATATTCCTTATAGCCAAAACAGCAGAAACAATTAAAATGCCACTGAACTGAAAAGACAAATAAAATGTGGTATAACCTTACAAAGGAATATTATTCTGTAATAAAAAGGGATAAAGTATAGATTCATGCTATGCCATGGATGAAACTTCAAGACATAAAACAAAGTAAAAGAAGCCAGACACATAAAGAGACACATACCATTTTTTTCTTTTTATTTGAAATGTGCAGAAAAAGCAAATTTATAGATGTAAAGTAGATTACTGGATACTTTGGACTAGAGAGAGGGGTGTATGGGGATTGACTGCTAATGGGTACAAAGTGGCTTTCAGAAAGGACAAAAATGTTCTAAAATTAGATGGTGATGGTTTTACATCCTGTGATTATACTAAAACATTAAATTGTGCACTTTACATGGACGAATTGCACTGTGTGTGTTATACCTCTAAAAAGCCATTAAAATATGCGGTCTCCAATAGTTTGGGATTTTCTTTTTCATTTTATTATGTTTTAAATATGTATTTTAAATTTTAAAACATATTTTTAGTATGGTTGACACACAATATTACATTAGCTTGAGGTGGACAACATGGTGATGATTCAACTTCTCTGCATTACGCAGTGCTCGGCACAAGGGTAGCCACCATCTGTCACCATTGAACGCTATTACAGTATCACTAAGTGTATTGCCTATGCTGGACCTCGTATTCCTGAGATTTATTCATTCCATAACTGGAAGTGTGTATCTCCTACTCGCCTTTACCCATTTTGCCCATCTCTCTGACCCCCTTCCTTTTGTCAACTGCTGGTTGACAAATTTATATGTCTGATTCTGCTTTTTGTGTATTCATTTGTTTTATTTTACAGATTCCACCTGAGTGAAATTATATGGTAGCTGTCCTCAGTCTGACTTATTTCACTTAACATAATACTGTCTATTACAATTTGTGACAACATAGATTTTAATTTCAAAGATGCAAAACAACAACAACAACAACAAAAAAAGGAGTTCATACAATACAACTCTAACAGTCCACAAACCCATAAAAGTAGCGTGGAAACAGGAGGGGCTCAGACAGCAAGCCTTACAGTGATGTACTGGTATATGTGTACCAGCTGTCTCCCCCAAAACACATAAGGTTGTTATAAATTTTAATAATATAAAGATGTGCAGCATACAACTTACAAATAATAGCAAAATATGTAATATTTTTATCGTAAATTCCATATAGACAACTAATTCTCACAGAATGCTTTCATTGACTTGTGTTGAACTCTTGTTCAGCAGACCAATCTATTATTTTAATTGAACTATGGTTCAATTGGTCAAATGGAATTTCATTGCAGACTTCTTCCTAATAAGTTTTTTTTTTTTTGTAATTTAATATGGCACGTACTCTACTGTTGTACTAATTCTCCCTTGTATAAATGTCATTAAACTGAAACTTCTTTCAGCTTCAGCACTATGACAATAAACAAAATAATAAATACAGCTTTGATTTGTGGTATTTGCTGATTTTTGTGGTATAAGCATTTCTATCAGGGCTTATTTCAAGATACCAATGTGAAGTCACTGAGCCCAGAGTTAGGAAGAGATGCACTAACAGTGTACCATTATGTGGTATTTTCACCGTATTGATATTACAGACCAGAAAAACCACCTCAAGAATGTGAATAATAAGAAAATAATTATGCAGTGATATATTTTGAGTATCTACCACCTCTTCAATAAATAATTTAATAAGTCTTTAGCATTTAATTTTTCATAATACCTATTTCACAAATGGCTTGTAAAATTCCCGAAAATTTAACAATGAGCTCTCTTAAGCTAGTACAAACTAGCTCCAGGATATCACTGTTTTTATGTCATTCAGGATGAGTGAATGACATATTTAATGAATTAAGTGAACATTTTATAGTATAGTTTCTGTAGTCAACCATTGACATAAAAAGCCTTAGATAACAGGAATTCACAAAACTAACTGATCGAACATAACACTTCAGGGTGCTAGAAAACATAGCTATCATTGGAAAAATTTTATATTAAATCTAATATGTCAAAACTAATCAAATTTGTAAATTGAGTATGGGATGGCAAGTCTGTGCTCAAAAAATTTGGTTAATTTAATGCCCTTATTGTATTATATTAACACACTAAAATGATATTGAAGGAAGATAATAATTAAGCTCAAAAATGAATCACCCTTACTTCACTTCCTGCCGGCTTACTAATTGCCCATTGGTGAGATGATACATACACACATAAAAATTGAAGGCAAACGTGAAATTGATAAATGAGAGACACAAACCTTAGAGATACTAACATTATTACAGTGAAATCAAAATGCCGTTATGTTAAAAGACTATCATAAAGTTTTACATGTCTCTTCTTGGCTATACAGGAGCTACTTAAAATACACTATTCCTAAGTTTCAAATTCAACTTCTTTTGAAATTCCTCATTTCCAATTATATTACGAAGCTTAAGAAGAAGAACTGATGAAAACAGAAACATTAGGCAGTAGATCTCTCTCCTGGAATCCTTCCTGACTCCCACTCTCCACAGGAGATATTGGATCTGCTTACAGCATTACTAAGCTATGGTAAGATACAGATAGACACTGACACTAGAATGTCACTCAAGCATATTCATATAATTTGTGAGAATTTCCCATTCAATTAAAAACTATTCGAAAGTCAAATTTTTGATGTATCAAATATAACAACTACTGAAATAATCTTTATTTGAATTATACTACGCAATTCAAACTAAGGCAGATATAACACATTTACTGTCAAGGAATCAGTGGGTGAAAATAGTTATCACCTTTCCTTCCTCAATGTAGGTGTTATCAAACAGATAACTGGCAAGATCGTCATGATAAACTAGTTGATGTGATAGCAATTTTAGTGAAGTATCTAGAATTAAAAGCAGTATGAGGGCTGCCACTTTATAAACAACAAATAAAACAACATAATAAAGAAAAAAGGGATAGTGAAATAAATATAAATTTCCAACGTTCAATATTCAAGAACCCTAAACTCAAGAATTTATAGAGACCACCTGTAAATAATCGAATTTTTGACCATACTTTCAATGTGTTACGTAAACTGAAAGGTACCCTTGCTCCTGCCCTGTTCACTTGACTCTATAAACTCACTTCCCATTGGCAAATCCACTGTATGCTGAGATAAAGCAATGAGGGATGGTAGAAGAGAAGGATTCAGTCTGTGAAGACGGAAAGATACCCAAAATCTAGCTTATCTTCCTCTAAGGACCTAAGGGCGATGCCTTGGAATATAATTCTGCAAGAAAGATGTAATCAGAAAGCCCGGGAGTGAGGCAGTACAAGGAAATATAAGGTGTTGGCAAGGCTTAAGAATTTACCTCTACCGTGTGCAAGGTACTGCAATAGGTTACTTTGGCTAATTACAAAGAAAAACTTATGTTTCCCTTCCTGAAGGAACTTGTAGTCTACCATGAGGTTAGATGAGTGTGTCAAAAGAGACTGTAATAAGTAGAGCATGGTAAATTCAATGTGCTTTAAAATTGGCTCCCAATCATGGCTGCAATTGAAATCTCCTGGTGAGCTTTGAATTTCTGATACTGAGGTCCTTTCTCCAGAGAATGTGATGGAATAGGACAGGGGTGCACCTGGGCATGGGAGCTTTTCACCTCTCCCTCAGTGATTCTCAGACGCTGCCAAGGTTGAGGTATCAGGAGAGGAGTTAGTTACAGACAAGTATGAAACAGAATGATGGGGTAAGACCCAACGTGGTCCTGGGTGTCAGATTCAGTTAACATGTTCTTTAACATGTAGTGGGAAACCATTCAATGGTTTTTCAACATGAGAATCCAAATGAATGAGATTGCACCACCACCCCCCCAAAAGAGAGAAAAGTAAAAAGTAAAATGAAAGGGAAAACTCATCGGTAGGTGAAGTAAGAAGTGGAAACTGCAGGGCTGAGATCCACGTGGGAGATGGGCGTGGAATGAGCTACGACTGCCCACGAGGCTCACTCTGCGCTCAGACCGTCCTGCTCATGTGGGGCAAGCAAAGTTCTTCACCCTTGTAGCAACTCTTCTTCGGGCCGGACACTCTTACTACTCCCAATTTACATACCGGAAACCAGGCCTGGAGACTGTAACTTTCACCAATCACTAGGTTGCGCTAGGGTACAAACCAGGGCTCCAGAGCTCAAGCAATTATCCCCTATGAATAGGAAACAGACATGAAGATACACATTTCCACTCTCATTCAAGCAGAATGTGCTAATTTTCAAAGTGGCCATCTGCAGCCCTATCAACTCTCTCTTTCACCTTGGGGAAGATCCTGCTATTTGGTCCTCAGCGTTTTAGTTCCCGCATATATTTAAAAACAAACAACAACAAACATCTGGTAAAATAAATAATCTGGAAGAAAACTTCAGCTAAAAAAAAAAAATCTTCGATCCTATGTATCTATTATTGAAGAAAAGCACTCTAATTTTCTGTAAAATAGGATGTTTGGAAACCAAATTAAGAACTTTTTAACCTGCAGATTCTTTAACATCTTCTACTGTTTAATTTACTGATTGTATTTTTCAAAAGGAAAACGAGACAACTTGTAGAATTTTAAACAGACAATCTTTTGGGGAGAAGAAAAAACAGCACAAAGTAAGAACAGTATAAAGAGAAAGATGTAGTATTTCAACGTAAAATACTTCAACCGAAAAATATGTTTATGTGAAAAGCAAACCCATACAAAACTTATTAATTTTGTACTAGCAATTCATTTGCAAAAACAGAGAAAATTTAATTCCACTTCTTCCCAAAATTGATGATTTATTCAAGAAAACAGTATTGAGTTCCAAGTTTATGTTTCTTCAATGAGAAGATAATTACAATTATTTATGGAGAATATTCATCCTGTCTTTGGCACAAACAAAAGTCCAAGTTACTAGGAGGCCCATCCCTGCCAGCACACAGAAGTCTGGAAAAACTCTGCTTTGCCATATGTTCAGATGCTGGCAAAACGAACTTTCCTTGTCAGATACTGTCTTACAGTCGTGACTTTTCAGCACTTCCCTGACACACTGTTGTTGCCCTTGACATACAAATAACTTTGGATTCTGAGGTACTGATGAACCAGTACCAATAGTAGTATTTAGGCTCCATAGTTCCCTGCTTCTAATTATTTCACTGCACTAATGTCATGAATGGTTTATGCAGTAACCAAGACAAAGGTAAAAACTAAATTTCTCCCTTTGAGAACTGATTTGTTCAATATAAATTCGGGGTTCACCTAAAGACTGAATCACTTGCACTGTTCATCACCGTGGATAATTCAGGACTTGGTCGTGAATGGGAAGCACAACTTCACCTTCTTGCATTTTCCCTTACCTAGCAGGTATGATCATTACCTAACTCTGGTAAATCCATTTTATTCCTTTAGTACTAATAGCCAGAGCAAGACAAATAAAAATGAGTTTTAGAGATGCTAATACTCATTACAAACTTGATAAAAAAAAATTAATAGAGCTAAGATATGTGGTGTTCATGGCCAACAGCCTCTAATGCAAAAATAACTTTAAAAGGAGATGCTAACAGGACAAAAGTAATAATAATAATTTAAAGCCTTTAAGGTGAAGAAGCCAATCTTGTGAGTCATAATCCCAGAAAAAAAAAGACTTCATTTTAGGAAAATTCCAAGAACAGTAACTGAGTTAGGTACATATGGACAGAAAGTAAGAAGTTTTGACCTAATTGCAAGGAAAGGAATTAGAGCTTAGAAAGAAAGATTCTTCACTTCTAACTTGGTCAGAAGAGCTACAAAAGAGTTCCACTGAGAAGTAAATGTGAAGATTTAGCTAGTGAGATATGTAAGTGAGATCTTTGTCAAAACATTGGTATCATACTTCCCCAAGAATCCAAACACATTTTATATCCTGCATTATTATTAGGATGACAATGATTTTACTTAATGCTATCATTACCTAGATTCACAATCTAAAATTCTGAATCATTCTCTTATCTAGTAATCAGATAATTCTACCTCTGGACTGACTCTCCAATCTACTCTTTCCCTCCTACTCTATTGGACTCCTGATAGACTAGCCCAGGAAATGACTTTGGGAACCCAGACCAGGAATTGCAAATAGGTTTCATTATGTATGCCAAATCCATTTTTGATAGATTGCTAGTATGCTAAGCCTAGTTTTGGCTTTGATGAAAAAGAGAACTTTTATGGGCTAGGGTTGTCTGCAATAGGCTCAAAAAATCTGATATGGCACATGCACTGAGTTTCTGTCAAGGCTGGCGTAAACTACAGAAATAGTATTCTTTTTATCATTTTTCCATTAATTTCTCCCTGTCCCAATCTGTCCTCAAGTTGCTAAAATACTCTTTCTTTAAAAATTATAACTACATCAACTTATGATTTATAAATGTCTACTTGACTCTCATGCCTGTAAGACAAAACTCAAACTCCTTAATTTATTATACACTTATATTTCTTAATCTCGTCCCAATTGACTTAACACTACTCATCTATCTCCTGTCATTCCAACACATTCAAATCACATTGAACTTCTCAACTTCCCTGAAAATTCTGTAAAACTCATGACTCATGATTTCTCCACTAGAACCTAAGCTTTCTGGGCAAAGTCTGCATTTGTCTTTCTACAAAGACCTAAAATTGTACCAAGCAGAGAATAAATGGACTATAATTTTGATCAGAAAAATGAAAAAATTAAGAAATGAATAAATTAACATTTTCTGCTTTCTCGCTAGAATCTCTTTTTTCAACTGGCAAATTCCTGAGCACCCTTCAAACCCATCTCACATGTCTGGTCTTCCAGGAAGCTTTCCTTGACTCCTCAAAGCTAAGTTACCCCCTTACTCCCCTGTGCTTCTATATCCCTCTCTTCATTCCATTTTTAGCATTTAATATGTTATTTTTTGTTCATTTTTTTAATAATTTATATACAGTGAAATGCTTACGTCTTAACTATACTGTCCAGCCAGTTTAGGCAAATGCATCAAGCAACAAATATTTCCATCACCTTAGACAGTTTTTTCATACTCCTTCTTGTCAACCCTTTCAAAGCAATGACCAATGATTTCAGTCACCAGAGGTTACTATTTGCCTGTTCCAAACATTTATATAAGTGGGATTATAGACATATACTTGTGTGCTTGTGTCTCATCTCTTTCATTTAGCATATTAGAGATTGGTTCTTGTTTTTGTCTGCAACAGTAGTCCCTTCTTTTTATTACTGAATAATACTCCATTATATGGCTAAGCCACAATTTGTCCATTTTCCAGTTTATGGGCATTTAGATAGATTCTAGTTTGGCACTATTATGAAAATAGCTGCTATGTTGTATTTTAAACAATCTCTTCACTATAAGATCCTTACTTTGCACAATGAACTCATCAAGAGAAGATGCTTGGTGATGATTATTTTGAAACTATAATACCTAGAGTAGTCCTTGGTACATAGTATTAGTATTTGATCAGTAATCATCCCATTGGAGTGTAATTTGTGTCTCTATAACCTGAATGTTTGTAGAATCTCTTTGCCAGTTGGCTCATGAGGTAGGTATTGGGAAGTGATAAATTATGCCTCTTTGAGGCAAACTACTATATTCCATTTACTTCCTAAGTTTCCTTGGGCAATTCCCTTACATTTCTCTGGGCCTTGGTTTCCTCATCTATAACATGAAGATAATTATAGCACTTATCTGTTTGGCTTGATTTGAGGATTACTTGAACTTTGCATGGAATTTAATAGGCACTCAACAAAGTTCAGTTGTTCATTTATTTTAACGTTTATCCTTCAAATATCTGACTAAACCTCTTACATAAAGAAATGGAATTTGGGGATGGTTCCCTAACAAATAGGGGGAAAAGAGTAAAAGGCACCCAGAAGAGCCAACACAATATTAATGAAGAACAAAGTCAAAGGACTGACCCTATCCAACTTAAAGACTTAATATAAAGCTACAGTAATCAAGACATTGTCACATTGGCTAAAGAATAAACAAATAGATCACTGAAACAGAAGATGAAGTCTAGAAACAGACTCACATAAATATGGTCAACTGATCTTGACAAAGATGCAAAGGCAATACAATAAAGAAAAGAAAGTGAAGGTGCATGGGTGGCTCAGTTGGTTGAGCCTCTGACTCTTGGTTTTGGCTCAAGGTCATGATCTCAGGGATGTGAGATCCAGCCATGGGTCAGGCTCCACATTCAATGCAGAGTCTGCTTGAGATTCCCTCTCCCTCTGCCTCTGCCCCTCCCCAGGTCATGCAGACAAGCTCTCTCTCTATCTCAAATAAATAAATAAAATCTTGGAAATCTCAGTGAAAAAAAAAAGAAAATAAAAGATAGTCTTTTCAACAAATACTGCTGAAGCAACTGGACATCCTCATGCAAAGAAAAAAAATTAATCTAGACAGAGACCATATACTCTTCACAAAAATTAACTCAAAATGGATCATAGACCTAAATGTAAAACTCAAAACTATAAAAACTCCTAGAAGATAATACAGGAAGAAATCAAGATGACTTTAATCATGATGATGATTTTTTTGGTGCAAAATTAAGGATACTATAGATGAAAGAAATAATTGATAAGCTGGACTTCATTAAAATTAAAAACTTCTGCTCTGTGAGAGACAATGTCACGAGAATGGGAAGACGAGTCACAGATGGGAAGAAAATATTTACAAAAGACCTATCAGATAGAAGGTTGTTTTCCAAAACATACAAAGAACTCTTAAAGTTCAGCAATAAGAAAATGAACAACCTGATTAAAAAATGGGCAAAAGATATAAACAGATGCCTCATCAAAGAAGATGTACAGATAGAAAGCAAGCATATGAAAAAATGTTTCATATCATATGCCATTAGGAAAATGCAAATTAAAATAAGAAGATACCACTGCACACTTATTAGAGTGGCATAAATTCAGTATGCTGACAACACCAAATGTTAGCAAGGATGTGGAACAACAGGAACTCTCATTCACTGCTGTCAGGAACACAAAATGGTACAGCCTCTTAGGAAGACAGTTTGGCAGTTCCTTACAAAACTAAACATTCTCTTACCATATGATCCAGCAGTTGTGCTCATTGGCATTTATCCAATGGAGTTGAAAACTTATGTCTACACAAAAACCTGCACAAGGAAGTTTATAGCAGCTTTATTCACAATAGCCAAAACTTGGAAGCAACCAAGATGACCTTCAGTAGGTGAATGGATAATAAATTGTGGTAGACCCAGTGCTAAAATGAATGAGCTATCAAGCCACAAAAAGACATGGAGGAACCCTGAATGCATATTACTAAGTGAAATAAGACAATCTGAAAAGGGCACACACTGTATGATTACAGACATATGAATATTCTGGAAAAGGCAAAATTACGGAGACAGTTGCTGTCATGAAGATCAGTTGCCAGGGGTAAGGAGAGAGGGAGGGAAGGATGAATAGGTAAGCACAGAGAATTTTTTAGAGCACCAAAACTATTCTTTATAATATTGTAATGGTAATACTTGTCATTATACATTTGTCAAAACCCACAGAATGTACACAAAGAGTGAATCTTAATGTAAATTATGGGCTTTGGATGATAATGGTATGTCAGCGTAAGTTTACCAATGGTAACAAATGCACCAGCTGGTGTGGGATTTTGATAATGGGGGAGGCTTATACATGTGTGAGGGCAGGGCATGTAGGGAAATCTGTACTTTTGTTCCATATTGCCACAAACCTGAAACTGATCTTAAAAATAAAGTCTATTTAAAAGAAAAAAAAAAAGTTAAAGTGAGTGAAAGCCTTGTTCCCTTGTGCAACCGCTGTGGAAAGTTATTTAAGTGGACCAAAAACCAACTCAAGGCATTTTTTAGTAAAGCAACCTTGGTCAATTAAAAAATATAATAATTGAAAATTCACAAAATATTAAAATTTAACAAAATCTCTTAGGTCTCTTTTAATTGCATGTATTTCTAAAAATACTTCTTCATATTTTAGAACAATTCGTATTGAAAAATAAAAATTTGCCAAGGATATAAACCATTCAGTTCCATTAATATTCTTTTAAAAAACAAAGACTTTCCATCATAAAATAACCAGAAAGGATTTATAGCAACCACCGTGTGAAATCCACAGCTCTTAGAATGCAAACTGGTGCGGCTACTGTGGAAAACAGAATGCAGGTTCCTCAAAAAATTAAAGATAGAACTACCCTATAATTCAGTAATTGCACTACTGGGTATTTACCCACAGAAGACAAAAACATTAATTCAAAAGGATACACGCACCCCTATGTTTACTGCAGCATTATTTATAATAGCCAAGATATGGAAGCAGCACGTGTCAATCAATTGATGAATGGATAAAGAAGATGTGGTATACATATACAATGGATTATTATTCAGCCATAAAAAAAGAATAAAATCTTGCCATTCTCAACAACATGGTTGGAGCTAGAGAGTATAATGGGAAGAGAAATAAGCCAGTCAGAGAATGACGATACCATACGATTTCACTCATATGTGTAATTTAATGTGTAATTTAAGAAATAAAACAAATGAACAAAGAAAAAAGAGAGACAAACCAAAAAACAGACTCTTAACTATAGAGAACAAACAGATGGTTACCAAAGGGGAGGCAGGTGGGGTGATGGGTAAGATAAGTGATGGGGATTAAGGAGGGCACTTGTTGCAATGAGCACTGGATGATGTATGGAATTTTGAATCACTATATTGTACACCTGAAACTAATACAACACCGTATGTTAACTACCTGGAATTAAAGTAAAAACTTTAAAAATAATAGAAATAAAAATAAAATAAATACACAGCTCTCAATAAGGCAACTTTCTAGAGTCATGTGAGCAATGGGCCATAAGACTTGAAACAGTTCCACATAAAAACAACACCCTCAAAACAAGGTGAGCACATGTAGTGAAAAAATGGAACAGGAAAAAATCTGCCCATTTGAAAAGAAGGATGACAAGATGACTTATCTTAATTTCATTTATATCTCTACTGAGAAAAAAAAAAGTCTCACCTTTGGGAAAACAATGGAGAAAAACTGGTAGAGCAATTTAGATGGAGCCATTCAGTTTTAAGAAATATGATGAATTCCAAGCAGGATAATTTTGTTTTTTAAAAATACACTCTTGAATACATCTCAGTTAAACTGCTGATATCCACAGACTGACCACATTAACTAGTAGCCAGAAAGATAAAACAGATTACTCTTAAAGGTCTGCTATTTGTGTGACTGCAAACTTCTCAGTAATCACAAACTCAGAAGACAGTAGAATAATAGTTTCATGACTTTAAGGGCAAATACACATTAATGTAGAACTGTATACTCACGTAAATTCTCATTCAAGAATGAGTTTTGAAACAAAAACCAAAAGCATTTACCACCCTTATTAAAGGAACTTAAAGGAAGTATTTTAGATCCAAGAAAATTGTTAGATGATTCTAAAAAGGAAATACTAAAATTATAAGCATAATTTATTTGTAACATTAGAGATTTTTTTTAGCAATTTTTCGCAAAGCACTTTTTACTAGGTAAGTCAGATTCTTAAGAAGTCAGTAGCAAGGAGTTATTACCCCTAATATTTAAGAGGAAAGAGAAGCATGGAACAGCTAAAAGATAAATGCCAAAATTAAGAATTAATTTTGCTCCTATATCTAGGAAACAAGTTATTTCCATTTGTCTATTAAAAATAAGGCTGCCGTGAATATTTTGTTCATTTTTTCAGTATACCCATGCGCTTATTTTTTTGGACATAACTAGGAGTAGAAATGTTTAGTCACAGTTCCAATATTGCACTACTTCCAATACTTATGCAATAATCAAAAATTTCTAGAAGGCCTGGAATCATAAAGCAAGATGAACTCATTTTAAAATACCCTTAACTTGGTTATCTACCTCCAACACACATTGATCTTTGATGCTATGCCTTTGCTTACTTCTATAATGTCATGACATATATTAAATCTATTATGTGAAAATAAGCTTATACTTGTTGAGTGCTTCATATGTATCCCAAACTGTGCTAAACACTTCACATATATTATATCTTTGAATTTCATAATAGTCATATATCATTCTCATTTCACAGGGGGGCATTTGGGGCTCAGATAAATTAATACATTCTCCCATGGTCATGTACATAGGCCATGGAATGCTCTGCAAGGGAACAAATAATGAATATGGTGCAGCCTGGAGATCCTTTCAGTAAAAGAAACCTCAGGTCAGAGCATCTCTGGAAAAACTAGCCTCACTAATGCAGAGGCACATATGATTCACAGTTTTTATAAAATATTAGGTCTGCTAAGTCAGAGACTATATTCTAATAAAGAGATCTCAAAATATTATAAGTTAAATAAATAGGAATGCATTTCCCTCCCATCTAACGGTCCAGTGGGCTGGCCAGCGCAGTAGTTTTGCCATCAGAAACAGGTGACTGCCAAGGATTCTCTAAACTTCACTAGTTCCCAGCCAGAAGTAAAAGTGAAAGACAAAGTATAAGAAACAAGTTGCACATATCATGTGTGCTCATGCAGCTTTGGTCCAAACTTAATCGCAGGACCACACCCACAGGCAAAGAAAGCTAGAAAATGTAGTCAGCAAATTGGTCAACGGCAGTCATGTGTCCTGCTGAAACTCAGATGGTTCTATTTTTAAAAAGAAAAAAAAAAAACAGCGAATATGAGAAAGCGGAAGCCTCTGCCTCATTTACTAGTCAGACCTGACAGAAACAGGACATGTGCCAATATGTTACAAGGAAACAACTGGAAAAGTAGCTGTATAAGGTCCAACTGGGGAAGACTTGAATGTCCATCTGGAGAGTGACCTAATACGTAATGAGGAGTCTTTTTAAAAGTAAGTATTTTTATTGAAATACAGCATACAGTCAAAATGCACATATCATAAATGTACAGCCTGGTAAATTTATACAACGTACCCATGTCAGAATCACTCATGAAATTTAAGTTTCAGCTCTCCCACCAGCATTTCCATGCCCTCCGCAATTGCTAACCTTGCTCACCTCCCTGAAGATAACCACTACCTAACTTCTCTATGTAGATTCGTGTTACCTATCTTGTCATGCCATTATGTTTGTGGGATTCATATATGTAGTACGTAGCAGGAGTTTTTAATGTTTTCACTGCTGCACAGTATTCCATTATAGAACATGCCATAATTTTTTATTTAAATTCAACTAATTAATATATAGTAATATTATTAGTTTCAGAGGTAGAGTTCAGTGATTCCTCAGTCTTATATAACACCCAGTGCTCAATACATCCCGTGTTCTCCTTAATGTCCATCACCAAGTTAGCCCATCCCTTAACCCTCCACTCCCCTTCACAACCCTCATTTCGTTTCCTATGGTTGAGCGTCTCTTAGGGTTTGTCTCCCTCTCTGATTTCATCTTGTTTCATTTTTTCCCTCCCTTCCCCTATGGTCCTCTGTTGTGTTTCTTAAATTCCACACATGGATGAAATCATATGATAACTGTCTTTCTCTGATTGACTTATTTCACTTAGCATAATACCCTCTAGTTCCATCCACATTGTTGAAAATGGCAAGATTTCATTTTTTATGGCTGAGTAATATTCCTGTGTGTGTGTGTGTGTGTGTGTGTGTGTGTGTGTGTACACACACATCATATCTTCTTTATCCATTCATCTGTCAATGGACATCTGGGCTCTTTCCACAGTTTGGCTATTGTGGACATTGCTGCTATAAACATTGGGAGTGCAGGTGCCCCTTCGGATCATTAGATTTGTATCTTTGGTGTAAATACCTAGTAGTGCAATTGCTGGGTTGTAGGGTACCTCTATTTTCAACTTTTTGAGGAACCTCCATACAGTTTTCCAGAGTGGCTGCACCAGCTGGCATTCCCACCAACAGTGTGAGAGGGTTCCCCTTTCTCCAGAACATGCCATCATTTATTTAACCATTGTTTTCAAGATAAACATTAGAGTTGTTTCCAGTTTTCAGCTTTTAAAAATAATTCTGCTATAACAGTTTCCCTTGTGTCTTTTGATGCACCCATTACTCCTTTGTTTTGGCTATATACCAGAGTAGAATTGCCTCATAGAGTACACTTACGTTCGACTTTGCAGATCATGCTAAATAATTGTTCCTGAGGAGCTGTATCATGTATTGTTCCCTTGGCAGTAAGGAGTAGTTTATTTGCGCTACATTCTCACCAACACATGGGAATGTCATTCTTTTCCATTGTAGCCATTCTGGCAATTGTGATTTGCATTTGTCTGCTGACTACTTAGTAGTTTTAGTTTTCATTTGTCTGATGACTATTGAGGTTGAAGGCCCTTTCTTATATTTATTTAGTCATTTGGAGAACTACTTTTGTTGAGTAACTCTCCTAACTGCTTACCAATTTTTTATTGGGTGGTCTTTCTAACTTATAGGAGCTCTATAGCTTGAATATGAATACTTTGCCAGTTTGTAACTTTCTTCTCACTGAACAGCTTTTGAATCTTTTGAATGAGAAAGTAGCAAGAATAGTTCCATGTTTTGAGAAAATTCATCTGCCATGAATATGAAAGAGTCAAGCAGAGAAATGTTAAAAGAATAATGTATATATTTCCTGATTATGTATATATGTAAAAGAGCCTAGTTTAGACAGAGGGCAACAATAATAAAAAGAAAGGAAAAAGACGAGAGAGATACTTTATAAAGGATTGATTCATCTATTCAATACTGAGAATACTTGAAAACTGATTAAGGAAATATGGGATATGGGCCATTTATGAAGGACAGTGAATACTTGATAAAATGCAGTCAATATTGGTGGATGGGAACTTAGGAAAATGAAAGTTATGAATTACTGAAGAGTGCTTACTTTGGAATTAGTTTTTACTATAATGAGCATACCAAGCAGCAGCAAGGCCCAATTTCTCCCAACTTAGAGGCTTTTTATCATTCTTGTCATGATTAACAATTCCATATTCACGTTCTTTTCAAATCACTCAAGAAAAAATAAAATGACAAAACATAGGCTTAAGGAAAGTAATATTTTTTTTTTACAAATCAGAAAGGAACAGAAAACTCCTCAAGGAGAATTTCCCCAAGAAGGGATATTTGAGGAGTAGCAACCTTAAGATTGTCAAAACATTCCCCACTTCCTCCTGCCCTCAAGACTAGCCATAATGTCCTTCCTTCCTTGGTTCTTAACCCACTTATAACTAAGTTAGAAGTAAAGCCTGCAGAACTTCCCTCAAGTGATTTCATAAAAACCCTTATTCAAATGAGATATCAAGTCCTCTATCATTATCATCAGTGCCAACATCATCATCTAACATTTATTGAGCACTTACATACACTGTATATTATATGCATGACTTGATCCCTGTAAAGTCCTGAAAATAAATATGACATTATTATTACTACTCTATAGCAGAACGCGTAAGCAATTTGCTCAAAGTGACAGAGCTAGTAAGTCATGGACCTTGGACATGAACCAAGGCAGCTTGACTCTAGAGTTTCTTTCTTGTCTATTGTGCTCTACATTCTCCTTGCCAGCTATTGTGTATCACTGACAGTTAAGGCCATAAAAGAATAAGAATCATAACAATTAGGATTTAGTAGTAATTACTACCTGGTTGTGGAAAGTCCCATAGGGCATGGTGCACCCTAAGGACAGAAATGAAATTGAGACCCAATCTGAGTAACAAAGACGATTGAAAATACTTCATATCAGTTCACTTATCTCCCTCTCCATTTCCACCCAGTGCCCTGTTATCACTAATAGTCTAATCACTAACACTTCTATAGTCTTTAATTTCCTCTCCATCTCTAAACTGTCTCCTCCTCTAATTCATTCTCCATCCCACAATCAGAACGATCTTTTGAAATTATAAAACAGCTCAGACCACTCTTCTTAAAAAACATTCCATGGCTTCCCACTGCACACAGAATAAAACCCCTTATTAGGGCCCACCAAATCCTACAAAATCTGACCCCTACTTCCCTTTCCACCCTCACCCTGCTCCCCACTTTCCTTCTCACCATGCACATTGATTTTTATGTCAATTCCTTGAATACAAGAAGCCCTTCTCTACCACAGGATCTTGGGGACTGCTATTCTCTCTGCCTGATCTGTTCTTTCTCCAGCAATTAAATGTTTCTTCTCATCCTCGTCTCAACACAAGAACTTTTCTTTATCATCAGCACCCTAGTTACTTCCGTAGCAAACTTTGTAAAAAGCTGTAATTTTATTACTTAGTCATAAATGTAGTAATCTATCTTTCCCACCAGAATTAACCTTCATGACAGTGTGCCTGGCACATGCTAGATACCAATAAGAAATCTGATAAGATAAATGCAAGAATCAATAAATGGCTCCATGTTTCTTATCTTGGGTAACTGGGAGGATAGTAATGTCATTAACTGATATATGAAATACAGTAGGAGAAGCAAGTTTTGAAAGGGAACATAGTTCAATGAGGGAGAGGTCGAATTTGAGATGCCTGAAGGAAAGACCAGTAGAAATGTACATGAAGTAGGTAGGTCTGGCGTTCAGAGAAGAGTCTGGACAAGATAACTTAGATTTGGAAAACACGAGAATAACAGGGCAGATGAAGCTATGGATGTCAAAGAGAAGGCCCAGGAAAATAAGCCGAATGGATAAAGCAGAAGACAAAAAGGCAATATAAAAGAAGAGAGAGAACAGGGGCACCTGGGTGGCTCAGTTGGTTAAGCAGAAGCTTTCAGCTCAGGTCATGATCCTGGAGACCAGGATGGAGCCCCGCCCCCATCAGGCTCCCTGCTCAGCAGGGAGTCTGCTTCTCCCTCTGACCACCCCTCTCTCCCCTCTCTTCCTCCTCTCCCCCACCCCATGCTTCTGCTCTCTCTCGCAAGTAAATAAAATCTTAAAAAAAAAAAAAAAAAAAAAAAGGACAAACGAAAAGCATGAGGAAAAGCCTTCAAAGAGATCAGAGAAGTGCCAGGAGAAGATGGGGATAGATTTTCCGGGAAGATGAGAGGTTAAATCAAGAGGGTCAAATTCTTAGGAGAAGTTAATTAGGATGACAAATGAAAGAGGCGATTCAGGATTGGTGTTTAGGAAACCCTGGTGGCCTCTGGGAGAGGCTGCAACCAAGTAGATTAGGACATTAAAGACAAACGTGTTTCAAATTCATAGCTTTACCTAGGGCTTGGACTATATAAAAATCTTTTTTAGTGGCTTTGAAAACCCCATGACACAGAAAGTGTGACAAAACTAAATTATTAAGTACTTCACCTATCAGCTTTGGGGAAGAAATAGTTATCCTGCATTGTTGGAATTTTCTAAAGAGGTAGTATTAAAGTCAGTTGAAAAGGCTAGTCTATTCAAAATTGCAGAACTATGTAAGGAAACTCATGATTAACAGTAGCAAAAGCTACCAGGGTGCTTTCAGAGAATGAAAGCTGTACCATATACACATTAAACAGAAAAGAAATTTGAGAAGCAAGGGGTTGAGCCCAACAGCAGTTCACAGAGCCTGCCAGGGTATGGTTGGCAATTCAAGATCACAGATGCCTCAGCTCGCTCTAACCAGGGAAGAGCCCTTCTTGCTAAGCGCATTCATGTCGGTAGTCAGCAGAGATGCAGCCATGCACTTAATCTTGAACCTGAACTCAGTGTAAATATTCTAGTGTATTTAATTTACCTCCCACCCCAGTTCAAAGTCAGATCCATGCTAAAATACCCCCCCTCCGCAAAGCCAAAAACTGATCTCATACATGGTTGGAATGGAGCCCAGAAACAGACATTTTAGCACTGGATTGGCATACAGACTGGGGGGCGGGGCGGGGGGAGGAAGGGGCTTCTGAACAGCTCAGTCTTTCTCTATTATGTCCCCAGATATTCTGGCACATAATTATTCCACTCATTTGTCAAAAAGTGGTTAATTTCAGCAAAAGGATATTCCTATATTATCCATATACTGTAAATGAAAAGTAGGAATTTCACATATCTACTGTACTTTAAAAACAATTTTTTAAAAATCTCTTTCTGTTGATAATTAGACTTTTGTCCAGGACAGTGTTCTGCGGAATAAGCTGTTTGTCAACAGAAGAGGTGTGTGGCAGACATAGTACAAAGGGAGTCACTTTTCATCTTCCAGACCGTTCACAGTGGAAAACACTGAGATTTAGAAAATTCTGGGTGGGAAGCCGAATAAAGAAAGGCGTGTCGGAGGCACCCCGGCCGAATTGTGGAAGTCTGCCCTCTCATTTCCTGTTTGTGGGAGGCGAGGGTGGCAGGTGCTGGGTTAGAGTTCCTGGAAGAGGGCGCTGGGGCCGAGGAGGGCTCCGGTAGCTGCTGCTGGTAAGGCGGCGGCGCCTGTAGCAGCCAGCACAGGTGAGGCTGCCCCGGCAGTCTCCATGGCAACACTGGAGGGGTGGAGGTGAGAAAGGTGCCCTCCAGCCGCCCCGCGCCCGCCGCGCCTACCCCGACCTCGCGCCGGCTCCAGGCTGGTCCTCCAACCACACACGCTCCGCGCTCCAGCCTCTGCAGAGTCCGCCGCCGACTGCACTGTTGCCTGGGCAACGGCGGGGGTAAGGAAGGCCACGGCCCTTTTCCCTCGGGCGTTCCCTGCCCACGGGGTCAAGAGGAGCGTGAGGGCTGGAGGAGATCTGAGAACTCCTTTAGAGCGGCTGGGTCCAAAGGTGCCCATGGAAGAAGTAGGCGACGGGGGTGCTGGAGACCCGGCCCGGACCCGACCGCCGCTGGGGAGGAGGCTCAACCGCCCCGCCCTCCGGGCACCTTGGAGAGGCATCCGCTCTCTCCTCCCCGGCCGAGGCGCTAGGATTGCGCCACCTTCCAAAGGTCCGAGAGCCCCAAGAAGTTTGCCCCACCCCAAGCCAGCCCCACACCCAAGCTAGGGCGGAGGCGCCTTCCGGGGAGGCGCTCCCGCTGGCTGCGGGCCGTCAGCCCCCATTCCTTCCACTTCCCGGCCCCCTCGCGACGCCCGACGCCCCCCCTTCACGCCCACTGAGGCTTATGTCCAAGGACTAGGACACCGAGTCCTCGCTCTTTTTTCCTGTCCTTTCCTGGCTTTGGAGGAGCGAAGGGTAGACTCCCTCAGAGCCACTCAGCAGAAGGTGGTCAGTGCAGCCAGGGGCCCCAGAGGACCCCAGCCTTCTCCCAGGGTCTGCAGCTCCGCTTGCCCGGGCCTCTCACGGGAGAGGGGTGTGGGAAGGAGGCGTTGTCAGCAGGCGAAGTGCTCGCACCGCCAGCCAGGTAAAGTGTTCATCAGAGGCACCCGTGACTGATGATTCAAAATTGCATACAGAAACTGATGTTTGCCCAGAGCCTAAAGGAACTGAATCATGTGTTTATTTACTGGAGCAAAATGATCACTGGTGGAGAAGGATGTCTCTTCTGGCAGCTAAGTTAAAGGGGACTGTTGCCTTGATTTCGAAAGAAATAAACATTATTGCTTAAGCGTAGACAAAGAAAAAACGAAGAAACTATTTTTATTTCTGGTTGAAATTTTCAGGACAGTTTTCTATATCTTAAATATGGACCTGTTCTCTTCTTGAGCAATAATATTTTATTGCTATAACCAGGGCTTTTCATAATAGAAGCTTTTAGCATCACCTTTTAAATAAGATCCACAAAATTTGAAATAAATTTGAAAGCAATACATGTGTTGCTGAATATACATTGTATCATTGACTTTTCCAAACATTTCTGGAGATGCTTGATGAACCAGTGTATTGTTCAATAATTATTGGTTACTTAGCACTGAGGGCAAAGATATGTATATATGTATACATATTTGGATAATAAATTTTATACTAAAACATAGAAGAATTTTCAATTAGAACTTTGAGATTAGATATATGCCTTTTCAATTAGAGTTTTGAGATTAGACATATGCCTTAAAATGCAAACTGAAGTGTTACCTGATAATTCAGGTATGTTCTGGTATCTTTGCGATGAAATACTCAATATTATAAGGCAGTTATTTCCAAAGATGATTTTTATAAAGAAGTTTACTTTAAATGTGATACAGTGAGTAGGAGATTAATGAAGACAAGGTATCTTTAATCATCTTCCAAACTGTCAAACTATTTCTATAATGGCAGAAATGTTTTTATCTCCCTGAGGATTTTATCCATGCCCTCAAGTGCCAAATTAGCCCCTTTTTTTGTCCACACTGATTAAAGGCAAATGCATATTGCAGTTGGGAGATAGATCTGTATATAAGTCATAGAATGTATGTGGACTAATGTCCACATTTAGGTCATCAGGATCTCACAGAAGAAGGCTCATGATCAGAGTACCCCATGGTCAAACGGTAGAGGTTTAAATGAATGGGAAGCAAATAGAAAAGCTTTTGGCCTTCTGGACTGCTTCTTTTGCCATTTGAAAAGGCCTAGCTGCTCACTCTTTATTATTTCACATGGTATGATTAGCTCTCAGCAGGACTGGCATGCTTTCAGCTAGGTCTCAATCTTTGCATATTCAAGTATTGTTCCATTTTCTCAAGGTACAATATATATTGGGCATTAAAATATAGAATATAACATAGAGCTGCTAACTAAAGCTTTCAAAATGGATAATTATCTGATCATTTAATATTAGTGCACACTACAATTGAGGCCACTGGAATAAGAAATATACAAAGAAATTATTTTAAAGAAACACATATCATATACTCAATATGTAATTTTTTAGATGTCTCTGGATAATAGAACCAGAAGGTTTTTTTCTTTCTTTTGCTTTTTTTTTTTACTTTTCAAGAAATCTATAATAAGCATATATATAATATATATAATTATTATATATTTTTAAATTGATAAATGCCTACACTTTTAAAAGCCTAAGTTTATTTCAATCTGTTAGTTGTGACAAACAATGCTATATTTTTTCAATGTCTAAATCTTTCTAGGAAAAAAAAGCCAACTGAATGAAAATTTTCAAAATATGCCTTTCCAAGAGTTGGGAATGTTTCAGAGATTCTTAACACAGAATACAGAGCCATAGAAACTTGTATGTACATCTCTATCTTACTCACTAAGCAATGTTATATTAGAAGAAATTCTTACATTTAAAATATTCATTAAGCTTATTATAAGACTGTCAAACCTCCAAAACATCGTATGATAGAAAGCTGACAGTTTTTATCCACTGATCTAACAGAATATAACCATATTATAGCTTACCTGGGCCAGTAGGTACCGACTAATTCATAAGTTGGAGTTAAGTGTTTGACAGAAAGATATTAATAAAACAATTTTTAAAAACCACAACATAAAAATAGCCACCTTATAATTCCCACTTCAACAGGGTATGCCAGTTGAAGGACCTTGCACCTAGATTTGAAGTAAACAGATTCTGCCATAGACAAGCAGGGAGGAATTGAAAGATGTTGGTCTTTTAACAGAAAGTAGATTACAAAAAAATTTATCTATGTTCATTTCCCCACAGTCCCAATATCAGAGGTACATCATTTAAACTTGAGCTGATAATAAAATCTAGAACTAAAATAATACCCACTAAAGAAACAGAACAATATTAACTAAAGCTTATAAATTTGTAACAATCAAGCTGTTACAGAACAGCTATGGAATAGTTGTATATAAAGTGCTGTGAAGCTTTGAAATAAGTCATCTTGGATTTCTTACACCTCCCACATATCCAATTACTAAGCATAACTATTAAAACGTTCTCAAATCTGCTGACACTTGCCTGTATCTCTTGCTTGGATTACTTATTCAATTTACTACTTGTTCTATTGGTTTCATTTTTGACATCTACAGAGTATCAGATATCAGAGTATCCTAAAGTATCTTTATAAAGTGAACATCTGAGCCAACTTATTCTCTCTCTCTCCCTCATATGTATACACATTTTAAATATATTATTGAACACATACTTAAGTATGAGAAGCCCCCAAGGACCCAAAAATAAAAATTTAAAAGAAATGGCAAAATGAAATCAGAGAAGTAAGTTATAACAGCAGAGTAAATCTTAGGCTTGTCTGGAGGCAACTGCCTATACCAGGAACCTACAGCTTCTGGGGGCTGGAGGGAGCCAGAGGAAGAAACTAAATCTTGGATTCTGGCAAGGTAGGATAAATAAAGCTGATGTGTGAGTGCAAGGAATTAGAGGGAAAGGAATAAAAAAAATAAATAAATAACACCAAAAAAAAAAAAAAAAAGACTGCATTTGGGGCAGTATCTTCACATCCAGATTTTAGTTCACCAACTCTTTTCAATGTTATCAAAATTTCTATTGAAACCTTTGAGTTCCTATTTTCTACATTTGTTGTTTTTCACTTAAAAAAATATTTTCTAGGTATGTCCAGTCACTTTTATATCATTTCTTTACCTCTAATTTAAGGAAATAATAGGATTTTCCACAACTGGTAAAAGTCATTGACTCAGAAATTCAGGACTATATATTAGAAAGCCTAATTATTTTTATTTTTTAAAGATTTTATTTATTTATTTTTGCGAGAGAGAGAGAGAGAATGAGCAGGGGGAGGGGCAGAGGGAGAAGCAGACTCTCCGCTTAGCAGGGAGCCAGATGCTGGACTCAATCCCAGGACCTTGGGATCATGACCTGAGCCAAAGGCAGATGCTTAACACACTGAGCCACCCAGGTGCCCAAGCCTAATTATTTTTAAATCTCCACTTAGATACATTATAGTGAATCTGTAGAACACTATCGAAAGAGAAAGACTTAAACACCTTCAAAAAAGAGATCATCTACAAAGAAAGGACAATAGGAGTGACAGCACATTTCTCAACAGGATGGTATGATGTAATATGGAAAATAAGAATTTTTTAAAAAGGATTTAAAAAGTTAAAATAAAATAGGGCTAAATAAAAATATTTTCAACTGGAAAATTAAGAAACTTAACCACCCACAGAACTTTAACTAAAGCAACTTCTGAAGCACTAATTTCAAGGAAGAAAACATGTCTCCAGAGTAAAAGCCTAACAGACTGGAATAGGAAACATGAAAAGAAACTAGTGAATTCGAAGATGAGTGATAATACATATTATTATATATGTAATACATAAATTAAATAAGTAATTATATAAAAGAAGAACAGTAATATCATCTACGTGCTGGGGTTCAAGAGAAAAAAGACTATAATTACCAAACCCTTGATAACAAAAGATTGTAATTCATGTCCAAGATGGTAGGCAGGAAGGTCTGGAGGTAGAATTTAAAAATTACACATGATCAAATGTAAACGGGAGTAACTAAGATAAATCTAGTACATAAATTCCGAATCAGTAAAAGGGAAAGGTGAGTAAAAAAAAAATAAATAAAATGTCAAGGTAGTAGGAAAGAGAGCATTTAAAAAGAGCAAGGTAAATAGGAAAAAAAAAAATGAGATGCTGGGGCACATGGGTGGCTCAGTTGGTTAAAAGTCTGACTCTTGATTGTGGCTAAGGTCATGATCTCAGTGTCCTGGCATCCAGCCCCAAATTGGGCTCTACACTCAGCAGGGAGACTGCTTGAGATTCTTTCTCCCTCTCCCTCCCTCTTTACTCCTCCCCCTGCTCACTCTCTCTCTCTAAAATACATAAATAAATCTTTTTTAAAAATGAGATGTTAAAATCCATAGGCCTGTATAATCATAATATCTTTTTAAATGAAGGCTAAGTATATTGTCTGACATGCAAAGCCAAAAGATTTCATTACTAATAGACCCATACTAAAAGAGATGTTACTATCCTCCAGGCAAAAATGTCTTTCAGGCAGAAGGAAATGATACCACATGGAAACATGGATCTTTAAAATGGAAAAAAGAGGAACACAAATGGTAACCACATGGGTAAATATATTAGAATATTTTTCTTACTATGTAAATATATTTACAAATCATTGATATCTGAACAAAATAATAATGTATCATGAGATTTATCATATATCTGTAGGAAAAATATATAACGACAGTATAAAAGTCAGGAGAAGAAACTGAGAGTATACTATTATTAGCTTCTTGAACTATAGAAGTGGTATAATTCTTGAATGTAGACTTGGTAAGTTAAAGATGTACACTATAAACACTAAAGCAATATGTAACTGCTAATATGTAATTACTTCAAAAATGCAGAAAAAGGGTTAAAAAAAACAAAGAACAGATTGGACAAACAGAAAATAAACAGCATGATGATAAACTTAACGCTAACCAAATTAAATATAAATGTTTTGGTGTTTCTAATTGAAAGGCAGATATGGATTAAAAAAGCAAGACCAAATTATATGCTACTTAAAAGAAATGCACTTCATACTTAGAGGCACAAATAGTGTCAAGTAAAGGATGGAAAAAGATATACCATGTCAACACTGTGGGAGATGGGAATGCAAGGTTAGTTTAATGCTACAAAATCAATGTCATCCACCATACCAACAAACTAAAAAAACATACACTCGGCCCAATAACACAGAAAAGGCACCTGAAAAATCCAACTTTCATTCCTAATAAAAATTCTCAGAAAAGTAGGAATTAAAGGAAACTTCTTGAACAGGAAAAAGGACAACATTTAACTACACTTTATACTTAAGACACACCTAACTAAAATACATACTAATACAAACTGCCAAAACAGTCACGGTTTGGCCCTAGAAATTCTTTAACACTGTCTTTCACCAGTCTCCCTGTCTTATTCTACCCTCTAGCCATGCCATTCTTTTTCCAATTCTTAATCAATTTCCTCCTTTTCTTCTTAGCCTTTGTAGGTGCTGCTTCCTTCACTTCACCCCACCCACAATTTCTTCAGATTCCACCTGGAAGCTCTAAGGGAGAATCATTTCTTTGCCTTCTCCAGCTTTTAGAGGCCACCTGCCTTCCTGGGCTCATGGTCTCTTCTTCCACCTTCAAAATGCTCACTCCAACCTCTGCTCTGTCCTCAATCTCCTTTACCTCTAGTCCTTCTGTCTCCCTTTTATAAAGACGCTTGGGATTAATTGGGCCCACCCAGAAATTCCAGGATAATCTTCCTATCTTGTGATCTTTAATCACACCTTCAAAGTTCCTTTTGTCATGGTAACATATTCACAGATTCTAGAGATCAGGATGTGGACATCTTTTGGAGGCCATTATTCTACCACTGTGCTCAAATATTTTTGTTGAATAAAAGAAGACAGGCTTCGTATTTTTCTAACATTTCAAGCTATTTTTAAGTACTCAGGGAAAAATCAAATAACTTCACTAGGAAAATATCAGAGTAAAATTAACTTTTGTCAATTACAAATTTCGTTAAAAATGTGTAATCTACATACTAAATATTAAAAGAAAAATTCCAAAATTGTTCATCTATAGTCCATAAACTGTCAGCAACCACTGAAGATAAAGCCTGTCATCCCTGTAGCAACAAAAATGGTTATTATTATTGCTACATTGTCAGCTAATGCCCTATTCTATTTATCCAGTTTTAAACATCTAAACAGGTTACTGATTCAGGCACCGGGTAAGCCCTTAAGGGGAAATATCGATGCCATGTAGTGAATTAATTATTGTAAACATATCAAAACCATATAGGTTTTCTCTGTCAGACATAGTGTCATCAATACAATTTAGGTAGGATTTATAAAAAGAATGGAGTTTCATAGCATTTTACAAGATAGAAAATACTCAAGAGTTATTAGTCATCCAAACTGCATTTTATCATGCTACTCTCAACCCTGATCTTCCTTCCAGAATCAGAGGCCTCAGTCTGTTGATGGGTTTAAGAATATAGTATCACCTGTCATTTCTTTAATTAATGCATTACTTTATTATTGTTCTGATGTTATTTCAAGTCATGTCTTTTCTGTTTCAATCTGGATAAGGCACTTCTTGAGACAAATATTTCACATAAAATTCTGATAATTTCTAACCTAGAATTTTACATTATGAATATATATTTGTATGTATATGTTTCTGTATATGTGTATACACACTATGCATATACAGATTTATACAAACATATACACATAATTAAGTTATTACAAAATATACTTCTGGCAACCTAAGTGAGGTTCTGTTACATATATGAAATTATTAAGATATATCTGTTCTGTGTCACCACCCAGCATTATAACTAAAAATGAGTAAAATTTTTTGGATAATGACATCAATATATTAATTAATATTAATCTAATACTAATATAGTTTTGAATTATCCAGTTTTAAAAGCTAATTAAAATAAAAAATCATCATACTTCAAAATCAGTTAAAATGTTATTTTAAGAAGTCTTTGTTGTGAAAATAAAGAAGTAAACATTTTGTAAATGTAGTTTCTCTCCATATCCACCAAACAAATGCTGAAAAGATATTTAAAGAATATATGTTTAAGGGACACCAAACTACAAACCTGCTCAGGGACTCTATACGTCTTTATCTGTCTTTAAAGTATTATATGAATTCTTGAATGGCAAATCTCTGTCATGCCCACAGATGTTGCAGATGTAGCAAAATCAAATACTAACAATGCCATGTGTTGTCTGAATGTGCTTTTACTAAGGAAAAGTATCTGTCTCAACATGGAGGATATGTTGATATGTGATAGCCCAATGTGAATGGTAATATTTAAACTTCAATCATAATACTTGTTCACTATTTCCTTATTTCTGAATTTAATCGTCAGTTAATACTTTTATTAACTCAAGTTTAAAAATCCTTTAGAAACACATGACCCCACCGAGTGAATGTGAGCAATGGAATGGTACAATACCATGTAGCAATGAGGAGTGAATGATACTTGGAAAATTCCTTCCATTATTCAGTGAGTAGTGTCCTGCTAGCTTGCTTGCCCCTTTAGAGTGATCCTGAACTAAAGTTCCAGCCCAGTATCCAAAAATTTTGGCAGGGAGCTTAAACTTCACTATTTAAATTCAGTGTACAGAAGTGACACATCAAAACTATAATGGCAGAATAAGAACCTCCAAAAATCTGCTCTTCCTAAAAGTCATGAAAGAACGGGCAAAACTGTCAGAATCTTCTTTTCCAAAACATTGAAAACTCATCAAAGCCTTACAAAACCCAGCAAGCATTTGCTAAAGAAAAAGGGCTAAATATTGAAAAGACGAGGCAAATTTATGGTGCTTTAACTTGCTGTAGTTCCATTTCCTAATGTGGTACTCTGCCGTAGCCTAGAAAAGTAACAGCCCATATTATTAGAGTAGCCTGTTAGTCACCAGAAGTAAGAGAATGGAACTGGAGCTTTTTCAAAGCTTCAGTCCCAAAGAACAGTCACCTTATTTTACCTGTCAGGTGGTTCCCTGGAAGACCCCACTTAACAAGCTGTCTGAAGTTGACCTGACTTGGCACTCACCCACTGTGAAAAGCCTTCACGTCAGGAACATTTATGGAAAACAAGTACCGGAAGATGTTTTATCTTCACAGCTACCTACGACAGTGAATAACATTTGAGTCGAACAATAGACTAAACAAAAGCGTGAAAGTAAAAACTAGGGAATAAGATGTCCATATGGTTTGGAAAGGCTCTAACATATTCCCTAGGAATCTAAAACACACTCATGCATAGAGGCATATGCACACTCAAAGAAGGTCTAAAAAGGCCCTAAGGTCTCACCTCTAACTGACCTCGAGACTCTGCACAGGCAGGAAATAAAGGCCAGGGAAGAGTTGTAAGCAGACTGGCTGAGTGTCAAAAGGTTTGCCTTAACACAGAGAGCCCCTTAGCAAATGCTGGTTCTAGGAATTTAAGGGAATCATTGTTTTATCATTAGATTATTAGGCTGAGAAAAGACTTTAGTGGCTGCAGAAGACAAACAACATAGACTTTACAGAATTAATTTTAAAAATCCACCAAACAAAAAACATCTATAACTACAATTAGCATCAACAACAAGCCCCAGAAAGAGAAGGGAATCTCATTTCCAGAATTCCAATACAATGTTATTTTAAATGTTCATTTTTCAGTAAGAAATTGAAATTGACATTCAAAGAAACAAGAAAATATCACCCATACACAAGAATAAAGGAATCAACAGGAACTATCTCAGATGAAACCCAGAAAACTAGAAAATAATAAACCTTTAAATCAGCTTTTTAAAATATTTACAAAGAGCTAAATAAAGAAAATCATGTATGAAGAACCAAAGAAAAATATTAGAAAATGTCACACCAAGTTGGAACTATCAATAATGAGACAGAAAATTTTTTTAAGAAAGGAAAAATGAAATTTTGGGTTTGAAAAGTAGAATCACTGAAATGAACAATAAGTAGAGGAGTTCAACAGAAGAAAGCAGAAGAAAAGACAGAAGCTATTTGAGAAGCCAGAGAAAAAGAATCCATGAACATGAACATAAAGTTGATGAAATTATCCATTCTAAGGAGCAGAGTAAAAAAAATAAGAAAAATAAACAAAACCTTAGAGACCTGTGGGACATCACCAGGCATACAAACAAAAGCATAACGGGAATCCCAGATTGAGAGAAGTGAGGAAAGGGCACAAAGAATATTTGAAGAAATAACGGGAAAAAACCTTGGCAAATTTGATGAAGAAAATGAATATATGTATTCAGAGATTTCAATGAACTCCAAATAAGTTAAATTCAGATAGACCCACACCTAGTGGATCTGAACTGTGTCTGCCCCAAATTCATATGCTAAAGCTCTAATACCCATGTGATGGTATTTGGAGATGGGGCCTTTGAAAGGTAATTAGAATAAAATGAGGTCATGAGGGTGGGAATGTTGTGATGTGATTAGTGCTTTCATAAGAAAAGACATTAAAGAACTTGTGCTCCCTTTTCCCACCATGCAAGAAGGTGGCCATCTACAAGCTAGGAAGGGAATTCTCACCAGAAACTGACTATACTAGTACCCTGACCTTGGAATTTTAGCCTCCAGAACACTGGGAAAATAATTTTGTTGTTGTTGTTTAAGCCAGAAAGTCTATGTTATTTAGTCGTGACAGCCCAAGCAGACTAAGACACCAAGGTACCTCATCAAACTACTGGCAGCAAAGACAAAGAGAGAATACTGAAAGTAATAAGAAGAAACTCATCATACATAGAGATCCTCAGTAAGACAAAGAGTTGATTTCTAATCAGAAACCAGGGAGGCCCAGAAGCAGTGGCCATAAAACAGGACGGCCAAAAACCAAATTCAAAGTGCTAAAGAGAAAAACAACTGTCAACCAGAATCTATACCCAGCAAAACTATCCTTCAAAAAGTGAAGATATTAAAACGTTCTTAGATAAACCAAAACTCAAAGAATTTGCTCCTAGCATATCTAACCTAAAAGAAAAACTGAAGAGAGTCCTCTAGGATGAAATGAGAGGAAACTACACAGTAACTCTAATCCACATGAAGAAATAAAGAGCTGTGTATGGTGTGAGCAAACAAAATCTAGAAGCATATAAAAAACTTAAATACCATGATCTTGTGGGCTTTATCACAGGAATATAAAGCAGATTCCACTATACAAACCTAATCAATGTAAAGCCTCATATTAATAAAATAAGGGGAGAACATACGATTATGTAAATAAATGCAGGAAAAACATCTGATAAAATTTCAACACATTTTCATGGCCAAAAAATAATAAAAAGCCCAATAAACTAGGGATAGAAGAAAGCTTCCTTAACTGATAAAGGACATCTATGAAAAAAACAAGATTATACTTTATTTTCTCTTACACTCAGGAAGACAAGGGTATATGCTCCCATCACTCCATTCAATACTGTAGAGGAAGTTCTAGCCAAGGAAATTAAGGGGGAAAAAAAGAGGTAATAAAAATCATCTATATTGAGTAAAAAAGAGTTTAGTTGCAGGACACCAGTTCAGTATATTAAAGTCAGTTGAGTTTTTACACAATAGCAATGAAAAATCTGAAAATGAAATTAAGAAAACAATTCCTTTTATAATACCATCAAAAGAATTAAAATAATCAGAACTAAACTTAACAGAAGAAATGACTGTACACTGGTAACATCAAAACACTGTTTTGTTTTGTTTTTTAAGATTTTATTTATTTGAGAGAGAGTGCGGGTGGGGGGGAGCAGAGGGAGGGGGGGAAGCAGACTCCCCGCTGAGCATTGAGCCTGATGCAGGGCTTAATCCCCAGAACCCTGGGATCCTTAACTGAGCTGAAGACAGATGCTTAACCAACTAAGCCACCAAGGCAACCCAAAAATATTGTTGAAATAAAAAAGACTTAAACTTCTATCTTACACCATACACAAATATCAACTCAAAATGGATTAAAGACTTTAACATAAGACATGAAACCATAAAACTCCTAAAAGAAAACAAAATGGGGAAAATCCTTGACATTAATCTTGGCAATGAGCATTTGGATTTGACATCAAAAGCAAAGGCAAATAAAGCAAAAATAAACAGACGTGTCTACATCAAAACTTCTGCACAGCAAAGGACACTATCAACAAAATGGAAGGCAGTGTACAGAATGGTAGATAATATATGCAAACCATACATCTGATAAGGGGTTAATACTCAAAAGATATAAAGAACTCCTACAACTCAGAGGAAAAACCAAACAATCCAATTTAAAAAGGGGCAAAGGATATGAATAGATATTTTCCCAAAGAAGACTTCCAAATGGCCAAGAGGTACATGAAAAAGGTACTCAACATCACTAATTATCAGGGTAATGCAAATCAAAACTAGAGTGAGATATCACTTCACACCTGTTAGAATGGCTACCATTAAAATGACAAGAAATAACAAGTGATGACAAGGATGTGGATAAAAGGGAACCCTTGTTCACTGTTAGGAGAAATGTAAATTGATGCAGCCAATATGAAAACCCATATAGATGTTCCTCAAAAAATTAAAATAGAATTATCATATGATCCACTATTCCCATTTCTGCATATGCAGGAGAAATGAAAATAAGATACCTGCACTCCCAGGTTTACTGCAGCATTACTTAACAATAGACAAGGAATAGAAACAACCTTTCAGCAACAGCAGAATGCATAAAGACACACACACACAGAGGAAAATTTTTCACCTATATTATATAGGTGTACCTGGAGGGCATTATGCTAAATGAAAAAAGCCAAACAGAGAAAGACAAATACTACATGGTATCACTTATATGTGGAATCTTAAAAAAAAAAAAAATCAAATTCAGAGAAACAATGAAGAAAAATAGAAAAGTGGTTGTCAGGGGCTGGGGTGTGGGGAAAATAATGAAGTTGGTTAATTGGTACAAATTTCCAGGTATAAGATGAGTAAGGTCTGAAGATCCCATGTAAAACATGGTGACTATAGTTGATAATACTGTATCATATCACTGGAATTTGCTAAGAGAAAAGGACTTAAAGGTTTTCTCTCTCTCTCTCTCTCTCACACACACACACACACACACACACAAATATGTGACCTGACGGACGTTAATTAATTAGATGGGAGGAATCCTACCACAATGTACACATATATCAAATTACCAGATGTACATTTTAAATATCTTACAATTGTATATGTTAGTTTACCTCAATAGAGCTAAAATACTTTTTAGGAATAAAAGAAACAAATAAATGTAAAGACATTCCAAGTTCCTAGGCCAGAAGACATTATTGTTAAGGTAGCAATACTCCTCAAGTTAATCTATATGTTCAACACAATTTCTATCGAATTTCCAACTGCCTTTTTTTTTTTTTTTTTAAGAAAGTGGCAGGTTGATCCTAAAATTCATATGGAAACACAAAGGACTCAGAAAAGCTAAACCAGGGGCGCCTGGGTAGCACAGTCGTTAAGCGTCTGCCTTCGGCTCAGGGCGTGATCCCAGTGTTACCGGATCGAGTCCCACATCGGGCTCCTCCACTGGGAGCCTGCTTCTTCCTCTCCCACTCCCCTGCTGTGTTCCCTCTCTCGCTGGCTGTCTATCTCTGTCAAATAAATAAATAAAATCTTTAAAAAAAAAAAAAAAAAGAAAGAAAGAAAAGCTAAACCAGGGGCGCCTGGGTGGAACAGCAGTTAAGCGTCTGCCTTCAGCTCAGGGCGTGATCCCGGCGTTATGTGATCGAGCCCCACATCAGGCTCTTCCGCTATGAGCCTGCTTCTTCCTCTCCCACTCCCCGTGCTTGTGTTCCCTCTCTCGCTGGCTGTCTCTATCTCTGTCGAATAAAAAAAAAAAAAAAAAAAAACTTAAAATAAAAAAAAAAAGAAAAGCTAAACCAATCTAAAAAGAAAGTTAAACTAAGACCAGTCACATTTCTCAATGTCAAAACTTATTACAAAGCTACAATAATAAAGACAGTGTAGCACGAGCTTAGAGATAGACATACATCAATGGTGGAATTGAGTATCCATAAGTAAATCATGTATCTATAGTCAAATAATTTTTGACAAGGGTGCCAAGCCATTCAGCTGGGGAAAGAATAGTCTTCCACAAATGGTGCAAGGATAACTGGACATGCACATGAAAAAGAATGATCCAGATACTTATCTCATAACATATCGAAAAATTAACTCAAAATAGATCAATAACCTAAATGTAGGTACTAAGACTATAACACTGTTAGAAGAAAACAGGTGCAAAACTTTATGGCCCTGCTTTAGGCAACAGTGTCTTACATGTGACACCTACAGCACAAGCAACCAAAGAAAAAATAACTAAGTTGAACTTTATCAAAACTAAAAATGTTTACACATCAAAGAACACTTTGAAAAGAAGTAAAAAGCCAACCCAAAGAGTGGAAGAAAATATTTGCTCATAATATACCAGATAAGAGTATAGTTCCAGAATATATACAGAAATCTTACAGCTCAGCAATAAAAAGACAGCCCAATTTAAAAAATGTGCAAAGAATGTGAATAGACATATACATATGGCCAATAAGCACATGAAATGCTGTTCAACAAGATTAGTCATTAGGGAAATGAAAGCCATAAGATATTACTATTTCATACCCACTAGGATGGCTACAATAAAAAAAAAAATGGAACATAAAAAATTTGGGGGGGAACCTGGATGGCTTGGTCTGTTAAGCATCTGACTCTTGATATTGGCTCAGGTCATGATCTCAGGGTCGTGAGATTGAGCCCTGCGTTGGGCTCCATGCCCAGTCTGGAGCCTGCTTAAAGATTCTCTCTCTCCCTCTTCCTCTACCCCTCTCTCCATCTCAAAAAAAAAAAAAAAAAAAAAAAAAANAAATATATATATATATATATATATATAGACGTGGAGAATTTGGAACCCTCATGCATTGTTGTGGAAATTTGAATGGTAAGCTACTTTGAAAACAGTTTGGCAGTTCCTAAGAAAGTTAAACAGAGTTGCCATATAACCCAGCAATTCCACTCCTGGGTATATAGACAAGAGAACTAAATATATATATCCACACATAAAAAAAAAATTCTACATATGAAAATTTTGTTCATAGCAACATTACTCATGATAAATAAAATGTAGAAACTTCTCAAAGTGTCCATCAACTAATGAATGAACAAATAAAATTTGTCACACCCAAACAATAGAATATTATTCATACATAGAAAGTTTCATCATTGCCAATGTGCAAGGGAAAGAGGGCAAATAGATACACAGTCAAAATCCAATTTTCAGATATTCATCATCACATTTTCTATGTAATTTTTCTTCTTGGGCTGCTTAGTGGAAAAGTCACACTTGCAAATCCATTTATCCTGACATATGTACACTTGTATTCCTATTCTGTCTACTTTATTGTGAATTACATTATTTTTATATGTCAACAAATCATTTTATTTCCTGGTCCACTTCTGTGAATTTGGGATATAATTCAATACAAAAATATTCAAATTTCACAAATACAAACAATAGCATGAAACCACATTAGCCAACCTGACCTGCTCCCTGTTAACTAAATATTAGCCAAGCCTAGTCACCAGTATCTCCTTCATAGCACCTGAACAACCAAGTATATAATGGTCTTGAGCCATCATTGAGAACGTATTGAGAATGTAATCTGATGATAATTACATCACAATTAATCTTGCATTTCATATTTATTAAATGTATTTCCACAAATGTTTCATCCGTTTTCCTCTGGAACAAACTGTTTGCAGACCATTTGATGCTCAGACGTTTATAAAGTAGGTCAAAGATTTAGCTTTGAGATACACTTACCAGTCTTAGCTCCCTGAAGGCAAAGATGTTCACCCATTGACCAACACCTACCCAGACCATCTAAGAACTAATATATGCACAATAAAAGTCCACAGTCTTTAAATGTGTACATTTCTTTTGTCCTTTTCTTTACTCACCTTAACATCCTTTTGACTCCAAGGAGACAACTTCTGTAAGTATGACTTGCCAATCCAGTTTGGCTTCTCTGAATTTCTCTTATTGCTACCTCCCTGCCAGAAAAATTTCACTTATGTGGTAAAAATTTTCAAAGTGTAATATTTCCAAACAAACTCGTTATGTACTACCTAATATCAGACACACATCTGCCTCCTATTTCCCCTGCCACTTGTAACATTTTCTGTACCAGCAATCTGGGCTAAACATCCACATCTTCCACTCCCTTACCTACTCGACAGTATTAAAGCCTTCTTATCCTTTTAAAAAACATGCTTATTTTCTTTATAGTGATGCTTAAATTACAAATGTCATATGGGCTTATTTTAAGAGCTAATACAATCCAAAGCTGCATAAAAAATTGTTAATACTTCAACCCCAACTTCCATGTCCTGTTCCTTTTGCACAGTGTTTCAAGATTGGTCTATGGCACAATGACTGTGATAACAAGTTGCTTCTTCAAGCCCCAAATCATGCCAAGTCCCCTTTTCCATTTCCACTGCAACTACCCTGAGGTCTTCCCTATCAAAATGATGATATTTTCCATGTTTGAGTCTCTCTGCTTTGTCCATAATCCATTCTGCTCACTTCTATTATGTTGTTTTTAAGATCATGTCCTATTTTGCCACTCTCCAACATAAAAAAAAAAAAAAGAAAGAAAAGAAAATCACCAATGGCCAATTGAATAAAGTCTAAACTCCTCATTTTAACATTCAAGGATCTCCTCTAGTTGGTAAAGCATAAAATAATGAAAATTTGGACTAGGAATTAGAAGAACAAACTTATTACTAACTGTGCAACCATACCTCTAAACCTTCTTATTTATCTGTAGAATGAGGAATGAGTACATCAAAAACAAAACAAAACAAAACAAAAAAACCCCACAAAAACATTCTGGCATACTGTAGAACTACACAAGTATTTCAAATCTTAGCTTCCATTACTCCACTAAGTAGAGTATTCCATCCAATGAAACTCTGTGTCATTCCACAGAAAGAACTTTACAAGTACCACACCTGCCAGTGTTTGCCCTTGCCATTCCTGTCTGCAAGCAGTATTTAACTCCTACTCCTAATAAAATAATATTCCTACATAATGGTTACAACTTCCATAAAATTTTTCTAAACCAGAATAACTATTTTCTAAAAATTCCCAAAGCATGTGGATTTTGCTTTTTTTGGAACACTGCCAGCCTTCCTTTATCGTATAGCTTTAAAAAAATAACTTCATATTTTAGACCCATTTTAGGTTCACGGCAAAACTGAGTGAAAGTTACAGAGTTATTTGCCTTATACTCCCTGCCCCCACAAACACACAGTTTTTACCCACTATCAACACCCCACACCTGAGTGGTACATTTGTTACAATTGATGAAACTACACTGTCACTCAGAGTCCATAGTTTACATTAGGGTTCACTCTTGGATTTGGACAAGTATACACTCTATGGGTGTTGACAAACACATAATGAATATAGCCATCGTTGTAGTATCATACAGAATAGTTTTGCTGCCTTAAAAACTCTTTGTTCTTTACCTAATTCATCCCTTCCTCCTCTATAAGCCATAGAAACCACTGATCCTTCACCATCTCCATAATTTTGCATTTTCCAGAATGTCAGATTGTTGGAATTACACATTGTGTAGCCTTTTCAGATTGGCTTCTTTCACCTAGCAATGCGCATTTAAGGTTCCTCCAGGTCATTTCATAGCTTAATAGGTCATTTCTTTACAACACTGAATGATATTACATTGTCGGGTGTACAACAGTTTACCATTTGCCTACTGAAAGACATCTTGGTTGCTTCCAAGTTTTGGCAATTCTGAAAAAGCTGCTATAAACAAACGTGTGCAGGTTTTTGTGTGGACATAAATTTTCAATTCCTTTGGGCAAATACCAGGGAGCACAATTGCTGAACCATAAGATAGGAGTATGTTTAGTTTCATAAAAACAACTGCCAGACTTCCAGAGTAACCATACCATTTTGCATTCCCACCAACAATGAATGAAAGTTCCTTGGGACACCTGCGTAGCTCAGTTGATTAAGCTTCTGACTCTTGGTTTCGGTTCAGGTCATGATCTCAGGGTCCTGATATCGAGGTCTGCATCAGGCTTTGTGCTGGGCATGGAGCCTGCCTGAGATTCTCCTCTCCTTCTCCTGCTGCCCCTCCCCTACCCCACTCATGTGCTCTCTCACTCTCTTTAAAAAAAAAAGTGTTTTGGATTGTTGTCATTCTAATAGTGTATAATGATATCTCATTCTTTTAATTTGCAATTCCTGAATAAGATGTTGAGTATTATAACTATTTTTGCACACATTTTATCTTCATTTTAATTATAGACTTCTTAAGGGGAGCCAAAGTATTCATCTTTTTGTCATCCACCAAATGTAATATAAAGCCTTGAAATAATTATTGAACAAAATGCTAGGATTGGAGGGAAAATAAAAGAAATGAAAAACAATTGTCTCAGTTGATTGGAAAGATGAATTCAGCCTCAGAGGTGTCTAAGATATAATACCAGAATCAGTCACTGCTGGAATTGTAGTAATTTTGTATATTTGTGAATATTTATTGGTATATTTGTTCACAGATGATATTCTTTCTTATAATGAAATAGGTTTGAGAGCCCAAGGTACATGTCCTTACTGTACTACTATTGGTGCTTTGTTTGTTTGCTTCCATAGCCTGAGGGAGATTAAAAGGAAAATGAACTATATTTCCAATATGCTAACTCTTATCCATGACCTCCCAAAATCTTAAATAATGACCATTTCAGGGGTGCCTGGGTGGCTCAGATGGTCAAGCATCTGCCTTCAGGTCAGGTCATGATTCCAGGGTCCTGGGATGGAGTCCCACATCAGGTTCCCTGCTCGGCAGGGAGACTGCTTTTCCCTCTCCCTCTACTGTTCCCCCTGCTTGTGCTCTCTCACTCTCTCTGTCAAATAAACAAAATCTTTTTTTAAGAAATGACAGTTTGATTTTCAAAGTTAATTCATCCTGCAAGTATTTATTGAGTGTTTACTATATATTAGGCACTATTCCAAAACAAGTAATATGTTGGTGAGCAGGATAAGTTCTTAATAATGATAAAGTTAATGATTTTTAATATATAAATTTAATTTTTCCCCCTACCTCTAGTAAAACGTTTCAGGATCATATGTCATTTAGTATAGCTTAAATTAATGTTATTCTAGTTTAGAAATAAATCAGTCCTGAAAAGATTAAGGCTAAAATCCTTTAAACCAAGTTCAAAATACTTTCTTTCCATTCCTCATTTACAAAATAAACATATATTTTAATTTCCATATGGCTGTGAGATATTTTAATCCAGAAGACTCACATTGACATTTGGACTTAGAGATACATTTTTAAGCATGTTTTTGCTTGTTGTTATGACCTCATCAGGTTTCCTGTCCTCTAACTACACACTGGATGATTGTGGAGTTTTTAGTTACAATTTAAGTAATAGAGAAAAAATATATACATATCTATGATCCATTGCATACAGATAATATCCAAACGAATTTGAATTTCAACATCTCTGTTTTGGCAAGAATTCAGATTTATAAGCAGCAAGCTTCCGTCTGGAATTATAGTCTATATAAAGAGGCAAAACAGATTGATTGATATTCATTCACTATAATTTACAAGAGCTGAGAATGCTTATCTCTTGATAAGGATGGCTAAAGGCCATCTGTAACAGATCATATGCAAATAAAAGCTTGCAATATAAATTAAAATAGTCTTCTTAAAATGTAATAAAACTGGACAAATGATTTATACTTATGATTTAATATATCTCCCAAATGCTTTTCTATAAATAATTGCCAACTAACTATAAATTCAGTAAGAATCTATTATATCTTCAATATTTATATGAATGAAAGTACTGTCCTTTGTAAATGAAGGTAGAATTACCCAGTCACTATGAGTAAAATGTGTGCTTCAAATTATTGGTAAGATTTTTTGTTTTTTAAATACTTTATTTATTTGTCAGAGAGAGAGAGAGCACAGAAGGGGGAGCAGCAGGCAGAGGGAGAAGTAGGCTCCCCGCTGAGCAAGGAGCCCAATGCCAGTCTCCATTCCAGGACCCTGGGATAATGACCTGAGCTGAAGGCAGAGACTTAACCCACTGAGCCACCCAGGGGTCCCGAATTGTTAGTAAGATTTTAGGATTTATCAGTTTATAGTGAGTCACAGTCTTTTAATCCTCCTTGTGGAACTGAGTGCAACAGTCAAGGAAAGAATCCAAAGACAGTGTTAATATACAAAAATGCTGAATGGAAATTTAGCTTGTGACAGCCTAAAATTTAAAGAATATTTTTATTTAAATACACCAACAACTACATCTTGACAATGGTTTAAAGCTTATATTATATGTTATTACAATTGTATACTTCCCACTCAGAAAAAGTACTTTGGTATCATTCAGATCAGTACATCAGAGGAATTACTTTGTCTTTTAAAGCAATTATAAAAGGTATTCTATACATAGGTCTGGTATACAATGCATAACAGTTTCACATGAAATTACAAAACTATTCTAACTGAGCCAAAGAAACCCCCTGCAGTCCCCTGAGTCCTAAGTATCCCATATTATTAAAAGTTATAAAGATAACCCTCCAAACTGTCTGAAGATGCTAATAAACTGCATCTTGAAATCACAGCACAGAAAGAAGAATCCAACTGTAGCTGTGTTTTCTTAATGAGATGGCTCTGTAATTGCAGCACACAGTTTTAGAAGGCTCTGGACATACATAATAAAGTAGGAAAATTCCCTAAAAATGAGAGTCTCCACCCACTTCTAATTACCTCATTGTTCTAGAACATATCATCAGTTGAAAAACAGCAGCCAAGTTCACTTTCCTTGTTCTGACGTGTCTAAATGATTGGAAAAGTTAGATATGTGATACTAAAAAAAATACACACAGATACACATACATACACATCACACACACACATCAGATATGCGCATGTATATACACGCGAGATGACTGTTCACTTGTGTCAGTGAAGATGATTTTGCGATAACGAAACGGCCACCTTAAAAATACTTATACATTTAATATTTTGTACTCAAAAATTTCCAGAGGTAGTGTTGTTTTAGATTTGGTTCTAAGCTAGCAGTATCATCATGACCCACGCAAGTACTTTCCTTCTGTGTCCTGTCATCCTCCCCATGTCAGCTCTCTTCTTTCTTATGATTGCAAGAAGGCTCCACAAGCCCCAGGCTTCATGTGTATGCACCACCTCACCCAGCAAAGATGAGTGTTTTTATTCTTTTCACCTCCTTTATTTATGGAGAATTAACTTTCTTAAAGCCATACAAAAGACGTTCCCACAGGTTCCGCTGGCCAGAATGAGTTTATATTCCAATGCCCTAGCCGCAGGGGAAACTGGGAAAGGAAGTATATACTTGCATATTCAATGTTTACATGGTGTAAGCAGAGAAGGACCAGAGAGAGACAGGCGTTAGGGAGGTTATCTATAAGTCTGCCACATCTCTACATACGTCTAATTTACCCTACCTACCTACCTACCTACCTACCTATCCCCTCCTCTCTTTCTTGCATACGCACGTGCACGCACGCACACACACACACACACACACAACTACCCCATGTGTGTACTTTTCTCCTGCAATTACTAGCTTGTGTAAGGGAAATGCTGTTTATCTTAATGTGCCAAGAGATCATATGTACATCTTTCCACTATAGATTGCATATTAAACCTTTTAACTCTTGGCTACATTTTTACCTAAAAGGATTAAGAAGCTTTTGGTGGCATTTACAAAAACAAAGAGCTGCCACAGGTCTGTAGCTCTTTGAAATTTACCGTGTTTTTAGTGAAAGAAAGAAAGAAAAAAGAAAGAAAGAAAGAAAGAAAGAAAGAAAGCAAGCAAGCAAGCAGCAAAGAGAAAAGCAGTAAATTATGTTTCATTGGACTCATGTATTTCTAAGTTAGTTGGTTAAAAAATGTAACCAGGGGTGCCTGGGTGGCTCAGTCGTTAAGTGTCTGCCTTCAGCTCAGGTCATGATCCCAGTGTTCTGGGATCAAGCCCCGCATTGGGCTCCTTGCTCAGTGGGAAGCCTGCTTCTCTCTCTCCCACTCTCCCTGCTTGTGTTCCCTCTCTCGCTGCCTCTCTTGCTGCCTCTCTGTCAAATAAATAAATAAAATCTTAAAAAAAAATAAAAAATGTAACCATTTCCAGCATCCCTAAATGCCTTTGTTCAAAATTCAAACATTAAAATACATCACACATTTTGTTACACCATATTTTCCAAGAGCTACTATGTTGGCTCTCATCTTTAGCAGGTTTTTAATGATAGAATTGTAGAGCATTTTTGTATGTAATTAATATAGAAACTCCTTACCTAAATGCAAATATCTTTTAAAGAGCTGAGATTTAACATAGAGATCTTTAATGGACTCCAACCCAATTAATTCAAATTGATGAAAGTTCCAGTGAAATGGGATTTTCAAATGGCTTACCAGAATCTTGTAATTACAGCCCGGTGTTAAATCATTTACAAATAAAATTGAAAATGACACTTTATCAGAAATTATTGTTCTAGTTTTCATGAAACACTGAAGCATGACCACATCATTTTCCTCAAATGTGCATTTTCCGGATTTTATTACTGACAAGGGGCATCACCTGTATATGCCCTTTCTAATCACTTTCTCAAAATTGAAATTAATAAAAGATAATCTAAGGATGAGTCACAAATAACAAAATGAATACTTCTTAACACAGAAACCCAAGTAGCTAAGTTAAACAGAAGTTGCAAATCTTGATGATTCAATCAGTACGAAATACTGAAAAAGCCAAATTCAGTTTGGGTGAATTGTATGTATGTACTGACCATTTAAAATCATTCTGCTATGTTTTCCTTTAGGTCTCAGTGTTTGTAAAACAAATGTTGGTTTTCTCAAAAAGAATGCTATTTTACTCTAATAAAGCCCTCTACCTCTGTGTGCCAAAAGCAGCTTTCATGTTGCCATTGCATTGAGTCCAATTATGCCAGTTTTACAAGTGATTATCTGCATTTTGTCTTTCACTAGCAGAGGTCAAGGTATCTGAGACCTTAATAAGTGTCATCTTGTCTGGAATTCTTCACTAGCATTGCTTCGGTAAGGTGAAATATCATGATGTCGGCATCCGATGCACAAGTGGGTCAATCTGTTATTTAAAAAAAAAATCCCTCCCAGTATATAAAGAATTCACTATTCCACTCTCCAAACTAATCTCTACCCAATTTTCTCATTAAAAAAAAGAAATAGATGACTGTAGAAGACCATGCAGGAAATAGATATATTCATGAAGATACAATAAAGGTAATAAAATACATAAAAAGGTAATTCTTATTTTCTGACCCCCCCCCCCCAAAAAAAAAAGAGAGAGAGAGATTATTAGGTGCATGCACTTCTCTTTCTTCATGTGTTTGGAAAAAATGCATTAATTTTTAAATAACAGATTCTCTTCAGAGACGTCCATGCTGAAGATACTGTTTCCATCATCATATCCTTTGAAGATACAGAGAAGGGTATTCATACTATTGTATCTGATTTATGAAATTTTAAGGTAGGAGGAGGTGGCTGCTAAAATGTGGGCACATAGTTTTCCCTCATGGCAATCCTGAGGACAGTCAACTAGATCACAAAGACTCTATTATCTTATTTTAATCCAACTATGGAAACATCACAACAATTTACAGAAATTGCTAATCAGAGCCATTTGGGACTGGAAGACCACACATATTCACAACATTTTGAGATGTGCAGCGTCACAATCACAAAGTGGTTTTATCCCACAATTATCATTCAGTCAAAAATACAGTAAATGGCCTATCCTAGAAGCGAAATTGACATTATTGAACTATTGTCAGGACACTCGGTCCCCAGCTTACAAAGATTCGACATACAATTTTTCAACTTTACAATGGTGCAAAAGTGACAGGCATTCAGTAGAAACCAGACTCCAGATTTTGAATTTTGAGCCTTTCCTGGCCTAGCAATATGCCGTAAGAGCCTCTCTTGTGATGCGGGCAGTGGCAGTGAGCTGTGGTTCCCAGTCAGCCACACCACTACCAGGTAAACAACCGATACACTTACAACACTTCTGTACCCAGACAACCATTCCGTTTTTCACTTTCAGGACAGTATTCAATAAATTACATGAGCTATTCCACACCTTTATTATAAAATAGGCTTTGTGTTAGATGATTCTGCCCGACTGTGGGGTAATGTAAATGCCCCGAGCACATTTAAAGTCGGCTAGGCTAAGCTATGATGCTGGGTAGTTTAGGCGTATTAAATGCATTTTTGACTTACGATATTTTCAATTTACGATGGGTTTATCAGGACATAAGTCGAAGAAGATCTGTAAAACATGAATTTTGATTAGATATCCACAGCAGGGATTTGAGGGCCCTCCAGCAAACGTTTCGGACAAGATTTATTCACACTTTGTTAACTGCAAAACGTATGAATTTGCAGCAAATTTTCATGCAATGGAAAGATTATTTGGCACCTGCAGAATCTGACAGGAAGGGACTTTTCCCTTTCAATAGTTGAACCTATTTTCCATTAACTTTTGCCTTCCTCCCTGTAGAGAAGCCGCACATCAAGATTTAAGAAAGAAAATGATATTTAACAAATGAATATTTCCTCTACATTGAATGATTTTACTTTCATTCTACATGGTACAAACATTGTCTAACTCTTTAGATATTTCTGATAACGCTCTTTAAATTGATAGGCAGACATTTTAGAGTTTTTGGAGATGGATTTCTGCTGCTTTGCAATCTCTCAAATGTCCTTAGAGACTAACTAAGATTTTGAGTTCTGATGTTTTTTGAGTGGAGAATGTAATAACAGATTTGTGCAGATCCATTACTCGGATGGAGAAAACAATACAACAAAGTACTAACTCATATAAAATTACAGTATATAACATGGGAATTTAGCAAGTTTCGGGGATAGGCAATATACGATTCCATTTCATTGTGCCTTAACAATTAAGAAAATGGAAAGAAACCTGAAAACTATGATCTTTGTCCTTTTTCTCGTAAGTTTATCCTTTTAAAACAAGAGTAGGTGACAAATAGCATTTAAGAGTTGAACAGATTCACAGTTAAATCTAATCCAATCCCCTCATTTTATAGTCCAGCAAGGTGAGGTCAGAAAGAGGCAAATTAATATTTGACTTGTCTACAATAAACACATGCATGGGAGCTGATAACACTATAAAAGAACAAAGCCCTAAGTTTTCACTCAACATTTATTGTGTGCTTGCTTGGTGCCAGGGGTTATACAATAGTGGGGGGAAACTTACATTCTCCTTGTTTCAAGAAACTGATCTCATGGGAATAGCAAGCTTTAATTAATCACACTAACACATGTATTCTCATGAAGTGAAATAAGTGCTAGGGAGGAATGTGACTGAGACAGAATCCTGAAAAAGGCATCGTTTGAGATGAGACCTGAAGGAAGCATAATAGGTAAGTATGTGAAAGGGGTTATGGGAGGGTGGTCTGAAATCCTGGCAGGGGGAACAGCATATGCAAAGGCCTTTCTGGATGAGAGAGTATCAGTAATTGAAGGACAGGAGTAAAGATAGAATATTAGGAATCACCTAATCTGGACAGACAGGAAATAAATTGGAAAAAATGAGCACAGCCGCCAAGTTTCACGGAGAAATATCAAAAGTTTTATCATATGGGTAATTGGAGTCCCAGAAGGCAGACAGAGGATTTGAAGAAGTCATGGGCTCTCTCTCTCAAATAAATAAAAAATCTTTAAAAATTAAAAAAAAAAAAAGCAGGCAGGCCAAAAGTCAGTGGAAAAATATCTTCTAAAAGGTCTGAAGATATTAGTATCTGTTCTTTCATTGCTTACTTCCCTTAAGTAATTTTCCTAACTTCTTAAATTGAACATGATCTCTCATTGATTTTCCATTTTCATATAAAGAGAAATATTAGAAGTGACGAATACCAATTTGGGTGCATCACAAAATTTCTGACGTAATTTTTTTTATTATTTAGTATAAAATATTTTCTAATTTCAACTTTGAGTTTTTCTTTGATGCATGAGTTATTTAAAAGGGAGTTTTAAAATCTCCCACTATATTTTTTAGTAATTCACTTTTAATTTTTAGCTTAATTTTTTTCAAAATGGCATATATGAATCAGAGTTTTAGAAATTTACTGATACTTGTTCCTACACTATAATGCATATGTGATTTTTACAAATGATTTGTATATTCTTGAGAACGATGTGAATCTGCAACTGCTAGATAGAAGCTGAATATATTTTCATTAGACCAAGTCTGTTTACTGTTGGATTAAATCCTGTATTCTTTAGTATAGTCAAGTCAGATAAAAATTGAATGGGAGATATACGATAAACTTCCAACTGTTGGCCTTGTCAATTACTTCATGTAATTCTATCAAATTTGGTATCATGTATAAAAAGGTTTCACTATTAGTAGCATACAAGTTTAAAATTATGTTTATGTTTAATGACTCTTCTTATCCATAACAACATTGTTATGAATAATGAAATTCTATTTAGTCTGGTATAAATAGACATCCCCCTACTATGTTAGTATTTGTTGCCATCTTTTCACTTTAACCTATAACTTTATAATTTGGTGTGCCCCTTATAAAAATGATATTAGATGGACATAGATTTTTTTTAACCTAACATGCCAATTTTTCCTTTTTAACCAAAAAGTTTAGTTCATTTATGTTGCTGTATTTAACAACATATTTGAATTTAATTCTGTGAGGTTATTCTGTGCTCTCCTTCACACGTTTTTTTCCTCCCTTTATATGCTTTATACAATGCACTGAAGTTATTTTTCATATTTCACTTTTGTTTCTCTAACAAATTATATGTTAATTTCTATTCTTATTGTGATTAAATTTTCAATTTTTAAATGTATATCTAATTAAGTCCAAACCTAAGTAATATTTCAGCTGTCCTTTTGTTCAACACAAGCTTAAATTGCTTTAAATCTCAGTTATCTTTTATTTAAAATGTTATTTTTGTCCAGAATTTTGCTACCACTTTTTATTTCCCAGGATCACATATTAATATCATTTCAAAGTAATATTTACTATGCCTTCATGTTTTCTCATTTTTATGTTCACCATTTCCTCTGACATTTTGGTTATTCCTTTTGAGATCTCTGTATTGCTTTGTCTTTAAACATATCATATCATACAAAAATTTCTTGGGTGAGGGTCTATTAATGGCAAAGTCTCTCATGTGAAATGTAGTATTACACCTTTTTATTTCTTCTCAGTATTTTGAAGTCATTTGGTTTCCACCGATCTTGAGAAGAAAGCTGTTTACCTAATCATTCCTAAATAAATCATTCTTAAATCATTTTTATTCTATCTGCTTTTAAAGTTTTTCTTCTTGTCTATGGTTTCCTATATCACTATTACAGGTCTAGTTATGGATTTCTTTTGTAGTTACTTTGTTTGATAGTCTTTGTCTTTGCTGAATTTGTGGGATCACCTCTTTCAAAGACTCTTGGTAATTCTAAGGAGGGCACGTATTGCATGGTGCACTGGGTGTTATATGCAACTAATGAATCATGGAACTTTACATCAAAAATAAATAAAAATAAAAAATTTATATATTAATATATATTAAATAAAATATATATTAATATACATTTAATATATATATATAAAATAAAATATAAAGCTCGTTTCCCTTATTTTCTATGCTGCGCTTATGGAACCTAATTGAATGTATTTTTTACCTTCACATTCTCTTCTGTGTCCTAACCTCTCTTTCCTATTTTTCTATCATTATGGCCATCTCTTAAATCTAAAGAAATTTACCCAAATTTATCTTTCAGTTCACAAATTCACTATTAAATTCTGCCTCATGCACTGTTTCACTTCTCTGTTGGCAGGGGGAGAACGCCATTCTGTGAAGCGGCTGAGGATCGAAGGTCCTCCACACGCCAGCAGAGCTGAGGGGAGAGTCTCCCTGCCCGCCCTCGGAAGGAATCAACCCTGCTGAAACCTTCACTCAGGGCGTCTAGCCTCCAGAAACTAGTACAGATTTTGATGATTCTTTTTTTCATTTTTAGAAGTATCTGGTTCTTTTGAACATCTTCCTGTCTTTTTTTAATACAAATAGCTCATTTCATTCTTAGATTTTGATTCAATGTTTTGAAAGATATTTAAAACACATTCTTCATATATGCTGTACATAGTACTTCCAATATCCTAAGTTCTTGGAGGTCTAATTCTTCTCTTTAAGATTTCTGCTGACTCTTATTTGTGGGTGATTGTTCTGCACTTTACAATTTTGGCACATTCAGGCACAGTTGAGTTTTCTCAGCTGGAATCCTAGGAGGCCTGAGTTGAAAGTTCACCATTTCAGGGAAAGCTTCTTCCAGTCATCCTCAGTGCAAGCAACTCTGATTCACTTATATTAATTTCTTAGTTTGGGATCTCCAAGACCACATTGCTGTGGGAGACGTGAATCCAAACCAACAGACATGTGGGATCTATGGTTATAAATTTTCATGAAAAACCTTCTTTACTTTCCAGAGACACATCTGAGACAGAGAAGTTCCCTTGTTATATCCTTGTACACCCTTCACTGAAAATGAAATTCTTTGATGATTTCAGCTTTATGAGGGGTCTTTGACTCCAACTTCCAACCTTACGTGGACCCAGTTCCTATCTCCTTGTCCACAGACAGCTGATAAAGTGAGAACTTGTAGCTTAACTGTAACTACTTTGAAGTAGATGAAATCTGGTTAAAATAGGATGTAGCTTCAAATTTCATTTGAAGGGTAAGAATGTTCTAAAAAGGATTTAAAACATAATCAGGTTTACCTCTCCACACAGGAAACAATTGAGCTCCTTATGGGGAAAAAATTCTAGACTTATTTACCTCTGTATCCACAGCATAAAATGTAGTTTCTACTACTATTCTTTACTAAACCAAAGCATATAAACTGCGTAAGACTTTCACAGAACACAAGATGAATTCTTCAAAATTCTATAAACTTATATTTACAGCTATAATAACACAAATAAGGGGCATAGGTTAATGATTGGATTGGAGAGTAGAAGACTTTAATATTCTGGAAAAGAGAGAACAAGAGAAAGAGTGCAGGGGGGGAGGGCAGAGGGAGAGAGAGAATCCTCAAGCAGACTCCTTGCTGAGAATGGAGTTCAATGCAGGGCTCAGTCCCAGCACCCTGAGATCATGACCTGAGCCAAAATCAAGAGTTCGATGCTTAATTGACTGAGCCACCCAGGCGCCCCTGGAAAATTCTTTTCATATGGCGTGAGGTTAAAAAAAAATCAGTGATATCAGTTAACTCTAAAAGGTGAGAAGAAGTTTTCCTATAACCAAAAAGCCAATAAATAAAACTTTTATTTAACTATGCATTTAAAAATAGTTTCACATCAAATTGGTAAAAGCTGGAGAGGGAGGAGGGGCATAGCGGTAAATACACAATGTAAATGGTGGCTGGTATCAACTAATGCCTTCCAGCCTGTTCACCTAACTGGATACCAACAATACAAGCAGCAGCATCTTAAATTGGGGGAAAAGGGTATATATTTACCTTTCCTTATATAATCTGTTTTTTTTCCCTCCAGTTTTTAATAATTTTAGTAATTGCTGTCTTTCATCCTTTGGCATCATCTCCGGAGTGTCATCACAGCAGTAAGTAAAATAAGAGTTGACAGGAAAATTAATGTGTTACTTTTCATCACAGAAGGAAAAAACACTACTGTGAAGAAGAGCTCTCTAGAAACTTCATTTTGAGTCATGGCTTTCACCATTTTATAAATTGGAGAACGCAGCCATGTTGGTTTGATAGCACTTCTTCACAGGTGTTTCTTCTATAACCAATAGATCCTTAGAAACAAATCAAACAAAATACGTATCCAGAAGGAGAAGGGCTTGTCTCAGTTCTGGTGCTAATCCATGATGTAGTTCCCACTATCCAAGGAAAAATACTGGAGTAAAAATTGAGTGAGTTTTTCACTAACTTAAACTTATTCAATTTAATGAGCTGTTTTTGATTCTCAGGTTAAATCCCTCCTTGTTTCCTTGTTGTTGTTGTTGTGCTGTTGTTTTTTAGGTTAAAATGTCTACTATTTTATAAAATGTTGGTATAATACGTGACAGAGGTTTTGTTTTGTTTTACTCCTTATGTGGAAAAAAGTTTGGTAAATTTATTGTGGTCTCACGTTTAAAATTTCTTTAATTCACTAATCTATGAAAGGAAAAAGTCTCTACGACCCTCTTTGAGAAAGCAATATATTGATGTGTTACACACAGTGGATCCTCATCCATTCAGGTCAGAAATTAGGCCATGCCACCACAGTACCAAAAGCCAGTTGCCAACAGGAGAGAGCTGATCAGTTCAGAGAAATAATAATAATAATAAAAATTGTTAGAATAAACAAACTGGCTAATTCAATAAAAGTATTCAATGTAAAAGTTTTATGTGACAAGAAAAGTTCCATAAGGAGAATTTTTTTTTTCCAGAATGTTCCTAACCGATAGAAGAGTTCCTTATGGTGTAGAGGAAATTTCAGAACTGAAGATCAGTTTTTAATAAAAAGCAAGGGTTCACTTTTATCTTCAACAAATTAACTTTAATAATATGCTTCCCTTCTAAGTTTCAACCTAGATAGAGGGTTAATGTTTTGTATGATTAAGGATTGAGAGAGAGAGACAAAGAAGAGAAATAGAGTCAGACACACACACACACAAAGAGAGAAGAAAATAATACTCTGTCAGCTTTTTCATTATTTCTAAACACAAAAGTTTTACTTAGCCATTATTGGATAACATGCACTACATACAAGGCATCTCTCTGTTTTACAAATATTAACTCATTTACTCTTCATAAAAATCCTACGAGGTAAGTATCATCTTCAGTTTATAGATGAATAAAGTGAGGAACACAGATTTTAAGTAACTGGCCAAAAGTCACACAGCTAATTTGTGAAGAGCTGGAAATCAGACCCAGACAGTTACGTACTTTTGGAGTTCATGCTCTTAACTACGATCACTGTCACTATGAATCAATGGTAGGAATTACATATCCCAAGAACCAGAAAAGCAAAATAATCACATCCAAGAATTGTACAGCATTAATACTTTTTCCCAGCATTCTTTGTCCATTAGACATAAAATATTGTGCCTTTCTTTCACAGTGGTACCTGTTAGCTGACCCAAGTGAACATTGGGTCACATCCAGTTAATTTTTGAATTCAAAAACTTTCATCTGGTTTAGTTCGATAACAGTCTTTTGGAATTTTTTTCAAGGCCAGATTACATTTTAAAAATACTTGTAAATGTTTAATTTAAACCTATAATTTAAATATATCTATATCATAAATGCAAATCTTATATTCAGTGCCATAAGAATACCAACATTCTATACTAATGCCGTTCTAGTCAAAAAATAAACGACCTCTCCTCTCATCTAGTTCTGCCTTTAATCCGTATGGAAATATTTTTCTTGTTACCTGAATTTGTATGAATACCTTTTTATTATAAATAAATGTATTTGCTTATTTTACCTTTTTGGAGCATTAAAAAAAGAAAACAATATTATTAAATTCTCTTTGCCCTGAGTCTAACCATTAATTAGAGACTTAGGACTAACAAAGTTGATTTCAACTTGTATTGATCTAAAAAAAAGGTCAAAACCCTACCTTTGCCACCATTTTATTCTTTAATTAAATGTTTATCATGTAGTAACTATGAGATAGACACCACACAGAATTCTAGGGATACTAAGATCAATATAAGTGTTGGTGCTGTTAAGATATGTTTGAGAGTCAAATTCTGGCAAAGCCTACTTAGTCAAATTTCATTTATTGTAATATAGATTATTACTTCGGTATCTTTGTCCTAAAGTTAAAAATTGTATCCTTCCTTTCATTGTCTATAAACATTAGCACTGCAAGTATTTGCTTCTACAGCTGTCCTTTCAGGAAGACAGTTGCTGGCTGGGTATGTACACATGTGAAGTTCTCTAACCTTGACTATATAGGAAAGCACTGTTAGGAAACTTGTCAAAGAAAGTGAATTACAGCCTTCTAGGTAATAGATAGTGAAGCTCAACGGAATAAACTCAGTAAATATCAGTGACTTTTCCAAAATAAAAACTGTCTGAGAAAATATCACAATGATACCTCTTTATGGTTGTATCAGTGACACTTATTTTCACACACCGAAGAATCGCTCAAAGAGAAAGTATGACTTTCCTTATGTTGTAATTGATGCAAGTTATTATTACCTTAACATTAAAAATGGGATAGCATAGGAAAGTCATCACATACGTAGCTGGTAGGAAAGTACAATGATACAGACATCCTGGAACACAGTTTGGCAGTTTAACAAACCAAACATGCAATTACTCTGTAACACATCAGTTGCACACTTGGATATTTACCCCAGAAAAATGAAAACCTATGTCCACACAAAAACCTGTACACAAATATTTATAGCCACTTACACGTAACAACCCCAAACTGAAATATGACCAAATATCCTTCAACCGATTAATGATTAAACAACTAATGGAACATCTATACCATGGAGTACAACTTAGCCACAAAAAATACAAGCTATTGATACATATAACACTTGAATAAATCTCCAGGGAATCACACTCAATGAAAAAAAAGCCAGTCCCAAAAGATTATGTACTGTAGAATTTCACTGTGAAATTACAAGGTTTAGAAATGTAATGTAGGGGCGCCTGGGTGGCACAGCAGTTAAGCATCTGCCTTCGGCTCAGGGCATGATCCCAGCATGATGGGATCGAGCCCCACATCAGGCCCTCTGCTATGAGCCTGCTTCTTCCTCTCCCACTCCCCCCTGCTTGTGTTCCCTCTCTCGCTGGCTGTCTCTATCTCTGTTGAATAAATAAAATCTTTTAAAAAAATAATAAAAATATTAAAAAAAAGAAATGGAATGTAGATCAGTGATCGCCAAGGGTTAAGGCTGGGGTCACGGGGAAAGGGGGTCAAGAGAGAGGTCGGTGTAGTTATAAAAGGGTAGATTGAGGGATCCTTGTGTTGTTAAAACTGTTCCATTATCTTGAGTATGATACTGGATACACAAACCCACACACCTAATTAAATTGTGTAAAACTTAATACACACACACACACACAAATAAATACAAGGTAAAACTGGGGAAATCTAAATAAGATTAGAGGAATAGAGGATTAGAATTACCTTGGCTGTGATATTTTACTATAATTTTGTAAAATGTTAATCACTGGTGGAAAGTAGTGGGTACAAAGAAAGGATCTCTCTGTAGCATTTCATAAACCGCGTGTGAATCTACAATTATCTCAATAAAAATTTCAATTCAACAAAGGGTGATTAAAGAGTTGGAGCAATCTCTATCCTCTCTCTCTCTCTCTCTCTCTCACACACACACACACACACACACACACACACACAATGCTCTCCCTGTAAAGCAGCATGGCTCCCAGAACTAGAGCTGCGAGAGCAAGTGAGGATGAAGGCTACATAGTAAAGGTGGCAAAGAGGAAAACAGAAGGAGCCTTGGTCCCTTAAGACACCGGGGCTCTGCAACATCATCCCCAGACAACCTATCTATGGCCTGTTTTTGAATGAGAGCAAAATAAACTTCTACTTATTAGCAAAATGAACACAATGTGACAAGCGCTGATAAGGCATCATAGACAGTTCATGCCTCTCCTCGTGCCATACTACGTCATCTGATGCCTCCTGTATAGTTCTGACTCATTAAAACGCTATTTGCCTTTAAAACAGTTCTCAACAAAACCTGAAGATGTGCATACAAAATACACAGCTATAACACCCTACTGATCCATGATCACATACATGATATTCTTCCCATCATCTAATTGTTCTGTATAGTCTCTGCAATAAGAGGAGAATCTGTACATTTTGACAGTGAGTTCCAGACCTTTTATCACAAATAATCTCAGCCAGTAATTAGTTTGTAAGCATTTGTTTAATCCACTGGTCCCTAAGACAATCTCTACAATAAAGCTTTTTATAATACTTACATCATTCTTCATTTCAATATTTTGAAGTTTCATACTTTTAACTATACTGTATTTCAAAGTAATCATTTGGTTTATATGAAGAGACTTTAAAATGACTTTGGTAGAAATCCATGCTGGATAATAGGTAAGAAAAGAAGGGGTGAAGGATGCCTGGGTGGCACAGCGGTTGGGCGTTTGCCTTCGGCTCAGGGCGTGATCCTGGCATTATGGAATCGAACCCCACATCAGGCTCCTCCGCTATGAGTCTGCTTCTTCCTCTCCCACTCCCCCTGCTTGTGTTCCTTCTCTCACTGGCTGTCTCTATCTCTGTCAAAGAAATAAATAAAAAGAAAGAAAGAAAGAAAAGAAGGGGTGAAGAAAAATTAAGTCCCTACGCTTCCCTTGGCCAGTTGTGTTCTACTCCAGTACTATGGGCCTGAGCCTCTCTCCAAGCATATTTTTTTTCTGAATTGTTTTATAAATAATTGAATAACCCTAAGATATCTTCACATCCTCTGTACACATAGAGGATACTTCAGAATTCATGCATTTATACCAGTTATATTTATTGAGGAAAAGGAAGAAATGACAATGACTAAAAAAAAAAAAAAGGAAAAATTTATATTTAAATTCTTAGTTTTCCAAAACTGACACATGAATCATATGTATTGACTCATTTAATCATTCCAATCCTCAGGTAAAATAAATATCATTTATTCTCCTCATTTCACATATGTTGGGAGAGTTGTTGAAGAGTTAACGGATTTCTTTCTTTTGCATTTCTATGTGTATTCTGGCCTTGTTCCCAAACCAGGTTGTCAGGGAATTCCATCATCACTGCCCTAGGGACAGGCTGTTACAATGGCGCACATTGTTTACAAACATTCAAGTCTTGGATTTTAAGCTTCGGAGATTTACTTGGAGTTGTAAAAGCTTGAGCCCCTGAGCTTCACGAACCTAAAGCCTGGAAAGCTCATCATATAATGTTTATGCCACAAAAAAATGATCTGAATGAATACTGATGAAATAATAAACAGTTTTCACACTTCCAATGAGATAACAATTCTCTCAGTGGGTAGAGAAAGACATGGAAGGTACAAAATATAACCTATATACACATGAGTTCCTGAGAAGTAGCCTGGAATGTATATTAGTGTGAGACAGTCCCACAGGAGAGTAGGTGAATTCATCCCATGACATCAAGAAGGACACCCAAATACATTAAGAGGGTCCCATACTTACATATTCCATATATTCAGAAGCAAGGTGGACCACCTTACCACTCTAAATCGTAGGAGCAAATTGGATGAGAAAATGTACATCTCAGTAGATGCCACTGCCATCAGCTGATAACCCAGACCCAGTCACCTCTGCACTCTGAGACTGTGACACTATATGAATTATCCTTACTCCTTAGAACCTCAGGTAAAGGGGTACTTTTGACTTACTGAGATCATCAGGAATTTACTAAATTAAGTCTCTGCTTAAATTTGATGTTACATTATCATTTTCATTCAGTTCAAAATATTGTCTAATTCCCTTTGGAATGTTCTCATATTGATTTGTACTTTAAATCCTTTGTGGTCAGGGCACATCTTTTGTGTGTTATATATAGTTACATGCATGATATCTACATAGACTTAAAACCCCACCAGACAATGATATAATTTTTGCTTTCAATGGCCATACATATTTTAAAGAATTTAGATGATGAAAAATAGTCTGTTTACTATGTCTGGCATTCCTCCTTTATTACCGAAGCTTTAGATTTCCTTCTAGTATCATTCCTTTTCATCCTCAAGAATATCCTTTAGCATTAATTTTAGAGCAAGTCTACTGTAAAATAATTCATAGTTTTTCTTCATCTGAGAATATCTTCCCTTCACCTTTTCTGAAGGGTATTTTCACTGGATATACAACCCTTTTGTCTCACCACTTAAAAAAATAATACTGTTGTCTCAAAACCTTCATAGTTTCTGATGAGAAGTCTGCAATCATTTAAATTACTATTTACCTATGTATAATGTGTTGTTCTTTCATGGCTGCTTTCAAGACTGTTTTCTCTCAGTAGTTTCATTATTACATGTTCTGTAATAATTTTTTTGAGCTTATCTTGATTGGGTTTCACTAAAGCATCTTGAATTGGTCTGTCAACAAACTTGGGAAAATTTCAGCCATAACTTTTCCAACTTTTTTTTCTACACCAATTTCTTTCTTTTCTTCTTCTATGATTTTATTAGCACAAATATTAGCTTTTTTTATATTGTTCCACAGATCCCTCAAAGGCTGTGTTTTTTTCAAACTTTTTCTACTTTGTTTTTCAGACAGGATAATTTCTATTCACCTATCTTTAAATTTACTGACTCTTTCATCTGCCCTCCCCATTCTACTCTTGAGCCCACCAGTGAGTTTTTATCACTTCTTATATTTTATATTTTTTTTCAGTTCAAAAGTTGGCATTTTATCCTTTTTTTGTAGCTCTTCTTCCTCTGCTGAGAACGTCTATTTTTCCATTCATCTCAAGAGTGTTTGCATTTCCTGCACAGAGAGAAGTTATAATAGCTGCTTTAAATTTCTTTAAATTTAATTTCAGCATCTAGCTCAACACAGAGTTGGCATCTGTTGGTTTTTTCCTATTAAAATTTGTCCAGGAGGCAAGAATATACAACAGGGGAACGACAATGTCTTCAGTAAATGATGTTGGGAAAACTGGACAGCTACATGCAAAAGAATGAAATGATCACTTTCTTATACCATGCGCAAAAATAAACTCAAAATGGATTAAATACCTAACTGTAAGACCATAAAAATTCTTGAAGAGAACACATGCAGTTATTTCTATGACATCAATTATAACATTTTTCTAGATATGCTCCTAAGAGAGGGGAACCAAAAGCAAAAATGAACAGGGGGCCTGGGTTGCTCAGTCAGTTAATTGTCTGCCTTGGGCTAAGGTCTTGATCCCAGAGTCCTGGGATCCAGCCTCCATGCGTCAGGCTGACCCTATACCCTGCTCGTGCTCTCACTCACTTGCTCTCCCTCAAATGAATAAAAAAAAGAAAGAAAAGTAAAAATGAACCATTGGGACTACATCAAAACAAAAAGCTTTTGCACAGTGAAGGAAACCATCAACAAAACAAGAAAGCAACCTACTGAATGACTGCAAATAATTAAACCTATAGGTTTAATATCCAAAATATGTTTTTAAAAACTGATACAATTTAGTGCCAAAAAATCCAATTAAAATGGGCAAAGGAATTGAATAGATATTTTCCCAAAGAAGACATACAGATGGCCAAGAGACAGGTGAAAAGATGTTCAACATCACTGACCATCAGGGAAATGCAAATCAAAACCACAATGAAATATCGTATTACACCTATTAGAATGGCTAAAGTCAAAAAGACAAAAAAAAAAACACATGTGTTGGCAAGGATGTGGAGAAAAAGAAACCTTTGTTCACTGTTGCTGAGAAAGTAAATTGGTGCAGCCACTATGGAAAACAATATGGAGGTTCCTCAAAAAATTAAAAATAGAATTACCATATGATCCAATAATTCCACTACTGGGTATTTACCCAAAAGTGAAAACACAAATTTGAAAAGATAAATGTTTGACTATTTAAAATAGTAAAGATAGGGAAGCAACCTAAGCATTCATTGATAGATGAATGGATAAGGAAGATATTACACACACACACACACACACACACAGTATGCAGACATCACAAAAAAAAAAAAAAAGATCTTGCCATTTACAAAACATGGATGGACCTAGAGGGTATCGTGCTAAGTGAAATAAGTCAGACTAAAAGACAAATACCATATGATTTCACTCATGTGCAGAATATTAACACCAAAACAAATGAATAAACAAAAAGCAGAATGAGACCTATAAACACAGAGAACAAACTCATGGCTGCCAGAGGGAAAAGGATGAGGGGATGGGCAAAATAGATGAAGGGGAGTGGGAGATACAGGCTTCCAATTATGAGATAAGTCATGGGAACAAAAGGTACAGCATAAGGAATATAGTCATGATATTGTCATAGCATTGTATGGGAATAGATGGTATCTATACGTGTGGTAAGCATGGCTAATGTATAGAAAGTTGAATAGCTATGCTGTACACCTGAAACTAATGTAACCTGTACTATACACTAATGTAACCAACTATACACAAAAAAGGTTAAAAATAAAATTTATCCAATTTTCAGTCTTTTTATATGCCAAATAACTTCACGTTGTATCTTGAACATTTTGAGTATTATGTTGTGAGACTAGATCCTGTTAAAATCTTCTGGAAAATGTTCTATATTTATGGCATGCAGTAAACTCCGTTAGATTCAGACCACAAATTCTGTCTCGCCTTTGCAACAGTGATGCCAACATCAGTTCATTTTTCAAATTTTGCTCACTTCTCTGGGTCTGTTCTGCATATGGGCAGCTCAGGGGTTCATCTGGGCCTTGGACAGTGGTGTATATCACGCCTCAGTTCTCACAGACTTGGTCATGGTGCTTTGCATAGGTTCTTCACATTCATAGCTTGACAAGGAATTCAGCTCACACAAAGATTTAGGGTATCCCCTCTCTGGTATTTTGCTCACATTCTCGTTTTCCCCCAAATCCCCCTTTTTTTGGTCTGATTCCTCTAGCCTTTTGCACTTCACATAATTCCATGAGACTTGGGCCATGTTCACCAAAATCTATCAGGAAAACAGGGAAAGAGAATGTGGTAATGGGATCTCACACACCCTCTTTGGACCACAGAGGCCTTTTTACCTCATTCCTCTGGCCAAAGAGAAGGTTTTCCAGAGTTTTCGGTCCCTCTCTTACAGCACTGCCTCAATGGTAGGGCTTTCAATGAAAATGAGAGGGAAAAAAATGATTCCCCCACATTCTCCAGGTGGCAGGGGCCCTTTTTTCTGATCCTCTGGACAGAAGTTACCCTCAGAATTTGTACTGCCTGCTCTCACCATGCAGTTCCATGACTGAGACTAACCTTCAGTTAAATTCAGGAGATAAAACAGCAGGAAAAAACTAACCAGGACACCCACCCCCTGTACTACTACACTTGTTGTTGACTTCCATCCCTTGACTGATTGTTTTGCAGAGTTCGCAAGAGTGGTACTTTACACAGTCTCCAGAGTTTTTCGTGTATTCAGTGGAAGGGATAGTCCATAATAATGTTTATGCTATTTTGGCCAGCACTGGAAGCCCATATGGTAGCTTTTTAGAAACAAAAAAATCATGAGTCTTGCCCTGACCTAGATTCCTGATTCATTTTAACAAACTCCCCAGGTAACTAGCAAGCACATTAAAATAAGAGATGTCTGAGCTAGATCACAGGAATAAGATTCAAAAAGCTCTTGGAATCTAGGAAGATTCATGTAAAGTCCTTCGATGAGGTCCAAAAAATAAATTCTAACACACAAACACCCCCCCACACACAAACATATTTTTAAAATAAAAAAGTAATTATCATAATCCAGTGGGAAGGAAAGCTTAAAACAGAAAAAATAAAATAAGATGACACATCCTATGGAAATGGTAAAGAAAATCATGGTAGAGATGTTTGAGCAGGTATTTGTGAAGCCATAAAAATCATCATTAAGACTAGTAACATTGGGAAAATGTTAATGATGGTCATTTTAAATGAAAAAGCACAATTCAAATTTATATTAAACTAATCTTATAACTCTAAAAAGTATGCCAGTCATAAATTCTAGAAAATAATCAGTTCAGAAGAGAACAACCAGAAAGTCAAGGAAACTGGGAACCAAGTGGAATGACTGCTTAGAATGAAGAGTTCTAAGTAAGTCAGATTATGGTGGACACCATTTTGTTGCCTTTCTAGCATCTGTCACCCCCTCCCCTTCTCAAGCTCTCGATTATTTTTTTGGAGATCTTATCAGTGTATATAAACTGATTAGACATAGAGACTCTGAATTCAACCCAAACTCACAAGACATTAGTATAAAACCTATAAGTACATAATTTATACTGAGAAACATAACTTCAATATTCCCGACATTAGCAACAGTTCAACCAGTGCATTCTCTCTCTTTAGTCAAGCCACATGGAAACCCAAATAATTAAAAAGTGGCTTGTTAAACTTGGATTGAATGAGGATATAATACCAAGTGATTAAGTTATAGCAGTAGGCTCATCTGGATGGAAACATTATTGTGCATAATAAGGAGAAGTCTCAGGAAACACTGAGTTCTTCCGTCATCATGACGGTATATTATTAGCACCACCAAGATGAGCATCTTTAACTCACATTTCTATGGCTAAACAAACACAACTTAAAACTTTCTATAATATAGAAAGCTCTTTAACCATTGTGAAGTTCAGTATACAAAAAAATGTTAAATTTGAAAGACAGAGAAGATGATATATACACACTTAAATATCAATTTTTTTCATTTAATACATGCTCATTCATACTTATTTGCTAAACTTTTGTGATAGAACAAAAATCTTTTAAGATGGGACTTCTAATTGACATTCCAAGTGTATAAGCCCTCAAAAATGCATTGTCTATGATTTCAAGTTTCAATTAAACTAGAATGAGAAGTTAGTCATTACTTGTAAAGTAATTTAGGCACTGTGGAAACCTAATTTTCATATTTTTTCTTATTTTCCCGGTTGTTTTTAGCACTTCACATTTATTTTGAGACTTTATACAGCACCAAATTTAAGTTATTGTGCTCTACCAGTTTATAAAATATTCAAATAGCATAATTAAAACAAATGAAACTAGCAGAAAAAGAATGTGGGAAAACATAACCAATACTATGCATACTACTCAATTTTATGGACACAAAGTGCAAGTTACTACAGGGTAGACTACATAAACAAGTTTGTTCACACCCTGGGAATCAGTACGTTGTAGAGGGAAGAGAGAGGTTTGGTTAATTCACTAGCAAGTGAGGCTCTACTAAGAGATCTTTTATTATATTTTCAAACAAAATACCATCTAGTCTTACAGCTTAGTAGCCATTCTGTCACTTCAAAGTGACTTTGAATTTCACATATTAATTAACTGTGTTGATTTTAAAGTTTAAATTCTAGAGGGTGATCTTACTTATTTGAAAATTCTAGGGGACATATTACTATTATACTCTATGTATCAACAACAGAGTAATGCAAATTAGCTAACGGGTATTTATTCATAATACCTTCTTTATTAAGTAGAGATCCATTTATAATGGAATGGACCTATGAATTGTTTATATGAGGATAGAGATAGTTTAAGAAAAAGTTTTTACTCATTATAGTAGATAAGCATACCCCCTCTGCTATCTTATTAATTATGAATTTGTAGATAAATCCTCCTTTAATAGGTAGTTCAAGGTAAATGTCATCCTACCCCTGTTCAAATGAATGTTAATTTTAAATTAACATATTCCAAATTAGTGAGACCAAACAAATCATCAAATGAATTATTTTATAATGGTAGCTTTTATAGAGAAAGATTAATTGAAACAAATATAGCAAAACTCCTTCTTGACCTCAGGTAAACACCAGAGCATGTAAACAGAGACTACTAAGAGAACAAAGACCCACATCTAAAATTCAAACAAACCTGTGATATTAGATTAGAAAATCTCATCTAATTAGGTCAATTGGTTAGAGCAGGATGCTAATATGACCAAGCTAGACATTAGAGCCTCATATATGCCACCTAGCTTTGCCCCGGGTCTCTAGATTAAACCCCTAAAGCCCTCTAGCCATCTGGCAAGTGCGGTTAGGTCCAAATGTAAGCACCCTTCCCTGAACCACCCCCCCATCTTGGCACCCCACCAGAGAAGAAAACTTCAAAAATATTTGCCAATCTTATTTCAATGACTGCTCTCTTCATACATAATGATGAGACACAAATGTTCAAGTAATATTCCCTGAAAACACATTATAACTTTCAAAAAGGAAGACAAATAACCACTAATAACAAAAACACCAGCTTTCTGCCTATAAGGCAGGTTATTCCTTTTTATTGCCAAAATTAATTTTCCAAGTTACTGAACTTATCTTCTGAATCTCCTTCTCAACCTCCCAGTTTTCTAACGGCTCCAAACAGTGGGGAAATCCATAACTGTGAGAAAAATTACCACAAATGAATACTTGATTAAAATTAGGAAGAGTGGAACATAAGAGCCTATTGAATAAATGCTGGACAGATAAAAAGGAAGAAAATCAAAACAAAGATTTTCCTTTCTCAACATAGAGAGGGGAAAATGATTCCCAGTACCTGCTAAGATTTTAACAGGAAAAGATCTACCTATAAACATTATTTTCTATATTCTAGCCCCTAAATGTTAGGCAGATCTTCTTTAAAATGCATATTATATTAAAATAATTATTTAAAAATAAAATTATAGAATTATTATTCCTAATAAGTGATGATGTTATATTTTGTTGTATCTTCTATGTATTCTTTCCAAAAATAAAGCCATCATTAAATATTTCAAATGATCTGTTAGAAATTTTATATTTTACTAAATTACTAAATTATGGACCAACTCATCAAAAACTAAAAAAAAGGCAACACATTAGACATTAGGTGGAAAGAATATTTACATTATTCCCAGCTATGTCTTAAACCACAAATAGTCAAATATGCTTTTTAAAAAATGGACTTGTTTTTGATTATGCATATGCTTTTGAGAAAACTTGCACTAAAGAACTATGTATGAATTTTTCTTTTGCTATGTAACTGCAAATTGAGCGGCTTACAACTTTACAAACTTACTATCTCACTATTCCTGTGGGTCAGAAGCCTAGTGCATTTTAACTGGGTCCTCTGCTCAGGTCCTCATAAAGCTGAAACAAGTGTCAGCCAGCTACATTCGCATTTGGAAGCTCAGTAGGGAAAGATCCACTTCCAAGGTTTCTTTGGTGGTTGGCAGAATCCATTCCCTTGTGGTTGTAGGACTTATGTCCCTGTTGTTTTCCTAGCTGTTGGAAAAGCATGCTCTCAGCTCTTAGAGGTTGCTGTCAGTTCTTAACCACATGACCCCCTCCATCTAAGGCTTTGAAACTCTTTATGTCTTCTGCTGTGAGCCAATGAAAAAGCTCTCTGCTTTAACAGGCTAATGTGATTAAGTCAGACCTATCTGAAAGAGCCCTCTTTCTTAAAGTCAGCAGTACCATATAACATAACAAAATTGTGGGAGTGGTAGCTTATGATATTTACAGATTCTACTCCACACAAAAAGGGGAGAGGGATTAAACAAGTGTGAAGGTCATTTGGGAGTCATTTTAGAATCCTGCCTATCACAGTGCACAAAAATTGAAGGATCACAGGGAAGAGTCTCGGTGGAAGAGACAGGTATGTGGGTATAAAATCAAAGAAGTATAAGCGATATTTAAAATACTGCTTTAAAGCATAAACTTCATGTTTTAATAAATATTTGAGACACTAACTTGACTTTGAAAAGGGCTGTGCCTAAGTATTCTTTTTTTTTTTTAAGATTTTATTTTTAAGTAACCTCTACACCCAACGTCAGGCTTGAACTCATTACTCTGAGATTAAGACTTGCATGCTCTATTGGAGGACTGGAGAAAAAGGGGAAAGGGTGAAAATTGTTATTTAATGGGTACAGAGCTTCAGTTTTGCAATATAAAAAGGTTCTGGACATCTACTGTATAACAATATGTCTATACTTAATACTATCCAACTGTACATTTAAAAATGGTTAAGATCATTAACTTTGTATTATGTGTTTTTTACAAGAATTTAATCAATTACATTGTGTGAAAAAAGAGTTCCCAATATAGCTATGAAACTAGCTATTGTACGGTGGTAAATAAGAAGGGCTCATCTTGTGGTATCAGGCTGGGAATTTTTTCATTTATTGCATCAATACTGAGTACCAAGGATGCAGCAGGCATTCATTATTCAAACAGTGGAAATCAAATCCCCTCCTTCAAAGCTTTTGGGAAAATTACAAAATTGTCATGCAATGGTCATATTGCTTAGTATGGTATGGTAAGAATAAGATGGATTCAAGACTTATTATGCATAGAATCAACAGTATTCCATTGAGTATTGATCATAAAAGGGGAAGAAAAGGGGGAAATCAAAAATGTCATGAAGACTTTTGCCTTGGATAAATGGGCAAATTGTGTTGCCATCCACGGAGAAAGGAAATTAAAAAAAAAAAAAAGATAAAGTTAGTAAACCTACAGTAAGACTCATCAAGAAAAAAAGAGAGGGGCCCAATAAAATCAGAAATGAAAAGGGAGAAGTTACAACAAATACCACAGAAATACAAAGAATTATAAATGACTACTATGAACAATAATACAAATCTCAACAGACTGGCTACTGGTAATAAAATTGAATCAGAAATCACAAAACTCCCAACAAACAGAAGTCCAGGACCAGAAAGCTTCAGAGGTGAATCCTACCAAACACTTAAAGAAGTGTTAATACCTATCCTTCTCAAACTCCAAAAAATTAAAGAGGAAGGAATGCTTGCAAAGTCATTCTATGAGGCCAACTTTACCCTGATATACAAACCAGACAGGCACTACAAAAAAGACAATTGTAGGCCAATATTCCTGGTGAGGACAGACACAAAAATCTTCAACAAAATACTAGCAAACCAAATCCAACAATACATTTGAAGGATCATACACCATGATGGAGTGGGATTTATACCAGGGATACCAGGACGGTTCAAATCTGCAAATCAATGTGATACACCATATTAACAAAATGAAGGATAAAAATCATATGATTGTCTTAAAGATGCAGACAAAGCATTTGACAAAATTCAACATCCATTTATGATAAAAATTCTCAACAAAGTAGGTAAGGAAGGGATATACCTCAACACAATAAAGCCCATTTTTGAGAAAAGACACAGCTAATAACATATTCAATGGTGAAAAGCTAAAAGTTTTCCTCTAAGATCAGGAACAAGAAAAGAATGCCCACTCTCACAACTTTTATTCAATATAGTACTGGAAGTCCTAGCCACAGCAATTAGGTGAGAAAAATAAATAAAAGACATCCAAATGAGAAGGAAAGAAAAGAAAAGAAAAAAAGGAAAGAAAAGAAAAGAAAAAAAGGAAAGAAAAGAAAAGAGAAAAGAAAAGAAAGAAAACTGTCAATATTTGCAGATGACATGTTACTATATACTGGAAACCCTTAAGCCTCCACCCCAAAACTATTATAACTAGTAAATGAATTCAGAACAGCACAAGATAAAAAATCCATATACAGAAATCTGTTGTGTTTCTATACATTAAAACAAACTAGCAGAAAGAGATTAAGATAACAATCCCATTTATAATTGCATTAAAAAGAAGAAAATACCTACAAATAAAATTTAACCAAGGAGGTGAAAGATCTGTATTGTGCAAACTACAAGACATTGGTTAAATGAATTGAAGATGATACAAATGAAAGGATATCCCATGTTCATGAATTGAAAGAATTAACATTACTAAGATGTCCATACTACACAAAGCAATCTACAGATTCAAAGCAATCCTTATCAAAATACCAGTGGCCTTTTTCAAAGAACTAAAATAAATAATGCTAAAATTTGTATAGAACCAGGAAAGACTCTGAAGAGCTAAAGCAACCTCAAGAACAAGAAAGAAAGCTGGAGGTATCACTCTCCTGGATTTCAAACTATACTGCAAAACTGCAGTCTTCCAAACGGATGACACTGGCACAGAAACAAGACACATAGATCACTGGAACAGGATAGAAAGCCCAGAAACAAACCCATGCTTATATGGTCGATTAATCTACAACAAAGGAGACAAGAATATACAATGGGGAAAAGACCGTCTCTTTGATAAATGGCGCTGGGAAAACTGGACAGCCACATGCAAAAGAATGAAAGGGGACCACTTTCTTACACCATACACAGAAATAAATTCAAAATGGATTAAAGACTTAGCTATAAGACCTGAAACCAGAAAACTCCTAAAAGAAAACAAAGGCAGTAAGCTCTTTGAGTTTACTTTGTACAATGGAAAAATAAACAAATGGGACTTGATCATACTAAAAAGGCTTTCAACAGCAAAGGAAACCATCAACAAAACAAAAAGGCAATCTACTGAATGGGAGAAGATATTCGCAAATGACATATCTAATAAGGAGTTAACATCTAAAATATATAAAAGTTCACAAAACACAATATTAAAAAAAACAAAGTCCAATTGAAAATCATCAGGTAGGGGCGCCTGCATGGCTTAATCTGCCTTGGGCTAAGATCCTGATCTCAGGGTCCTGGGATGGAGGCCCTGTTTGGGCTCCCTGGTCAGCAAGGAGTCTGTTTTTCTCTCTCTCTCCCTCTGCCCTTCCCCCCACTTGTTCTCTCTCTCTCAAATGAATAAAATCTTTAAAAGAAAAATCATCAGGGAAATACAAATCAAAACCACAATGAAATATCACCTTACACCTGTCGGAATGGCTAGTATCAAAAAGACAAGAAATAACAAGTGTTGGCAAGGATGTGGAGAAAGGGGAACCCTCATGTGCTGTTGGGAGAAATGTCAATTGATACAGACACTGTGGAAAAGAGTATGGAGGATCCTCAAAAAAATAAAAATATAAATACCATAGAATCTACAAACACTAATTTGAAAAAATAAATGCCCCCTTATGTTCATCTCAGCATTAGCATTATCTGCAATAGTCAAAGTATGGAAGCAACCTACTGCCCACTGGTGGATAAATGGGTAAAGAAGATGCAGTATGTGTGTGTGACTCACACACACACACACACACACACACACACACACATATCATACATAAAAATACACACATACAAAAATATATACATAAAAAATATAACTCATACATAAAAAATAAATCTTGCCGTTTGCATCTACATGGATGGACCTAGAAGATATTATACTAAGCGAAATACATCAGACAGAAGAAGACAAATATATATGACTTCACCTATGTGTAGAAAACAAGAAACAAAACAAAACAGAGGTAGACTCAAATACAGAAAACAAACTGATGGTAGGCAGAAGAGAGGGACATGGGGAGATGGACAAAAAGAACAAGGGGATTAAAAGGTATAATTTTCCAATTATAAAATAAATAATACATGGGAATATAATGTACACCATAGGGGATATAGTCAATAATATTATAACAACTTTGTATGTTGACAGATGGTAACTAGACATTGTGGTGATTTTGTAATGTACATAAATATCAAATCATTTTGTTGTGTACCTGAAACTAATGCAATATTGTCTGTCAATTATAATTCAATTTTTAAAAAGATAATCCTTAAAGAATAGATGGGGGTTACAACATAAATTCATGCTTTCATCTATTCAATACTATGTTTGTAAAGTAGCATTTGCTATACACCAAATATTGGACATAAATGGCAGAATGATTCTTATGAAATGTAGATAGGGAGCAGGAAAAAAAGGCCTATATTCCCAGTAATGTTATTGTAAAGAAGAGCCTCTAAATTTTTCAGAGTGCCCACTGCATGATTCATGGGCCAGCTATTATCTTAGTGCTTTCAATTTCTAAACAAAGGAGAGAAATACAGGTAATTTTTTTTTAAGTGGAGAAAATGTACCATTTGTCATGTTTCTGCTGTTCTCTAAATTCACAATGTAATGTTAAGTGTTACACTCAGTAATAAAACAGAAAGGCAAATCAGTAAATGTTCCTTTTTCATAAAACTTTACTGTATTAGCTTATGGAAATTCTACTTATAAAATTGTATTGAATTTGCCTCTTTTTCTCTTCCTTTTCCAATGTACAGTGCTAATAGCTTTTTCCAAGTCTTTCAAATTATTGCATAGTTTCAAATCATTTTAATTTCTGTTTGCCACCCGGAAGTTATAATGAATGATCTATGAACTGTCATTTATCTGAGAACCAAATATTTCATTTGGTTCACTGTTTCAATGCTTAGCTGTTTTCAGTCTCATACAACAATATATTTCAGTATAATTATTAAAAATGAAAATACAAAAGAAAAAAAAAGATGTCAGCTGGGAAGACCCAGGATGAAGAAATGGAGAGAAAAAATAGTCATTTGGGGTTATGTTCAGTTTGGGATATCTTGGAAGAAGGGATATCTTGGTAGAAATACCCAGTAGAAATTGTAAAATACAGATCTGAACCTCAGAAGATATGCGTTAAGCCACCATACCATAGACACAACTGAAGCCAAGGACATAAACGTAATTACTCAGTGAGAAAAGGAATTCAAACCACATCTCAGCGAAATTATTTGATTTCAAGGATAAAGAAGCAAACAATCCATGAAATTTAGAAAAACAGTTTTGCCTCAGAATTTTACAGAGCAAACACATTATCAACAATGTTCTGGTGGAAAGAGGGAAATAAAGAAATTATACCTAGCTAAGTTGTTCTTTAGTTAGAATGGCTAAGGACGAATATTTTTAATGGCATACAAACCTCAAAGAACAGAACACATAATCCTTTCTTTAGAAAAAATGACCAGAAATTGTAGCCAAGTGATGAATCAAATCAAAGAATTCAGAAAAAAAACAACACAAAAACAGGTAGAAGAATGGATAAGCATTTAAACAAGCCAAATGAAAAGCAGTCATGAGAACCAAATCATATACCATCATAAAACCTTGACAAAGAAAACAATTATAGCATATAAGATGATACAATGAACATAACACAATAAAATAATTATAATAAACATAAGCAGAGAGTAACAAGACAGTGAGGAGAAGTGAAATGGGCTTATTCCTCATCTACAATTGGAGGAAGTCAATGATAAGAATGAAACTGAAACCTGTAGTTAAAAAAAAAAATAAATGTAATTCAATCTCTTAATGTTTTTCTTAATCTTTTCTATTAACTTCAGGAATAAATACCTCTGAGAAGTATTTATCTAGTAGCAATTTTTTGAATTGTATGTTTTTCTGTTTCTTTTGTTTCATTTTGATATTATGTTTTTTGCTTCTTAAATTAGCATATAATTACCATCCCTGTTATGGAAAATTATTTCTGCCTGTCCATATAGATCATTGTATCAATCAATCACTCTACCCAATCTTCTACTGGAATGTATGTTTAGACAGACATCTATAATGATGCCCATAATTAGCTAATGGTGGTTAAATCTGGACGGGGGATTTAATGGAACTTAAAATTTCTTTCCTTTTCACTTAGATTTTTTTAAATAATGAAAATGTACCACTTTTACAAAATAAAGTCATTTTTATTTTCTAAAAAAATAAATATCTGATATATACACTCATAAAGATGTATTTTAACTCTTTGTGGCAGTGTGATCTTGAGTTTATAACATATACCTAATTATATTTATATCATGGTGTCCTTGCTTTCTTAATAATACTTAGAACAGCTTCTATTTTTATTTAGCATTCACTACATGCCAGACAAATACTACATACACTATATACCTATGAATTGTTATATTTATCTAAAACAAGTTAGGCAAGAGTTATTAGTGGCATTTACAAAGAGGAAACTGTGTCTTTAGTTAAGAAATTTCCCCTTACTTACAGTTATCACCAATGTCAAATCCAGGATTTAAATCTTGCTCTAGAATCTATACCCTACCCACTATGCCATGTTTCCTGCTATAAACTGTCCATGAAGTTTATTTTATCCTGTTATCCCAGGACTCTCAAAGTGAATGTAACCTAAAACATAGTTGATTCACTTTAATCTTTCCTAGTTAGATAATAAGGAGTCTTAGCAAATACAACAGCTATTAGTGAAGGATGTTTATAGTCCTGACATGGAATTGAAACTCAGAAGTTCTGCTGCTACATCCCTGTGTTTGTTCTTGATCTTTCCTCTATCCTATGCACAAAGTCTAGGGTGTAAAATCTTGAGAAGCAGGATCTCAGCTGGTTCAGGTTTATTGCTGTAATAGAAATGAGTGCTGAATCTTGCCCTGCCTGCCCCCCACTATGTTTGTTAACAAGACAAAGAAGAACCAAGGGAAAAGTCAAGAACTGGTATCTTAGAAAATATGTGTGGGTTAGTCTTCATATATTAACAGGGTCTGATTTCCTCCATAAATCCAGGGGAGTTATCTCTACAAGCCCCTTGTCCCTAAATACTCATGACATACTGGCCTCTTGTAAGGGTATACCCACTACTTCTGACAGCCGTAATCGTCACTGTACTAGGGTTTTGCCATGGATGAGTTATTCCTCGCAACAATTCTCAAGGAACCACTAAAGTCCACTTATAAGCCACGTTGCTGAGACTCATACTTGCGATCTATTTGACCCCCAAAGTCCTATATTACAGAACTCTCCAAAATACCTAAATGAAGAGAAAAAAAGCCATTGGTTATCTACAGCAATGCCCGTCTTGAAAGTATAGGAGAGAAGCAAAACTTTGTTTACATCTTAATTACTATTATCATGATTTGCCTGTGTCAGAGATATAAAGTATCCTAATGTGTAGCCAGCATGCTCCTCTGTTTTGTTTCTCTGGAATTTCTATAGCAAATTTCAGATCAAGGCCTAATATGCATGGTATGTGACTCAGGCATAAGTTAGGCCTGGTAGAAACGTATACAGACTCTTTATGAGGCATTATTTCCTTCACTCTTGGTATGGCATAGAGAATTTGTAACCAAACCATAGTCAGAGAACTGAAAAAAAAAAACAACAACAACAGTAACTGTTTATAAACCAGTCCATGAATATTCATTCTAATCACTATATGGTAATCAATTAGTATACACAGCAAGAACAATATGAAATCTGAGGCTACAAATTGCAGAACTGAATAAATCATCATTTTTAAATGACATAACTAAAGATAATATATTTTCCTTTCTGGATGAAAATTCATTTTATGTTCCCTGGTGGAATACATATAAAGAAGAAATAGACAAAAGGCAAAAATTGGACCTAAATGTCCGTTCCCATGTGTATAGGTCAAGAAGAGCATTACTCACATAATTGGATATTCAATGCCTTGTTTGCTTAAGACTGAAAAACAAATAAAAATGTGAGTTTGCCAAATTTCCTAATGTTTTATACCGTGCAGTGGGCCTTTTAAAAATACACAACAATGCATTAATCTAATACTACTAGAAAGATTGAATGATTTTTCTGGTCCTTTCCTAGGTTTACCTTTCATAATATCAAGTGGTATATAGAATGTGTTTTGGTAGTTTGAATTACAAGTGTGATGTTTCAACTAATTGTGGCCAAAACCAAAATGCCAATCAGGATGAAAAGCTGCTAAAAAACAAACTAAACGGAAACTATCAAAAATGTAAAATACAGTAACCATAGTGATGCTAATTTAAAATGATCACTGATGAAACATTTCTCATAATCAATGTCAGACTCTGCCCTACCTTTTTCAGAACTGTTGTTAAGTTATTCATTACTTCATCCTTTTAAGTTTCTGACATCTTTAATGAAAGAACACATACAAATGGGGGTGGTAGTGCGAACAAAACTTAGATGCAATGCTCGACAAACTGCACGTGTGTGTCCATACACGTGCGTGCGTGTGCTCGAAGGCACACACGCAGATCCGACTCTGGACCTAAAATGGCTGAGTTGCAGGATGTTGTTGCTTGGTGACCAAACAGTATCTCCTCAGCCACCGAGTAATTTAAACAGTGACAGGTACGTCCCCTCAGCTTTAGGCATGGCCAAGACAAATATTAAAGGGCATGTTTAGCTTTTCTAGTAGACTCCATTTTCATTTTAAGTCCGTTGTCGCGCGCTTGATTTTATCAATTAAATTTAGATTTTAGGGGAAAGGGTATTTGCAACACTACAGCTATCCTTTTGAGAAAATAAGGGGTAGAACCAAGCTTCTTTCAAACTGAGAGTCCTGTTTCAATTAAGTCTATGTGGTGTGTCTACTCCGTTCTGCTACGACCTCCCAGTTGCTATCAGTCTCCCTTTCTTTCATGAAACACCAGCAGTTAATTAGCCCCAGCCTGTCCTCTTCCCTTCTCTCTGTCCCTTTTCAAGGTAGTAATGATGTCTAATTACCCGCAGGAGTGGGTTACTGCAACACCAGGCGCGAATCTCTCACTGACAGCAGAGCCCGCTGCAAACCCTCAAACCTCAGAGAGCTCGAATGATCTCCGTCTACTTGAAAATACCAAATACAGTACATTATTTCAGCCAAGATATGCCTTTGACTTAAAAATGTATTTTTTTGTCTTTCTGGCGATTGGACTCCAGCTATTATAAAGAAAAACTTATTTTTAAGGAAGAAATAATTTGAGATGTGGAGAAACACATGATAAAAGGGGAACCTTTTATTTATTTTTTAACTTGTTGAAATGATGATTGGCTGTCTTTCAGGGAAGGCGGAGCCTATAATTCTATGTAAGGAGCAGCATAAAATTTTCATAAAGAGCAACAGAAGAGTTCATGAATTAAAAACCTCTTCAACATTTCAAAACAGACTTGAATGAAGAGCGAAGCTCTTAAATACTACATGGAAACCACTATCTGAGGATATCACCTGATGAATTACATTTTTCCCATAAATATATGGAATCTTTACTGAAAAGGGAGACGTGTTACTTATAAGCACTGGAGCTGTTATTCGACATCAGATGTCTTAGCAACAATTCTTTAACAACTCTGCATAAATTTTTGAATGAAAATGTGGGTATCTGACCATGTGAATTCTGGTTTGAATTACTAGGCATCCATATTTCTCTTAGTGTCTCTATAGCTGTTACACATTATTGTTATTTAGAATTTTTAATTCATTATTTAAAAGGGCACATCTGTTAATAGTGGATGTAACCAAACCCCCGCAAGTATAAACTGGACCAATACACAAGTGAAGCTGACAGATAAACAGAGGCACCTGATTTTAATATAAAAGGAATGAAAAACAAACTTCCCAGCTAGCAATTATTTTGAAAAATATATAAAATATTATTTAATAATATTTAGGTAAATCTACCTTAAATGATTATTTATTCAGTTAGCCCAGTGGTGCCCAAAGGAAAATACGTCATTATGCTCTGAATTCTGATCTACTTTGTCTAACAATGAGTTATTTTTAAAAATCAGGTTAAGTTACTTCCAATACAAATGAAACAAAGCACTTCATTCTCCACAACAGACTTCTGGCTCATCCAAATGTAAATAAACCTCAGTTCTAATCCATACGCATCTAGTCCTCATTATTTAGTAAAGCAAGATATTAATCTCACCACTGTCTTCAGCAATGCCACATTAAAAGATAAGGCTGTGTTTATAGACCTACCTCCTAGAAAATTCCAACAATAGTACTTCAAAAAAAAAAAAACAGAACTTTTATGTGTGTTTCTAATTCACCTTTATTTCCTTTTCCCATTTTCCACATAAATTCCAAAAGAAATATACTTCCTTCAAACAACTATCCCTAATTAATCTCGAGAAACCATTAACTATTTTTCAAACCTGAAGGAGTCCTCCAAATAGTCCTCTGAAAAACCTTTCATGCACATATTTCCAATTTAATATACCTCCGTTTGAGACAGAAGAATAGCTTGCAAGACATCTCCTTTCTAGCATCCTCCAGGAATACTGCACGGGGAAACAGTTGCCAATAAGGGGTTGGGCGGGGGGTTAGGAAAAGGAGCAAATGCTCAAGGAACCCCAAAGCCAGGCAAAAATGCAAAGGATGCCAAAAACCCTCCCCCACCCCTACTCCAGGCGAGTACCCACCGTAGCATGACGAAGAAAGAGGTCTTATGGATCTGATCTGCAATCCTACTTGTAGCCCACAGTTCCCATCTTCTTAAAAAGGAAATAGATGCTGCTGCCGCTCCCCAACCTCACAGGCTTCTGCCCTGAGAGGCTGAGATACACTAGGTTCTCAGCGCCCAGTACCTTGCTGCGCCTGGGCTTAGAGCTTTGTGGCCATGAGACTAGAGCTATCCCAGAACGAGGAACAAACACATACACCATTTGATTGCGCCCAAACCCATGTCTCTTTGTTGTTCATCATGTAGCTGCGGCTTTATTTGTGAAAGGGGGAAGTGAGGAAGGGAATGGGGGGCGGGGAGGAGGAATCTCCAGGACCTTATCTACAATCGAAATAGTCGTGGCAAGATCTCTGGGAGTGATCAAGGAGATGGGATAGCCCGGTGTCTCCGAGGCGGCGGTCTAACAATAAAACCTGATAGTGTCCGGGGCGGGCGGGGGGGGGGGGACCCCNGGGACCCCACATCTCCGACTAGCGCCACAATCGGGCTTTGTGCCAATTAGGAGACACTGTAGACGATTGATCAGAATCGTCTATTATCAGAGCGTGCGTCTGGGGTTCCAGCGTGGCCTTTATGCTTGGTGGCGAAAGCGGGACACGCGCCAGGCTCCCAGCGAAGACATGGGACAATGGCCCAACCCGAGGACGCAGGAGGCCGCCCGATGCGGGGATGGAAGCTCTAGGAGCGGTTTCAGGAGCCCGGAGGCGAGGAAGGCGGTGAGCTCTGGAGGTGCGCTGCCGCTTTAAAATAAAGGACCACAAAGACTCCACCGTGGGGGAGACGCGCCTGGCTAATGCGAGTGGGGACGATTTGGGGAGGGGGTTGAGAAAGGTGGGGGACACACGAGCCAACGGTGGCTCACGGCTCCCCCTTTCTCCCCCTTCTCTCTCCCCTCCCCGCCGGCTGCTCCCGTAGACAAATAACAGAGGAAGGCGAGTCACTCACCGTGGTCTTGACCGGCACGTAAAGCACTTGCTTGGCGCAGCCGCCGCCCCCGCGGACCTCGTCCGGCTGGCCCAGCTGGAAGCCCTTCGATTTGACCCAGAATTTAAATTTGGCGTTGTCCGTGGAGCTCGACTCGGAGCCGTTGAGGAGCTGGACGATCCGCTCGTATTTTTTACGGGTCACCGTCTTGGTCTTGCCTGAGTCCCCGTAAGTCCTGAGGCACCAGTCCTGGAACTGGCGGTACATGTCGCGCTCGCTCTCCATGTTCCCCGCTCCCGGCCGTCGGCCGGATGCTCCCAGCGCACTTCGCACCTGTTCACCCCGGGCTCATGAAAAATGCAGCCCCGGCCACGATGCAGGGACGCGAGGTCCCGGCCGCCGCCGGAGCCTGCCTCGGGTGGGGGGGAGGAATGGGGAGAGGGGAGGAGGGTCCGGTTGGGCACCAGCAATCAGTGCCCTGTGCTACCAAGTCTCTGGTTCATTCGTAATTGCAACGGATGTCTCGGACGCTTGTCTCGGACGCTTTTCTCGTCCTCTTGGTGATGGGTCTCTTTAATATTGTGTGACTAGGACCATCCCAACAGCATCTGGCCCAGAGGAACTGGGTTTAAATAATTAAAATCCCATTCCTTGGTTTATTAAAAATCCCAATATCGACTTGGGGTGCTCCCTGGACGCCTCGCCCCGGGGCTGTGTCCGGGGCAGGGCAGGTGCAGCGCTGCGCCGCCTCCCCGAGCGCGCCCCAGAAGCTTCCCCAGCCGCTGGCCCCACCGTCCAGGAAGCGAGGGCTGAGCTTCTCTCGAAAGCAGCTGCCGGGCCCAGCGCCTGCGAGCCCCGAAGGGCACCCAGGCTCCCCTGGCTCTCCTTCCTCCAGGGTCCCGTTCCGCTTCGGCCTTCCCTGCGTGGGGCGTTCAGGGACTAGAAAGAGAGAAAGTTCTTACCTGTCATGTTGTTAAGCCTATCAAATCCTGCTACACAGGAAATCTTTAAGGTATTTTTAAAATGGTTTAAAATGTCATTTCTTCATATGCATTTGGGCTAAATTCCAGCCCTGCAGGTAGGTTCCAGGAGTTAAGTCCCAGAATTAGCAAAACATTCATGGATATTTGGCCATAGTTCTATAGGAAAGACTGTGGTACCCCAAACAGATATCCGTTCCAGGGGGATGTGGGTAAACGAAGGCAGGCCGCTGGCGGCGGGTCTCCCGGATAATGATGGGGTCCCCAGACAGGACTCCTCTGGTTTCTGCTGAACTGGGTACAAGGCATAGAAGTAAGTTTATAATACAGATGCTTAAAACCCTTTGCATGAAATTAAAATATATAGAGAGATTATTTCCCCCTTGCTTGGTTACAGTTTGCAGTACACACAGGAGGTTTCGTATGTCTATTTTCCCCCTGCCACGTCATGGACACCCCTCCACTGCTCAGAGTAGCCAAATATGAGTTCCTCTGGACGATTTTCTCAAGCAAATGAAATCAGCAGCTCCTCCATTCAGGATTTCCACCCGTTTGTTACAGAGCTGGAAATAGGGGAGTTCCCATCCTCCTCGCGCTGCGATTGCGGCCGCTCCTCTTTATTCTACTCTCTGCGGAGGCCCTCGCCCGTCCCGGGAGGCGGCTCTGCCAGGAAGGCGGCCCGACCAGTGCCCCGCGCCTGGTCCGCGTCCTAGCCCACCTTCGCCCCTCGTCGTCGTCTCCAAGACGAAAGCCCCGAATGGGAACGCGGAGTGTTTGTACCCACTGCGCCGCAGCTGGTCCCGGCACTTGCAAAATGGTCAGTGGCTCCTGCTCGGCCAGGCTGAGTGTGTGCGTGTGTGTGAGCAAGGGAGCGAGGGTGTGCGGTGTGCGGGGGGTGCGCTGTGTGTGCGCGCGTCTCCGGGAAGGTCTCGCGGCGGCTGGAGCCGGGACTGACAGCCCGGGCGGAGCGCGAGCAGCTCCACACACTAAACCTCTCGCCTCTCCCCTCACCCCCACCCCTCCCACTCCCCTCTCCTCCCCACCCCCCCTCCCCGGCCCCTTCCAAGCTCTCTGATTGGCCAATGGGACAAAAGTTTCTGTGGAGACGGCTGGGCGCTGACGTCACGGGCAGAATTGTCCCATTTAGGGATCCCGGGGGCAGTGCGCATGCTGCAGGCTGCAGGTTAGAGGCAGGAGGAGGTAGCAGCGGGCGCGGCGGCAGCCAGGTGGCGGAAAGGAGCACTCAGCATCCAGGTGGGGGGACGACTCCAGCAGGGTTTCCATGGAGATTCCTCTGGGTCTAGCCTAAAAACAGCAGATCAGCTGACACCATTAGCTCAGGACCTAATTACTGCTTATTGGAGCAACAAATGAGGGAGAGGGCCAGCTGCAAAGGAAGAGTTTTTATCCCCCCCCCCCCACCCCGTCTCCTCCTTTCTCCCCTCTCGGTCGCTCTTGAGTCCCGGGTGAATTCTCATTAACTTGCAAGATTCCTGCAACAACAGCTACCCTTCTCTAGAGGCCACCCGGACTGCTTTTATTCTTTTTATTTCTTTCTTTTGTATTTAAAAAAAATGCTAAAATAAATCAGTTGTCTTGAGTCCTTGAATTTTTGCCCAGGAAATATTAGACCAGTAGAGCTCAGAAGTCCACTGGCTAATAGAAGTCACAAGTGGATCTAATAGAAGGGTGATGGGGAGGCAGGAAAGAACAAACACCTTAAATGTGTTAAATTAGGTATTTATCTTTAGGTCTTTCGCATTTTTTTTAAAATTTCAATATCAGATATGTGGACTAAGGAATTGGAAAGAAGCATATTTTGAATCACCCTTGTGTGGTATACCTCACAGGAACACTATTAAAAGTTTACCTTGTGGCATCAGAGAGGATAATTAATTCCAAGTTGGGAGATCTGGATTGTGTTGTATATTAGTTAAATGTTTCCTAGAAGATTCTGGAATTATAGTTGATTCTAGAGTGGTCAATTCATTCAAGAGTAAGCTGGTTCTATAGAGTTCACTTTCTCTTATGGTTTTAACTTAATTCACAATTTCTGAATTCTTTTTGGTAGCTCATCTGAAGAGTCATCTCATCTCCTCTAAGTCTCATTCAAGTACTTTCAGGCCCATAAAGCCTTCTCTCCTTGACTACTCAAGTTAAAACAGTCTGTCTCTAAACTCTTCTGGATAAGTGTTTTATCCATTTTTTTAACCTTGTCTCATAGTAAGACATATACATTACATTGACACACAGTGCATTCATACATCTGTCCTCCAAAAATGTTATGAGAAAACATATTTTATTACATGGAACACACACTGATAGTTACCCGATCTTTTCCTATTATTGTCTTTACAATTTGCTAAAGTGTAGTCCTAACCCAATAAATTTATGAAGCAGCAAATGATGCCTGGCAACCTATAGTCTAAAACATTGTTTTAGATTAAATGAACTACACCACTCCTTGTACTATATTTATAGTTTCACATGAGTATGTTTGACTGTTCAGATAGAATCTTAGTTGGAAGACCCTTGAGAGTCTATATTTTCTTGTTTTCTAAGTAACTCCACCACAATGAACAATGCCCACGATAAGTGCTTAAAAAATAGATATTGAGTTAGTTAATAAAGGAAAGAGAAAGAGAGGAAAGGAAGAAATAAGCAGGAAGCACAATCCTTGGCAATTCCTGTGGCTTTTGCTGGACGGTATTTGGATGAAGTTCATTCCCTCTCAAGGACATACGAAGGCCTTACCATGTACTGTGTTCATTATATTTATGATTATACTTGGTATTCTAGTGTATGGAAATTAAAACACTTTAGACATAAAGAACTCATAGAATATAAGCTAATATGTCACCTACCCCCAGCTGTATTAACTAGATTTGGTATACAAGCAACAAAACAAAACAACACACACACACAAATTAAGTGATTATAAAGATGCTTTTTTTTTTTTTTAGAAAGAAAAGGTAAATAATTCACTATTGAAAGAATATTCACATTGGACTAAAGACATAGAGTCCCAAGACTTTAAGGGTCAAGCTTCTCAGAGCCATGAAGATTCTCTTGCCTCCAATGGAACCAAGGTGTACTCTGTTCTCTACTTATTCTCTTTATTAATTGTGCAATCTAAATCAATATTTTTTAACCATATATTTCCTACTTAAGAGCATAAGCACCTGACAAAAATCTAAAATCTGCTTCAGCAACTCACTCTAGACTCATTTCTCTCCTTTTTATTTTTCTAGAGCCAGGTCTTCCCAGCTCCTCCTGGAGGGTCATATTGACCCTTTCCTTCAACTATATGATTCATGTGACAGGCTGACTGGAATTTAATTTGGTATTTCCCCCAAGACACTTTTTCAGATTTGCCTCTCTAAAAGCTTATCTCCCCCAGAAAAGTGCCTCTTCACCCCCATATGTAAGCACCAATTCCTAATCCCTGCCCAGGGTTCTGCCTTCTATTTATAGTGAGAGGAAATCAGAAAATGTTTTATCAGAAAATAATATTTTAATTAAAGCTAATCCAAATTTTCATCTGCAATCAACATGATTTTGTTATGAAAGTAAAACTTCTTCTAACTTCAGGGTCGGTTTGTGTACGACATTTTGAAAAATTTAGAAACTTATATTTTAATATCAATCACAAGTATTTATGCAACACCACATATTCATCAGCAAAATGTTATAGTCCAAGCAACATATAATCTGTAATCATAAAATAAGTGTTCAAAGAATAAAAAAGCCTTCATCATATAATTATGCTTATTCAACAAATATTTACTGAGCATCAATTACTTGGATAGGCTTTAAGGCTCAAGTAGTCAACAAGACATGTATATATACATTGTACTCATCTAATGGAGCTTAGATTTTTCTCAGGAAAACACAATAAACAGGAAGCAAATAGCACTTGAGGTGAATGCTAGGAGGGGGAAAGTGGTGCTGTAATAGAAAACAGTGGCAGAGGAGAGGGACTTGGTAACTCAGGGAAGATTCTCTGCATATGTGACATTTATCATGAGACCTGAAGGATACAAAGGGATCAACCATCTGGAGGACCAGGAAGGGAAACTACAGCACAGCACAGAGGTCCTAAGGCAAGAGTTATTGGCACATCTGAGGACTAGAAAGAAGGCCAATGCAACTGGAGCTTACTGAGCTTGGAGGGGCGAGTATAGGGATGGAGGTCTGAGTAGTCTTCTGTGGCCAGATCTTGCAGAACAGCGCTTGCCATGATAAACAGTTTACATTCCATTCTCGATCCAGCAGAAAATTAATAAAGTATTTAAAGCAGAAGAATTATGTGATGCGATATGGATTTTTATGTTTCACTGGTCATTCTGAAAAGAAAGGATTGGAAGAGAACAAACATGGAAGAAAGAAGACCAGTTAGGAAACTTGCAGTAGTTGCCATAGCTTAGGTGAGGTATCATGGTGATTGATTAGGAAGGTAATAGTTGAGGTAGAGAGAAGTGATGGATGACAGATATGTATGAAAGATAGTGGAAGGCTTGCTGATGGATTGCATGTGGCAGGTGAGGGAAAAGATTGAGTCAAGGATGACCATATGTCTTCTGGCTTTTGTAGTATGGTTTGTGAGGCCATTGACTTAGAGAGGGATGTTTGAGGAGGAACAGATTGGAGTTGGAGGCTGAGGTAGGAGCAGAAGTAGGTTGATGTGGAGAGGCAGGAAGAATTTAATTTCAGAGAAGTTAAATTTGAAATACCAGGAGAGTTGTTCATGTAGGCATTTGAATATAGAAGCTTGAACTACAGAGAAAAGTCTGGGCTGAAGATATAAATACAGGAATTTTAAAGCCATAAGAATGAATGAGATCACCTCTACCCACATTCGTCCATCCCCCGAAAGGAAAAACCTTTATCTTTAGGTATTGATTTTATATAAACTAATACCCCATCACTAAAATAGAATATCAGACACCGAATAGCAGAAGTTGGCTTCTTTTGGTATAACACATAATGGGAAAGTCTGAGAAACACAGCAAAGCCATTTGGCTCAATCCTTGACCATACCTAAACTGTTAGTGAGTTCCAAACTTGATGGGACTTTAAAATCCTCTAAAATTTAAAAAGGAAAGCTTGAAAACATTGGGTTAGATCTCTTCTAAATTAAATCAGGACCTGGAGGTATGCTAAAATTGGAATCTAAAATTTGAGGATGGCGTATGAACACATCTGTCATCGAAGGGATGGAATAGGGATTTTTGGCCACTGAGTTGAGTCAGTAAGACAATGTGTGTACTGGAGATTGTGATCGATGGTACTTGTCACTTTGAAACCTGGAAATTCTGAACATCATTATGCATTCAGATGCTTAACAGTCTATTAATAACTCTTCCAAGGAACAGAAATTTGTAAAGGAAGCAAATGGCCAACTCAATCAGCACCTTGATTAACATATAGCATGGTAACTTTTCAAAATAAAACAAAAAAAGTTAAAGCAGAAATGTACAGCTCGTGTGGATCGAGCAATTTGGGACCACATACAAAAAGTCACAAATCTGATTTTATTAGCTGACCTCCATCTATTGACTCTTCTCCCAAATAAATTTGGAAAGAGCCTATTTTTAATATGCTGTAGATATCCTTTGAGTCAGAAAAGAAATGCTTTTGAGAGAGTTAAAATAGTCCTGATCTCCGTAGTTGTCATTACTATGACACCAAAAAACATTTCTTTCTTTCTGTTTGTAAGCTATAGTATCTGTATCTTTATTCCATTTTCTAACTTAAAGAAAAAACATTAGAAATTTAATGTTTGTTGTTCGGCCCCAAGTTGACTGATATCTATGTCTGGTATGATCACCATTAAATATGATGCATTGGGCAGAAGTTAATTTCTATAAATATTTAAGTGTGCAAACTAAGAAAAAATTAGATTTGACAATCTAATGGATTTGCTGAATTTCTCTTTACTTCCTACCTTTTACATCTCTGTACAAGCAAGTCCATGGCACAGCCAGTTTTTACATTTTGACAGCCACATATGGATTCATTCAACATTCATCCACCCAACATTTTCATCTAGCTGTTAGAACTATGGTAAAGTCCAAAGTTAACAGTCTGGTGTTCATGTCCCTTGTATGAGAAAAGAAAATACATTTTTTTTTCTGGCCCCAAATATTGCTTTATTTCCCACTAGCCATATGGCTTATCTTTTCTTCCAAAATATATGTCTTAAAACAGTAATCCACATATTCATCTTCAACTCAGTGGACAGTACTATTGTAGAATTTCTACATTATTTTTAGAATCGTTATTTTGTCATAGGAAATAAAAACTCTTTTGGAAAGAGGGAGCAATCCACTTCTGCCCCATTCCCATTATACTTTTCCAGATTTCCAGTTTTTACTCTGATTTCTATTGAGTAAACCAATTAATCTCATAACCATCATCATCTGACCTTTGTAGCTTATTTATAATACATTATTAATCATTCTAGGACACTTGTTTAACTCGCAGAATAAAAGTGACAAGAAAAGACACAAAGATTTCTTGGCTAAAACCACAGACTCTATAAATAGTTTTCACAGGGGAGACATATGAGTTCAAACATCAGAATCTATAAAATAGCTGTAACAATGTTAAAATACTGTCCTTTGGAAAAGGATAAGCTGAAGAAATAGCCACCTTTAGTTTCCCTGGGATTATACTAGTAGGCACAGAAAAGCCAGGCAGAAAAAAGTTTTGGACTTCCCTTTTCTTTCATCTTTTCAAATGAACATCTCCCAAGTTTTTAGAAAACTCTTTAATTAGGTTTCTTGATCAAAAAGCAGTGTAACCGTTTAGAGTTTCCAAAATTTTAAGTTCTTTTTATAGTTTATATTAAGTTTGGAAATGAAAGTCAATTTTTAAAAAATGAAGTGTTCAACTTCTATGCAAAAATACTTCTTTGGCAATTCAATTTAAACTATCCACTTTGGTCATCGTGCTAGCCTGGAAAAGCAGAGCACCAGCACGGGGGTGACACAATTCCATCTATTAATGAATTGTGATTTTTAGCTTGAGCTAATCTTCAGAGCAAGTTTTAAACATTTGTGCATGACATCCAAATTACTAAACATATCATACAGTGTAATTTATTAAGAACAACCTCACTAGGTATAATGAAGTGATTAGCCAATCAAACCTTTAAGAGTCATTTAGCTGTTAATTTATAATTCAGTGTCATGATTGGAACAAACCTCCATATACAAGGAGAAGATAGAGAAGTTCCATGAGGATCAATAGTAGAGAATGGATTACAAAGACAGTTATGTTTCTGAGTATATTTAGTGCACATGTGTTTCTGTAGAACAAATATACATGAATTTTGAAACAGTGATAGTCCTTGAAATCTCGATTTCTTCGACTCAAGTAAAATCATCTGAGCATCCCATTTTGCTGGAGTATTAAATTTACTAATCCCAAGTAAAATGAAGTGATGTCATGTCTTATACTTTTTTTAATTGTTTCAAAATATTCATATGACCATTATTTTCTAAAATAGCAGGAAACTATGTCATTTATAAGTATCAGTTAATTAAGAAATATGTAGTGATGATATTGGCTCACTTTCCTATTAATACTCATCAAGGTAAAGGTGTATCGATGTATACATTTTAAGAATAAAATTGATGTGGATTTAAGCTTCTAGTGCTATGGCTAACTAGAAACTTTAAGAGAACCTTCTTCAAGAAAGCAACTCAAAGAGGCATAATGGGAGCTTTGATTGCATGACTGGATTTACAGGATATTTGGAAAGCATCTCACTCTCCCCTGCCCCCACAAAGAGAGTCTATTGAAAACCAGTTAACACACCTAAAAGGCTAGATTATTTTATGAGCAAACTAAACTTCAACATGATAGTAGGAAGACTGAGCATAAAATCAGCAGCACAGTGCTGGGGCTGTGTCTAAAACTCCTGTATTAAGCCAGAGACACTTGAAGGGTGCCTTGTCACCCAGCTCATAGTAAAAGTAAATGTAAATTCTCTGCAGAAAAAACCATCCACAACTTGAGTGATCAGGTTTATCTCAGATTAAGATCAACCAGCTGAACATATAATTAGGAATGCTCACACACAAGAAGAGCAACTTTCATCTTTGAAAGCCAGCATAGGGGTGCTTGGGTGGCTCAGTCAGTTAAGTGACTAACTCCTGATCTTGGTTCAGGTCATGACCTCATAGGTCATGGGAATGAGCCCCACATCTGGCTACATACTCAGTGGCGAGACTGCTTAAAGATTCTCTTCTTCTGTCTTTACCCCTGCACGTATGCTATCTCTCTCTCCCTCTCTCAAATAAATAAATCCTTCAAAAAAACAAATTAAATAAAAGCCAGCATAACTAACAAGAACAAAACTAAGCTTCCAAAGATTTTATCCAGAAACAGACAAAATTAATCTATGAAAGAAGTCAGGATAGTAGTTACTTTGATTGCAGTGACTGGGGGAAGACACTAAGAGGTTTTTTTAAATGCTAGTAACATTGTTTCCTAATGTTTGTGCTAATTACACAGGTGGTCCACTTCATGAAAATCTATTGAAATTATAAACTTGTTATTATGTTAACTTCAATTAAGAACTGTACTTTTAAAAAGCAATAAACATGCAAACTCTGTACGGCAATAGCTAACAATGTTTTTTAAAGTACAATTGATATGTTAAGAGGGAGGTAAAATAGAACCATAGAAAATGCTTAATTAAAACCAGAGATGAAGAAAAAGAGAGAAAAAGAAACAAAAGACTAACAAATTTTGAAAAGAAAGATATAAACATGACAGATATTAATCCAATGGTATCAATATAATCACTTTAAATGTGAATGGTCTAGATACACCCATTAAAAGACAGAGATTGTCAAAGTGGATCACAAAATAAAACCCAACTGTACGTTGTCTACAAGAAACGGAGTTTAAATAAAGAATTTACACTGATTAAAAGTAAAGGAATGGAGATAGATATAACATGTTAACATAAACAAAAGAAAGCTAATCTACTATGTTTATTTTGAACAAGCAGACTTCAGAACAATAAAAATCAGGGATAAAGAGGAGCATATATAATGAAAAAGGGATCAGTTCTTCAATTACACATAACAACCCTTAATGCACATGCACCTAACATCAGAATATGTCAGGCAAAAACTGATAAAATTGTAAAGAGAAAGAAATCTGTTGTAATTGAGACTTCAACATCTCTTTGCCAGTATTGCTAGATAAAGCAAGCATAAAATCAGTGAAGATATAGATGGCCTGAACAGCATTATCAGTCAACTTGACATAAGTGAGATTTATAGAACCCTCTATCCAACAATAGCACATTCTTCTTAAGCTTACATGGAATAGTTATCAAGGTATACCACATTCTGGGCCAAAGAACAAAACTTACAAATTTATAAGAATAGAAATTATACAAAGTATGTCTCCTCAAACCACATGGAATTAAATTAGAAATCAATATCAGAAACATAGTTGGAAAACCCTCAAGTTTTGGAGATTAAACAAAACACATAAATAATACATGAATTAAAGAAAAATTCTCAAGAAACATTTAAAAAGTGTTTTGAACTAAAAATAAAATTATATCTTATCAAAATTTGTGGGATGCAGTAAAAGCAGAGCATAGAGGGAAATTTATAGCATTGAATATATATACTAGAAAAGAAGAAAAATCTAAAATAGTAACCACTTTCCACTTAGAAAATGAATAAAGAAGAACAAATTTAGCAAAAACAGGAGGAAAGGACATAATACAAAATTAGACCAAAGATCAATGAAATCAAAAAATAGGAAAACAGTAGAGAAAATCAACAAAACCAAATACTCATTCTTTGGAAAATGGAATAAAAGCAATAAATCTCTAGAAGACTAGCCAAGAAAAATGCAAGACACAAATTACCAAATTCAGATATGAAGGAGAAGTCATTATACTTATCACATGGACATTAATAGGATAATAAAGGAATACTATAAATAACCATATGCCCACACATTTGATAACTTAATTAAAATGATCACTTCCTTCAAAGATAAAAACTACCAAAACTTACACAAAGAAAAACAGATCATCTAAATAGACCTATATCTATTAAGGAAATTGAATCAATAATTAATAACCTTCCAAAAGAGAAAGCATCAGCCCCAGATGTTTTCAATGGTGAATTCTACTGAATTCTATTTAATGAAGAAGTGATACCAACTCTACAATCTCTTTCTAAAACTAGAAGCAGAGAAAACAGTTCCTAACTCATTCTAGGAGGCTATTACTACCTCAGTACCAAAACTAGATAAAGGCATCTCAGAAAAGAAAAACTAGAGACAAATATCTCATGAATGTGGTTATAAATATCCCCAATGAAATGTTAGCAAATTACATACAACAATATGTAAAAGAATTATACACTGCAACCAAGTGGAATTTACTCCACATATGGAAGGCTGTTTCTACATTAGAAAATTAATCGCTGTTATCCACCACATCAAGAGATTGAAGAAGAAAAATCATATGACCATAATAATTGACACAGATAAAACCCAACCTCCATTCATAATAAAAACTTTCAGGTAATTTGGAATAAATTGAACTTTCTCTGCTTGATAAAGAACATCTACAAAACCCTTAAAGCTAACCTCATACTTAATGGTGAAAAATTAGACACTTTTCCCCTAAGTTTTAGGATAAGGCAAGAATGCCCTGTCTCACTACTCCTATTTGACATTGTATTATAAGTCTTATCTAATGCAACAAGATTTTTTTCAAAGGAAAAAATATATATAAGGTATACAGATTGGGAAGGGAGAAATAAAACTATCTTTTCCACAGATAGCAGATTATCTATGTTGAAAACCTTATGTAATCTACAAGTTCAAAGTCCTGGAACAAATAAACAATTATAGCAAGACTACAAGATACAGGTTCAAAGATACAAAAGCCAATTACTCCTAGAAAGTAGCAATGAACACTTTTAATTTGAAAATTTAAAAGTACCATTTATAATAGCACCAAAAATCTATTAGATACTTAGGTAAAAAATCTTACAAAATATATATAATAGGATCTATATGCAGAGAAATACAGTGCTCTGAGTTTATTTTGTAGAAATTAACAAACTGATTGTAAAATGTATATAGAAAGACAAAAGACCTAGAATACCCAACAGCGTGGTAAAGAAGGAAAAGATATAGGAAACACAAGACACAATCTCAATGCTCATGTTAAAGCCACAGTATTCAAGACAGCTTGGTATTGGCTAAAGAATAGAAGTAGAGATCAATTAAGCAGTATAGAGACCCTAGAAATGCACCCAAGAAAATATACTGACAGAAAGAGCAATTTAATGAAGAAAAGATATTCTTGTCAACAAAGAATGGTGCTGGAACATTTGGACATTCATACACAAGAAGAAAAAAAAAAAGAACCTAGACAGAATTTACACTTCACTTCAAAATTAGCTCAAAAAAGATCATAGAACTTTATGTAAAATCGAAAACTATAAAACCTCTAGGAAAAAAGAATAGGAAAAAATCTATGGGAGCTTCAGTTTGGCAATGATTTTTTAGATATAAGACAACAGCACAATCCATGAAAGAAAAATGTAATTTGGGCTTTATTAAAAAATAAAAACTTCTACTCTATGAAAAACATCGTTAAGAGACTGAAGCCACAGACTGGGAGGAAAGATTTGCAATACACATATCTCATAAAGGACTTGTATCCAAAATATGAAAAGAATTCTTAAAACTCAACAATAAGAAAGCCAACAATCCAATTAGAAATGGACCAAAAATCTAACCATGTATCTCACCCAAGAAGGTAATACCCATATGAAACATCATTTGTCATAAGTGAATTGTAAATTGTCATACAATAAGCTATCACTATACACCTATTAGAATGGCTAAATACAAAAATCTGACAACACTAATTGCCAGGGAAGGTGCAGAGCACCAGGAGCTTTCCTTTATTGTTGGTGGGATTGCGAAATGGCACAATCACTTTGAAAGACAGTTTGACAGTTTCTTGCAAAGCAAAGCATACATTTGCCATATAATTCAGCTATTACACCCTTAGGCTTCTACTCAACTGATCCGAAAATCTATGTCTACGCAAAAAAACTATTTGTAAAAGTTTATACCAGCTTTATCACCAAAAACTGGAAACAACCAAGAGCCCCTTCAATAGGTGATACGCCTAATGGGGTCAACAAACTGTGCTACGGCCATACAATGGAACCTGACTCAAAAATAAAACAAAGGAACTTTCAATTTATAAATGAATGTCTACACAATTGAGTATTGTTCAGAAATAAAGATGAAAGGCATAAATCTTACATGCATATTGCTAAGTGAAAGTCACCCTGAAAAACATGCTGTCTCTTCCTAACTATATGACATTCTAGAACTGGCAAAACTATAGAGACCATGAAAAGATCAGAGGCTTCCTGGTATTTGGGGTGGGGTTGGTTTGAATCAGTGAAGAACAGGGCATTTTTTAGGTTGGTTAAACCATTCACTATGAGAGTATAATAGTGGATACAAGACACTATATATTTGTTCAAACGCATAGAACTTTATCAAACAAAGGCTGAACCTTAATGTATGCATGTTTTAAATGATTAACACAATATAATAAAATAAAATTAAAAAAAAAAAAAAAAAAAAAAAAAGAAGTCAAGGGATCCCAGGATAAAATGTGGATGACAACAAAACAATCTAACTGTATTACAAAAATATGAATACAATCTCACTGAAGGAGAAAGAGTGGAAATGAGTGGATTCTATGAAACTAAAGGCAAAAAACGCATTTATCCAGTTGACAAACATATTGAGGGTAAGGGTTAATCATTCTGATACCTCTGTACCTGTAACTTGAATTGAACAATTAGGTAAACAAACAAGTAATTTCAATTAAATTAACAAGTCAGGTGGTTGGAGCCAAATTTCTCACTGTTGGAGTACCGGATTACGTATTAGCAAGGGGAGAAGGCTAGAATGACCTATAAACATTAGTTGAATTAGAGTTGAAGACATCAAAACGAACTCATGTTTAACCTAATATAGATACATATGTTTGCAATATGGAAATATTTATAGATACGCATACACACCGGTTAGTATATACACATATATATTCCCTTGCTTTATTATCTGATAAGGCCTAGAATAACAACACCCCAGTAGCCATGAGCATACCTAACGTCCACATGCTGATTTTTAATACCTTTCTAAAACAGAAGGAACCAGGGCTCCTTGGAGAAATGGCTTATTATTATTAATTGGGGCAGGAAATATAAAATATAAGCCTGGAGTATCTTGTAGTGTCAAAAAAGAAGTGAAAAACAAAGCAAAATAAAACAAAACAAAGATAAGCATATCAAGGAATACAAGAGCTAATTACAAGAGCCTCTAATGGCCAAAGCTGGAAAATTGGACCAACCAGTGAAGTGCTTTGGCCAGTAAAATGCTCTGTGTCTTGTTAATGAATGAATAAACTAAGGGCATCTTCTAAATTACCCCCATGACTCCACTTGTTGATAAGTCGCCCCTCTCCTAGGGATAGAAGAACATGACTTGCTTTCCAGTGTTCATCATCATTACAATACAGTTATTTAAAAACAAATGCTGATTATATTGTCTTTGGACACCATAAGGATCTTAGAATCACACACAGACCTGAGAAAACTGTAAACATATAAAAGTGAAAAAAAAGTAAACATTATTTAGTTTAAAAAAAATCATTTAGCCAAACTAAAGATAAAAACCAATATTCGGTGTCTATGAACTGTTCTAAAATGGCTTTCTTCAGGGTAAAGGAAGGCTATTCTAAAGCACCGTGGTGCAAGGTCCATGCCTAAGTCAGAATCAAACTGTCTCTCCAGACTTTAGGCTGGCAATTTGTCCCGTTGCCTCAATTCTCTGATGGGTCCAAGAAGTTGTTGATTTTCAGTTCGTCCAGCTTTTTCTTGTTATAAGGACAGGAGGGAGGATTTCCAGATACCTTACATTCCAGACCTTGTCCCAGTCCGTATGGGCAGCTATCACCGAATACTCTGGACTGGGTGTCTCATAAACCACAAACCTTTATTTCTTACAGTGCTGGAGGCGGAGAAGTCCAAGATCCAAGTGTCAGCGCAGTCACACTCTCATGAGGGTCCTAGTGCTGGCTCACAGCTGGCACCTTCTTGGCTGTGTCCTTACGTGGTAGAAGAGCCTAGGGATCTCTCTAGAGCCTCTTTTATAAGGCACTTACCCCATTCATGAAGGTTCCACTCTCATGACTCAAACATCTCCCAAAAGCCCCACCTACTAATTCCATGATACTGGGCATTAGGATTCTAGGTCGCCATAAAAACAGTTTGTAGTTCTGCAAATTTGTATTCTAGATCAGCAACTGTGCTCACATGAAGTTAAAAGGAGACTTTTATATTTAACTATATACACTAGAAATAATAGAGATGTGGCAATACATTAATTCTACACTTTGAACTAGTATCTAGACCAGCACTTGTCAAAGTCTGGTCCCAGGACTCGTGGTATCAACCTTACTTGAAAACTTGTTAGAAATGCAATTTCTTGGGGCACCTGGGTGGTTCAGTGGGTTGAGCATCTGACTCTTGGTTTCAGCTCAGGTCACAATCTCAGGGTTGTGGGATTGAGCCGGGCATCAAGCTACACTTTGGAGGTGGAACCTGCTTAAGAGCCTCTCTCTCCCTCTCCTTCTGCCCTCTCCTTCTACCCTCTCCTCTGCGCTCTCTCGCTCTCTCAAATACATAAATAAATCTTGAAAAAAAAAAAAAGAAATGCAAATTCTTTGCCCCCACCTGAGAGACCTATGGAATCAGAAACTCAGGAGGGTGGATCCAAAAATTTTCATTTTAACAAGCCCTCCAGGTGCTCCTGGTGCTATCTCAAGTTTGAAAACTACAAATCAACAGTAAATTATAACTGCAGCTGTAACTGGAATACGGTTATAATTTTCTAATTAAATTGTCTGTTAGCTTCGTACCTGTTGTAAAAAAAAAAATGTTACTCAATTAGTCATTATTAATGATTCTATTACTCTGGAGGTTATCTCCAAGCAGTCACAAAATAAGTTCCTAAGATCATACAAGGTTTGAATGTGTGAAAATAGAATGGCAAATTTACAAGTTTTACATCTTATTAAAATTGAAAGGGAATATTACATAAGATAAAAGTATTTATTCATTAAAACATTAAAGATCTATTTCTAATTTTTAGACTTTTCATCTTGAAGTAATTTCATACTTGCAATCGTACAATTTCAATATATACCCTTCCTTCCTCCAGCCACCCCACTGGTTAACACTTTACACAAACATAATGCCTAATGCAATAATCATAATAACCAGGAAACTGAAAAATTGAAAATACTGTTATGCAAACCTTATTCAAGTTTCACTGATTATCACATTCATGCCCTTTCTCAAATCCAAGCTCTGACCAGAATTATACATTACATTGAGTTGCCACGTCTCTTCAATCTCTTCTAATCTCCTCCAATTTTGGCCAGTTCTTTGTTTTTCATAACCCTGAAACTTTTGAAGTGTGAGGGTCAGCCAGATATTTTGTAGAATGCCTTCAGTTTGGGTTTGTCTGATATTTTCTTGTGATTAAATTCAAGTTATGCATTTTCAACAAAACTTCTACTGAAATGGTATTCCGTGTTCATAGTACATCATATCAATGTCATTCTTGGTGCTGTTATCTCCATCACTTGGTTAAGATGACATTTCCCAGGTTTATCCATGTACAGTGCTATTTTTTCCCTTGAAAATTAATAAGTATCTAATGGGACAAGTCCTTTGAAATTATGGAGATATTCTGTTTCTCATACTTTTCCTGTTAATTTTAGGATACACTGATGATTCTTGCCTGCAACAATTATTACCAAAGTAGTCACCAAATAGTTTTTAAAAATTCCATTTTTCCTTCACTTATTAATTGCAATTCTACTATAATGAAGAGCTATCCCTTACCTCCCTTTAATTTTGTATTCTGTTCTATATTTATACTAGTATAAGCTCATGGAAATTTATTTTATCTCATTTATTTTATATGCCACCACTATCCTTATTTATTTTGTTGCTCCAATTGTCCTGATGCAACCACTGGGAACTCCAAGTTGGCTCCAGTATCCTTCCAACATGCTGTCATTATTTTTTGAGCACTTGCTTACTTCCTGACACTGCTCCTTATTCTAGGTTCATTGTGTACTTTCTCCATCCCAACTCTGTTATCACTCATTTCTCCAAAAAGCACTAGTTAATTTTACTAAAGAATAATATTTAGGGGGCTGGGGATTAAAGAGTACACTTATCATGATGGAAAGAATAAATAAATAACATCATTTTTAAAAAGATTAATATTTAGGCATGAGATGTACTTGTTGCTATTAGGTTGTTCTTGCTCCCAGGCCCTCTCAGTGGAGAGAGGTAAGACAGACATGCACCTATGTCTATTTCCCTATCTAGCTACATATATATAAACATATGACATCATAGCTAATACTGATATCTCCACTTCCAAGCCAACACTACATGGTTCATCCTAGCTATAACCCTTTCCTGATTTATAGCTATTGCCCATGGGCAAAAAGAAATCTGGCTCACACTGTCCACATTATATTTATTTTTTTCTCAGTTCCAGAATACACATAGAATTGCTAACACATACCTCTGTCTAAAATAAATTACAGTCTAGAGTATGTGTGTGCAGCGCATTTAGACAAACATATTATGAAGTCCTTAATGTTTTTTGCTTAGTTATATATGTCTGGAATTTTGTATTGTTATTTAACATGTAGGGGAACAACTTCAGGTCCATAAGCCCCCATCCAGCTCTAAAATTTTCCACATTTAGCACCTAGTTATATAACATTAGTTATATAACATTAGATACAATTTCAATTATGTAAAATTATGCTTCATACATATTTCATATTATTAAAGATTTATTTTTCTATTTTTTGCTCTCATTTTTATTTGGAAAAGAACAAATTGTAATAGCATGTAATAAGGGCAGAGATTTTCTTTTTCTTTTTCTATGGTATTCCTCGTGTCTGGAACAGAACTGGTTGTATACTAGCCACTCATTAAAAATCGGTTGACTAGAGTATTCAAAAAATTATACAGGGGCGCCTGGGTGGTGCAGTCGTTAAGCATCTGCCTTTGGCTCAGAGCGTGATCCCAGCGTTCTGGGATCGAGCCCCACATCAGGCTCCTCTGCTATGAGCCTGCTTCTTCCTCTCCCCCTCCCCCTGCTTGTGTTCCCTCTCTCTCTGGCTGTCTCTGTCAAATAAATAAATAAAATCTTTAAAATATATATATATAAAAACAAAAAATTATACAAACATTTATAAACAATAGGAATTCTACCATAATTAAGCTGTTGGCGGACAGGCAATCACCACTAGGTGAAGTATAAAACATTTATACCTTAGCTAACGACTGAATGTTTGAAGTTGGCCCATGTAAGGAAAGTTAGGGATGTCACTGTTGAATACACATAGCTTGACTTATGAGCATCTGGCGGTACCTACATAAGAATAGCATTAAATCAACTGTACAAACCTACTAAGGGCCCACCTGGGGTAACAGAACGAGCATTCTAGGAATAGTAACTTTGTTAGAAAGAAAAAAATGAATTGGGCCTCAAAGAGCTTTGTCTTTAGTATTGACGGACAGGAGATGTGTAGCAGGAAAAGCAGACAGTGAACAGAAGCCACTGAGGCCACAGGGACAGTACTAAGGTGTGCATTCACGGAAGAGTTGAGGATTCTTAACGTTGAAGTTAAGTCATTGCCAAGTGGAACAGCCAAGCAAGCTGTAGGGAATGTGGATACTGTTTTGTCTCTTTGTTCAGAGATGGGGAAGCTGAGATGAGTGCTTCTTTAATGTCAAGCAGCCATTCTGATGCCAGACTCCATGCTTTTTCTCACTACTTAAACCACCTCGTTGCGCCTAAATTCTCAGTGAACAAAAGTTGAATTTAAAAGAGTGCCTAAAATTGCCCCAATTTGGGCTTTTAAAAATTCCTAGGAAAACGAGACCAGGAGCTGATTTTGTTTAATCTAAAATGATTTGTGAAATTATTTTTTGCTTAAGAATGTCGACTGTTTTGCGATTATGTGAATTATAACACATGAGTTTCATTTTCACCTCTTAATAAATAAGAGGTCTTACAGCTGGTCACTGTTTCGATGAGAAATTTAAAACGTGAGGGTGAAACTAAAACATTCTTTCACCTCAAAGTGTTTCTTCTTCAGTGGAAACACAGACTCTATTTGAATAAAGTGTGTTTAGAATTCTGCTTTCCAGATATTCCTAGAGAAAAGAGAGGATTTCACTGGTATTTTAATGGCTTTCCTTCAACAGTTTCAAATGCATTGTATAATCTGCTGAATTTTTAAAAAAAGAAAAAAAGAGTAATGAGACACATAAAATACATTGTTTAGACGTGCTGTGCTCCATTAGCCTCTCTGAGAGTAAAATTGATTGTTTTAAGGAAGTCAATATCTCACAAATTAAATATGACTTTAATTAAACATCTTTAAAAGTCAAAAACCAATTGTCAGGCAAGATTTGAAGTAGAAATACCCAGAATTTCATTATTTTAGGTATTTTATTATTAAATCTCAATGTGTTTGTCTTAACTAAGCTTTTCAATTGTCATTAAAGTCATTCACCTATTTCTGAAATGATCATGTACTTACATTTTAAAATACTTGAATTTTACATTTTCAGCAGAGAATTTAGTATTTTCATCTAATGACAGCTATAACCACGTAGTAGAGTAATACCTAAAGACATAAATTATTAGGAAAATCTCTAAGTATAACTCTTAATTAATCTTTGTCATTATTCTTCCATTAATTGCTGTATTTTTAATAATTACACATCTGTCTTAGTAGGGAATTGAGAAAAAAAGATGGCAAAGGCTTTTATGTGAAAAAATATTCCAAAGTAGAATAAAATATTATTTGTTTATAATAAAAGGAGTTAAATCTCTGGCTACGTAAATATAAGTACACTAAACATTATATAATTTTAAATCATACGTAAAAAGAATAACATACATACTAACAAATGTGATAAATAAATGGAAACACAGTGATTGAAAGATTGATGTTAATTCATCATAAACACATACTTTGACATATATCATGTACTCTATAATATAGTTATAACATATTTCAATAAACTAGAGTCTAAATTATGAAAGCATTAACTTGATTTTTTTAAAAGATAAGTTCATACACAGGGTTTGACAATTTATTTTCTTTTTTTTTTTTTTTAAAGATTTAATTTATTTATTTGACAGAGATAGAGACAGCCAGCGAGAGAGGGAACACAAGCAGGGGGAGTGGGAGAGGAAGAAGCAGACTCATAGCGGAGGAGCCTGATGTGGGGCTCGATCCCAGAACACTGGGATCATGCCCTGAGCCGAAGGCAGACGCTTAAACCGCTGTGCCACCCAGGCGCCCCTGACAATTTATTTTCTGAAGGACACAGCAAATTACTTAAAATAATTGGATGGATTATAAAACTATAGACCACTTATTGATAACAATTAAACATAAAATTATATTTACCTATAATGTGCTGTGAGTATATCTTAAAGTAAACAGAAATACCCCCCATTGGACTGAACAAATAAGAAGTCTGGACTTAAAAAAAAAATTCCAAAAGCTTTAACTTGCTATAATCAATGTTGAAAATAAACGATTGTCCAAATCTGCCATGTGTGTATCTATATTTGTAGCTATCTATGTGTATGTGTGTGTGTATATATATATATATATATATATATGTTTGAATATATATGCATATATTCTGAAAGTAAGCTACAGGCATCATGACACTTTATTATTAAATATTTATGCATGCATCTGCTAAAAATAAGAAGTTGCTTCTACGTTTTTATAACACTGTGATGGTTCATTTTACGTATCGACTTGACTGGGCCACAATACCCAGATATTTGGTCAAACATTCTGGATGTTTCTATGAGGGTGTTTTTGGATGAGATTTACATTTAAATCAGTAAACTTTGATGGTGAAATGGGTGAAGGGGGTCAAAGGGAAAAAGAAAAAAAGTACAAGTTCTAAGAGCAATGGAGATAAAGTATAGACTGGATTAAACAATGTAAGATTCAGAAAAGTCACATAATAAAATAGAGGACAAAATTGGCTGGATGATTTTAAGTGACGTCAACAGGTTGAGTGCCCTGGTGGCAAGGCAGTGCCTCCCAGAGCTGAAATAGCCTTGCTAAGCCAAACTTGGACTGTGGGCTTCAACTGGTTCTCTCCCATCTTCCTTCCACATTCTCTGTCCTTCTTCTGGGGAACGCACTCTGGGGAATGAACCAACAGTAGTAATCTTCATAATCAAGTCTACAAAATAGGGGAAACTATGTTTGTGTCTTGCAAGTTTATCAGTGCTTCAATTTGCTAAAAAGTTATGCCAGTAAGAATACCAAAATAAGCACATTGAATTTTTACTCTTCAAAAACACAGCTTTTTAAATTTGGCGCTAAGTGTGATTTCTCTCTCCTTATCCTTAAGGTATCTCTCACATTTTGCTCTCAGTGTCAGTAAAAATTAAAAAAACAAACAAACAAACAAAAAACACCCTAAACAAAAAAAACAACACCAATGTGTCTTTTTCTGATACCCATGCATTTTCAAGATGTCTTGTTGACACTCAGTGCCCGCCAGGATACATGTCCGTGTGTGTGCATGTGTGTCCGTGTGTGCGCATGCATGTCTCTGTGTGTGCATGCATGTCTCTGTCTGTGGATGCATGTCCATGTGGGTACATGCATGTCTGTGTGCATGTGTGTCCGTGTGTGTGCATGCATGCATTCCATGCCCGTGAGGCATATATTTGGAATCAGATTCCTACATCACACAGCCTGTCTTCCAGTAATAATTATAATGTCTTAGTCTCTTTGGGCTGCTAGCACAAAGTACCAAAGACTGGGTAACTTATAAACATCAGAAATGTATTTCTTACAGTTTTGGAGGCTGGAAGTCTGAGATCAGGGTGCGAGCATGGCTGGGTGAGGGCCCTCTTCTGGGTCTTCTGACTATGTTATATGAGGAAAAGGCAATAAGAGAGCTCTCTGGAGACCTTTTTATAAGGACACCAATCCCAATTATGAGCACTCCACCTAGGGTTTATGACCCAAATCATCTCCAAAGTTTCTCCCATCCTACTATCTTTAAAAAAAAAAAAAAAAAAAAAAAAANAAACAGTAGACTTCAAATAAAGAAGATTACCCTCCATAATGCAGATGGGCCTCACCCAATCAATTGAAGGCCTGAACAGAACAAAAGGCTGGCCTTCCTGAGCAAGAAGAATTCTGCCAGCAGATGGTCTTTGAACTTAAACTGTAACCCTAACTCTTCCTGGTTTGCCAGGGGACTGCCCTTGGACTCGAAGCACAACTCTTCTCTGAGTCTCCAGTCTGCTTTTATGCTCACTAAGTACTCACAATGGCATGAATGAGAGAGAGAGTGAGAGAGAGAGAGAGAGAGAGCGATGGAGGGAAGGGACAGAGAGATGGAGAGAAGAATCCCAAGCAGGGTCCATGCCCAGTGTGGACCCAACACAGGGCTCAATCCCATGACCCTAACATCATGACCTGAGTTGAAATCAAGAGTCAGATGTTTAACCGAATGAGCCAACCAGGCACCTCAGCATGAACCAGTTTCTTAAAATAAATATCTTTCTCTAGGTATACACATCCTATTGGTTCTTTTTCTTTGTAGAACTCTAATACAAACATCATTTTTGTATTTTAAGAACTTCACATTTTTAAATTTTCTTTTCAAAATCTCAAGACTCCCCCAATTTTCTCCAAATATGTGTTTAGGCTTTTGTTTTTTAAACTTTGATTCAAACTTCATGCTTCCTACTTTGCCTTTCCCAATGGATCTGACATTTTGAACAGACTTAGCCAATGTAAACAAGGTCCCACATTCTGGGATATACATTTTTTTCACTGTTCTTATTTTTCTAACCCTGTGTATTTCCTACAATCAGGAGGTTAAATGTTAGGCTTGATTTGACTCAGGTATAGCACTTTGGGTGAGAATACTTCATAGGTCCTGCAGTACTTCGTCAGGAGGCATATGACGTCGCATGATCCAGTCAGTGAGACTTCATCACATGGTAACTCCCAGATCTCTCCCTGGTAAAGGTGGTTTTTTCCCCTGCCCAATGAAATACCTAATGCTTTTGTTGTTGTTGTTGGGGGGGGTGATATTTGGTCTCAGTGCATATCCTGTTCTTCAACATTTCCTCTAATGCCTTTATCCTCTAGTGATGGTCCCTTTCTGAATTATTTTGCTCAGGGTTATAATGGGCATTTTCTAACTCCATCATTCCCTCTTCTTTTTTAACTGGTGGTTTTCAACTTCTGTTTAAAAAAAAAGAGAGTTTCATCTCATTACCATGGGCTGAACATACTTCCTCCAAGAGTTATGCTAAATGTTGAACTTTCCCTTTAATTACTAATTTTGAGGATAAGGGGTATAATAATCTCTTCATTGGTAACCTATCTCTCACTGACACCACAATGAATTAATGGATTTTTATATATTCAGTGGTTACAGTCAATTATATTCATTATTCCTTTTGATGCTCAAATTGTTCTGAAACCGATTCCTGGGTCCTTGTGACACGTCTCCATTCTTTGAGAGCTTGCTTATTTTCTGACACAACAGGATGTATCAGGCTCACTGTGTACTTTCCCTAAGCCAGCCCTTGAGAAGCCATTTCTCCAAAATAATATTTAGAAACCACAATCTGGTCACAGGTGTGCTCACTGCATATTTTTTAAGTTATGTTTAAATGCATGGCTGAGCTGACATGTACATGGGTGTTTTTGAAGGCATCTAGACAGGTAAAGTTGACATATAGCTTGGGCTTTAATGAGTCACAGGCCCAGAGGACAATCAAAATTACTATTCAGCAAGCACTCAGTAGAAGATGTTAAATTTCATGCAAATAATTCTCTCCACAACCTCCTCAGTTGACCTAAAAACAAAATGAAACAAAACAAACAAAAACAAATTATATATGTATATATATACATAGTCCCAACTAATTAATAGGATCAGACTGAAGTTAAAAATCGGATGAGAAATACCCAGCCCTTAACAGTAAATGAAAGTTCTGTTCTTCTAAAGAGAACACTTTCTAAAAGTGGGAGTTGATCTGCCCAGGGAGTAAACCTACCATTCATATAGGAACCCAAGAAAGAAGCAGAGAGGGCGTTTAGATAACCATAGCAGATACTGAGGTTAAAAAAAAAAAAAAAAAGGGAGGGGGGGGGGGGGGGGNAGCAGCTCCACCCAGGAGCCATATGCACTAAATGGTTTTAATCCCATGAGCCCTCTTTACTTTGTCTAATTATGCAGGTCCCCAGACAACTAGATTGTTCCATGCTCAATAACGTACAGAGCCATATGTAAATGACACATCCTACCCACGGAAACATAGCTCTGCTCCCCAGAAAAACACCTCTCATAATAGAGGGTCTGTCAGAAAAACATAACACACCTACCTCTGTAAATCATTCTAATCATTCAATAAATACAAACTTATGTCTAAGTATCACCACATATTGGAGGAAAACCAAATAGCATCCATGGCAAAAATTAAAATGAATAAACCAAAACATTAACCTTACAGGAAACAACTTAGGAATCAAAAGGTAAACTATCCCAATTAGTTTTCTCAAAGAAGTTTAAAGAGAATATTACATCCATAAAACAAAAAGAGGCTATTATTAAAACAGGAGCCACCAGAGAATATGAGTTTGTGAAAATTAAAATTTTAATTGTGATTTCCAAAGTAATCAGTCAATGCACTGAATAAGAGAATAATCAAGCAAGACCAAGCTTAGTATTAGAAAGATTATGCCTAAGAAATTTTCCATAATGTAGAATATATATATATGTATATGCACATATATACACATACATATTTAATATTATATGTAAACTTATATATAAATAACTATGTTTTATACATATATATATTTTTAACCACATGGAGGTTCAATTCCAGAATGTCAATGTTAATCTTATAAGCATTCCAGGAAGAGTTCATGATTAATGAAGGGAAAGAAATATTGTTAACCCTTGAACAGTGTGGGAGTTAAGGGTACTAATACCCTATGCGGTCAAAAATCTGTGTATAACTTTTGACTCCTGAAAAACTTAACTACTAATAGACTACTATTACCCGGAAGTTTTACTGATAACTTAAACAGTTGATGAACACATATTTTATATGTTATATGTATTATATACTGTATTCTTAAAGTAAGCTAGAAAATGTGATTAAGAAAATCATAAAGAGAAAATAACATTTATAATATTGTACTGTATTTGTGGAAAGAAATTCATATAAAAGTGGGCCTCCACAGTTCAAACCCATGTTGTTTGAGGGTCAACTATAACCAAAAAAATAATAGAAACATTTTTAATAAAAAGGGCCTATCAGGTGTTCAGCTGGGTATATAGCAGAAAACTGTGTATTGAGAAGTCTAGTGAAATTTCAGGGCTTCAAGGATAAAGAAGAGATCAAGAAATCTTTCAGGGAAAAGATAACAATAAAAAAGATATGTACAGCAATGAAACAAAACCTTTACAGCAAAATTAGATGCTCAAAGACAGTGGAAAATGCCATCATTTTTGAGTGGAAAAATGCTTTTAAATAATAATTCTATATGTAGTTAAACTATCAATCAAATTTGACAAAATAAATACATTTTAAAGATATAAGGACAAAGAAGGTTTACAAATAATCCCTACCCACTATGAATAAATGATGCTTGGAATATTACAAAATAAGAAAAAAATGTGAGAGAAATAATACCATAAGGCAAGAAGGCATCAGTCTGAGTATGAACTAGAAGGATGGTCCTCAACCTTGTACAAACATTAGAATCACATCTGGAGCTCTTAACAGTACAACTGTCCAAATGAGAAGATTATTTGGGAGGCTGGTAATATTCTATTTCTTGGACTATAAAGTACATGAGTGTTAACTTTGCAATGTTTAATCACAAAAAAAAAAATGCCTAATTTCCACCCCAGACTTATTAAAACCAGAAAATCAAAGGGTTGCGTCCAACTGCAGGCATTTTTTAAAAGCTCCTTTGGTTATTATAATTTGCATCCAAAAGGGAACCACTGCCCCCAAAAGAAGCCAAAATATAAACAAATTAATATTTTGTGAACCCCTGATGGAGAAGATTAAATTAAACATGCTCCTTAATTCACAGTATGTTAAAAAACCCTCTTGTTTTATTCATTTTTTAATTGATGCATTCCTTTATGGTCACCTCCTACTCTTATTCTCCATTCTCCCCCAGACAACCATTCTGCTGTGTTTGGTGTATATCTTTTTGTTTATATGGTTGTCATCAAATATAAATTGTTGTGGGTGCTTGCAATTTTAACTGATTAAAAGGGTATTCTGTTCAATATCTTATTCTGTTACTTAAGACACCTACTGTCCAACATGATAAATCAAGAACTAAAATAATAGTTTAAAAATCTCTTAATGCAATGTTTCACACCAAAATGAACTACAAAACTATTTTAAAATACTTTAGAGAAAAAAAAAAGCGATCAAGGAAATAGAGATCTTTCCTTTTATGACCATTAATTTTCAAGATGACATCTCTCTCAAAAAGATCAAATTATTGTACTTTGGGGGGGCATGTGGTACCAATGTGGTACATTGTATGTAATACATGTTTAGTTGTTATTCTGCTTGTAAAGTTTTAATTTGAGTATTATAAGACTTTTGCTTTCACATTTTGTCATATTTTGTGTCTAACTGTATCATATTCTAGACTAATTCTTATTTTTGTTTTTAGCACAGCATAGCATAATATCGAAGTCCATAGAATGGTCATACGCTCCTATCCCCAATGAAACCATTCTTTACAACTGATATTTTTTCTCTGATTGCATTGCTTTGCTGAAGAGATTTAGCATTCAACCAACAAATTTGTGATCTCTTGAAAACAGCATATGAACAGTTTGGATGTGTCACTGGACAGGCATCATAATTTGATCTGAAATAGCACATATATCTGTGTGGACATCCCCAGTCACATACACACTGCATCGTTTAATTAACCATCTTGAAATAGTACAACAGACTTAAAAGCAGGCAAAAAGAATAAAAGATGGAGGAAGATACAAACTCTTTGGGTACCTGTTATATTCTGATCTCTCGTGAGCATATGTGGAAGGATAAAATGAAGTCTTTATTCCACAGATGCTGAAAGAGGAAGAGCTGCCGGCTGCCTCTGGGAGAGACAGCTGACTACTTAGCCAGAGCTGCCTCAGGAGGTGGCCAAAATGGCCAGGCAATGAGCACCAAGCTGAACCACCAACAAAGGAAAAAAGCAATTTATATGGTCATTCCATGTAGAGAGTTTCTTATTGAAATACCTACATAAATGAAAAGTTGGAGTTGTCAAAAGATGGAATAGAGGAACATTCTCACAAGGAAGAACAAAAATGCGCGTGGGCACGTGCATAACTGTCTGCAAAGCAGACGTTAAACCGATGGAAATCTGTACCTTAATTTTACCCATTTGTAATTGAATAATTGTGCATTGTTACCATAGTTGAAGAAATGAGAAAGGCGTTCATCTTTCAAACCTGTATTATTTTTTCAATGGAAAAGTGCTGTAGCTAATCTATATTCACAGGACAGTTACAAGGTCACAAATGCACATACATAGAGAAAGCATGATTCATTTAAAGGAGAAATTTGGGGCAAGATTAATCTGATGACCCTATTACCAACCTATATGCCCTATTGTGCATATATCTTTACAGAGAAAGAGAAGATAGATAGATATACCCATATATGTCCTTACACTATATTGTTTGACTTGATCCATTTAACAACCCTGAAAGATAAAAAGAATAAAGTAGTATAGATATGGTGATACATAGCTATTGCTGTAGTTACGATATAGCCATTCCATAGCCCTGAAAGATAAATTGCATTAGAGTTGAGTGTTCCACGTCACGGTTGAAGAAACTAAGAGAGAAATGAACCAAATGATTTGCCCAAAGTCCCTCACCTAGAGGCAGCATGAGGCACGGAGCCAGGTTGTCCTATGCGATGTCAATTCTGCTGTGCATTTTACCGTGGCTTCAAATGACCACAGATAGATTCTGTTCTATGTCTATTTACAGAGTAGTGGCTAATTCTCCTCCGTTTAGGCAACATCATCCTTGATTACCATACCCACACTGCAGAATAACAGACGTCTATGTTTTAATCCCTAGAATTTGTGACTATGTTAAGGTTACTTGACAAAGGGAGTTTAAGGTTGCTCATCAGCTAATTAGCTAATCAGCTAATCCCTCATCTTGCATGATCTGGATGAGCCGCGGGAAATCTTCCTTAAAGATGGAAGACGAAGACAGGCAAAGACAGTCAGAGGGAGATGTAACTATGGAAGAATGGGGAGAAACAGATGCAGTGTTGCTGGCTTTGAAGAGCATGGAAGGCAGCACAAGCCAAGGAATGCAGGCAGCCTCTGGAAGGTGGAAAAAGCAAGGAAACAGATTCTTCCCTAGAATCTCCAGAAATGAACCCACCCCTGCCAACATCTTGATTTTAGCCCAATGGGACACATGTTGAACTTTAGCTATAGAACTGTAAGATACATTTGTGTTGTTTCAGCTTCTGTTTATGGTACTTTGTTCTAGCAGCAATAGAAAACTTATACATATACCTTATTAGCTTACAACGACAAACACCACTTTTTGTTCAAGTTACCTGAGATGAGCAAGTCAGCTGTGGCTCCCACAAGTTCTGCTCGGTTCTACTCTGTGACTTTTCTCATTTTGGAACCCAGTTCAAAGAAGTAACGACTATCTGGGTCATGTTCTTCTCAAGTAAAGTGGGCACAAAAGATATAAAACCCAAACTATATAAGTATAGTCAAAGATTCCATGCAGATGTGGAATATGTCACACCTGCTCACACTCACTGGTCAAAGCCAATCACGTGACCAAACTAAAAATAGTGGAATGAGATGTATATGGCTTACTTGGCAGAAAGGAAAGTGTAATTGATATGTGTATAATACAATGTGTCACAGATATGAAGACTAGTGTATTTAGACTATGAGATGCTAAATTTTCCTATTCATCTTTTCTTAAGCTAAATTAACCATCCCTGAGGAGGTTAAAGTAAGGTGTTCTGATGACTATTTTCCATGGTTGCTCAAAGAGACAGTCTGGATGTTCTCAAAGGAAAAAACAGCATGGAAGCATCACGAACTCCACATGCCTTTTCACCTCCTGCTTCAGGCTGAAGGTAAACCTATGTGATGTAGAAAGACTTACCGCTTTCTTCTCCTCTACGTTGTTTTCACTCAATACACACTCACATGCTGGCCACTGCTCTAAACACTGGGGATGGCAGTGTTTAACGGCAGAGCAGAATGAAACAAAGGGTGGGGGTCTTACGAGGTTCATCTAAGGCAATGTTGCAGAATAAATGAAATGCAGTTTTACCTTTGAAAGTAGCTTCATGGTCTGCATGTTCATTTTCCTGGCAGGGCCTCCACTAGTCCCTACCACTAATCCCTAATGTCAGGAACTCATGGTACACCATGTTTGTCTTGCCAGGTCTGCGGCTCGGCCCCACCCCGCCTAGTCCTCTCTCACTGGCCTCCTGTGCTAGCGAATATCTCATGCCTCTTTTCGCTGTCAAAACCAACCTTAGTAGGGCTTTAGGGAATACAAAGGAAAAGAAAATGCCCTTCCCACCCTGGGCAGCTCACATCCTTAGAGGGGAGACACCTAATAAACAAACACAAAGAGTGCTGTTGTGTTGATCCAGGGCTGGTCGACCTTCAGACGCATGGCTCAACCTTGCCCCGCTCTCTTCTGTAACGCAGGGGGCCAAGACTGGAAGGATGTCTGGATGCTCTGTTAACTGGCTCTCTACTAGATCCAGCAAAAGGGGGGTGCTGGCTAGAGACTGGGGGGCATGTAAAAAAGATGAAAAAATTACATGACGACTGAGGCATGAAGACTTAATAACTTGCTAAGATACCACAGTTACTAGGTGCAGACATGGAATTTCAATTCTACGGGCTAATCAATCAAGAGCCCTCTTTCCCAATATCCTATATCAAACACAGTAATCTAATATCACCCATTGCTACTTCACAAAGCTGTGAGGAAGTGGAACAGGGAGAGATGACAGATAGGTTCTAAAGAGATGTCCAAACATAGAGAAGATCCTAGATCACTCGGGAAGCAAGAGAGAATAGGTCTGTATGAGAGTTCCTTTGCATTGTCCTAAAGCAGTCAAAGAATAAGACAGAAGAAGAGAATTCAGGTAGGGACAGGGATGGGAAAGATGGAGTAAATTAGAAGGAAGTGGCAAATAGAAGGTTCTTAGGGCTTATCCTGGTGGAAACAGATAAAAGGGCAAGAAGAGAGATAAGAAGAAAGCAGGAGGGGAGCCTGGGTGGCTCAGTCGGTTAAGCATCTGCCTTCAGCTCGGGTCAGGGGTCCTGGGATTCAGGCCCTCATCATCGGGCTCCCTGCTCAGGGGACAGTCTGTTTCTCCCTCTTCCCCTCCCCCTGCTCACACACATGCTCTCTCTCACTCTATCAAATAATTTTTTTTTAATTTAAAATGAGGACAGCAGGAACAGGAGCATTGTACAGATGTTCACAGGGGGCCTTCCTTGTGAGATGGGGGACCCTACCAGCTTCATGTCCCTGGGAAAGATCTTTGGAGCAGACCTACAGGTGCATGGCTTTCTGCTCTCCACCGACTGGGTGGGGGGCGCTGGTCACAGGACAGGCGCTTTTCCCTGGCCTCCCATGTGTCTGCGGGCCTTGCTACCAGCTATGAGCTTACTAGAGAAAGCAAAGGCCCTCCGTGGGGTTACACAGAAACTGCAAATAGACAACTAAGTCCTTGTCTTTTTAGGTTATGTAGGCATTATTGGTTGAGGAAGAACGACCAATTAAACACAAACAGATTATAAGTACACATCTGTTTATACAATATGGACATTATTCAGAGCACCCTTGTGCGTTCTCATTGCCTTCCTTCTATTTTCCTGGACATTTGTTCCCCCGTCCACCCTTCTTAATCAGGATGTTGAAAATGGGGTGGGCTGTGGAAAATAGGTAGTTTCTGGATCAGTGCCGTTCCAGCTGGATTAACATGTCATGAAAACAGGAAAGGAAGGAAAACTGTACATACCTGTGTATCTACATAAAATGCAGCCATGGGAGGCACATAGGCCTGTATTCATGGGAGGGTCACGTTATCACACCGGAAAGAAGCCCTGAGGAACACTACCATCCCATCAATGCCTCAAAATATGAATCAGTGAGATGTCTCACAGAGCTCTGGCTGTGCACTCTCACTCTTCGAGGGAGGAGGGTTCACCTGCACAAAACCAGCTTAAGCATAATTCGGTATGACCTGTAAACCTTATCCCCTCAACCGTTCTTAGGCAACTACCCCTTTCCCTCTTTCTCTCTTTCATTTGGTAATTTTCTCTTAATTGTCTCTCTTTTAAATTTCAGGGCAACAAATTGTATGGGGCAGCCTGTTCAGTTACCTAATGAATGTTTCTTTAAATATGAATTCGAAGGCCCCTGGAATTGTATCCGGTTGCAATTTTGTCTTATCTGCTGAGCCGTGTGGGGCTGGGTCTGCCAAGCCCTGGCTCAACTGAATTAATCAGCCCGAGGCTCTCAGGGGGAAGCCAGCAATTCTGCAGTGACTTTCCCCATACAGATGGCCCCTTAGTCAGCCCCGAGAATGCAGAGGGAAGCCTGGCTTGGCGTTTCAGCAGCAGCAGACTGGGTGGACAAAAGCTCGGGTGGACGCAGATGCCCAAGCAATTGTATGGAGTCTATTTCCTGTCATTTAAACCCAGTGTCATTTATTATTCAACTCAGAGTGTATTTTAGAGATTCAATTTGTAGGGTATATGACACACACAGTAAATTGGGATGTATTATCCCAGTTCATTTGCTGGAGGACAGGTGTTCACATCACAAGAACCAACAGCCCCATCGACAGTAATTGGTGCCTTGGCTGGCAGTCTGAGCCTAGAGGGCAAGGACTAAAAGTGCATGAAGAATGAACTCATAATAATTTCCACACACGGCATAGTGTGTTTTACTTGAGGCTCTCAAAGCACATTCTCGGCATTCATTCACTCTCCCTACAACACTGGCTGGGTTTGCTTCGGCTCTCCCACTGCAACCAGAAGAACAAAAGCAAAGAACGGAAGACTCTCTTTCACAGGGGAAAACATGGGCAGGATGGGGATTAAAAACTCAGGAGGCCTGAATCCTCCTTCTCTCTCCTTGGAATCCCCCCCACTTCCATCTCTCTCTCATGTATTATTTAATGTGTTAGCCAGGATATTATTAAGGAACCTAGGCTGGTGGATCCAATTTTGTTCAGGTTAATTAATTTCAAAATGGGTGCAAGTCTGCATTGCTGCACAAAATCACACTTGATACAAATTAAACGCAGAAAGTGATACATGTGTACAGTTCCAATAATAGTTACCGTATGTGTCTGTTGAATGTATGTGGCACAGAAACGACAATCACAAGGCACCGGACACACTTTCAGGAAGACGTGGATTGTGTAGTTAAGTAATGCTGTGTGAACAGAGGGCAGTCAGTGTGGGTAGGATGTATAGATTTGTATGAAGCCAAGAAACTCCAGAGCCTCGGTATTATCTTAACTACATATCTAATGTCATTTCAGAATACTTTGCATGCTAAATTCACTTAAAAATATGAAATTAGAAACCCCTGTCCTTGTGGGTTTTGTTAATAATGAGTAGGGAGAAAAATGGAACTTTTGCCCTGGAGCTCAGGTGAAAAGATATAATTAAAAATACTGCCCTGGAAAAAGGACGTCTGCTTCCCAGGTGGCATTTGGCTTCTGCATACTTACAAACAGCCGTCTCCAGCGAAACCAACACACTCCATTAAGCTCCTTCCACTTAACACAAATGCAGTGTTCTTCACTGTCCATTGAGAAACTCCAAAGGATAAACTGAGTAAATGGAAAAAGAGATTGACTGCCATCTTTTCTTTTGAAAGATAATGTATGGAAACATGAAATAATGTTAGGGTCTCTGACCTTTAGGAAATTAAATTTGACCAATAACACCATGAAGGTGAGCAAGATCATTCCCCACAGCCATGCAGGTGGTACACAGCACAACATTAGGGCACCCAGCTCACCCCACACTGAGAATGGAGACCATAGGATCAGCAGGTAAGGGGGCCACATCCTATTTGGGGAGGATAAAATGCCTTTTCTATGAAGTCCAGTTTATTCAGTTAACTGACCCAGGCTAAGCCCATAAACAGACATAAGATCATCTAAAAATTTTCACAGAGAAGCAGTTGTCAGATTTGTTTGACACAAATACCAAGATATAATGAATGATCTCTACCATCATAATATTTTCAATACAATTTTCATTTTACTCTAAAACGAAAGTGGAAAGAACAGAAAAGGATCACAATGTGGGAAGAAAAAGGTTCAAAAAGCTAAGATAATTGGTCCAGTTGGTCCAAGTAATCAGAGTATCTAGAAAGGTGTGACTACAAGGACCATCATTTTCCAATTTCCTACAAGTTCTTGGATTTCATACCACTGAGAGGTGTGACCACCCTGTTTAATGGGTTTCTCCCAAAGCCAGTTTCAATAGCTTAGTAAGTTAAAGCTTCACTGCAGAGTAAAGCAGCCTCTGTGGCTTTGGGACTAAATTGTCAACAGGAACAAAAAAGGAGTCAAGCCAGGAACTCAGTGTCTCCTTAGGCTCATACTCTATTCTAATGACTAAGCTCTTACTTTGTTCTGGATCCATAGTTCCCATCTGACAGTATCCCATCTACGATGACGGTCTACTATATTTTTTGATGTCTCGGGTCCTCCCTTGAAATTCACCATTCCTACTTTGTTCATTGCCTGGCCCCAGTCCTCTGCCAGGACCTGCCTGGTTCCTGGACGGTGGCCCCTCTCTAGTCACCATGATCTCTGGTTCCATCCATCTGTCAGCACCCACAGTTGTCATAAGGAAGTCAATTCCTCAGCATAGGAAAGAGGAGCAATTGAGAATATCAAAGCAAGGAGCAGGAAAGAGACTATCGTACCATATTATCGCTGATACCTATTTCTGAATTTTCTTCCACATGGTCTTTGCCTTCATCCTAATTCCCAGTGCTTGGGACAAAAGTGACAATTGAATTCATTTCTTGGCTACAACTGGTTTTTCATTGGTCCCTTCTCTTCCATCAAAGGACACATTTATCTTCCACTAATTAATTCAGCTGGTATGGATTTGCAAGCCTATGTTCGCTGGCAGAAATTTAAATGATTGTAACCTTAAACTCAAGAGAACAAAAACCGTAGTCACTTAAAGATTTTTAACATAGTCTGCTAAATGTCTGTTAGATTATCTGAAGACCAGTCATATCTTTATTCATTCTAAAACTAACACATGTCAAACAGATTTCAACAATTTCTATTTCCATTAAGAACAGAAGATTGCCTCTTATGTGCTTGTAACATCTAGAACAGTGCCTGGCACATAAAAGGCCCTCAATCAATACTTGCTGAATGAATAAATTAGGTATATGTAAAATATTTGGAGAGCAGATTTCTTCTCTTCTCAATATTTTCTTTTCTTTTTCATGCATTCCTCACAATATGAATCAGAGCTTTCCATACAAAGGTGGTGAATGTCAAATGAATGGGTTGATGAATTAAGAGATCCAATAACACCAGTTATAAAATATCTGTATGATACAATCTCAAATGTGTCTAAACATACATATGTAAGCATAAAAAACATGGTAGCAGGGAATGAAGCAGGACAGGAATAGTAGTTATCCCTGTGTTGTATATTTTTCCTATTTTGTTTTTTCCTAAAATTACTATAGATAACTTTAATTTGTATTACCAAAATCACTACAGTCATGATAAAGGGAATTTAAATAATACCAAAGTTATTTAAATATAAATTTTGTTTTCATTCCAAACCCCACTTTCCGAAGCTAAATATCACTAATTCTTTGATATGGACACACACAAATACTATATAAAATGGCTCCATCATACTACAAACACCATATAGTATCCTGCTTTTTCATTCAATGATATGGTGTGCGTGTGTATAAACGTGTGTATGTATGTAGGTTTGTATGTTGTGTATGATATACACCAGGTATATAAATATTCCTTACCCTATTTTTAACAGCTGCTAATTATTTCATTGAAATGGATGCATCTTCATTTATTTAACCAATATTTTTTTGGTAAATGATTAGGCTATTTTCAATTTTTTGTCTGTAGTAAACACACCATTTCACACCTGTTCAATGATTTTCCTATATTAAATTTCTATGAACATATTTATAATACAAACGGTCTAGACATAGTTAAAGATTTTGGTGTATTTTGTTAGATAGCTTTCCAGAAATGCCATATCGATGTGCATTCCAATTATGTGTAAGATTTTTGCTTCCCTAAAACATTTACTAAAATCAAACATCATAAAATATGTTAATCTTTGTTCATCTGATAATTTAAAACATCTAATTGCTGTATTAATTTACAATTTTTTGGTTATTATGTTATGTATCTTTTCATTTTTATTAGATGTTTGTTTTATTGTGAATTACAGTGTATGCCCTTTGCCCATTTTTCTTCAGAGGTATTGCTCCCTATATTTTATTTTTTTCAGATTTATAAGAGGCCATTTTTTAAAAGGATAGGAACTCTGTATTCCTGATACATATTGCAAATATCTTTCTCAATATTTCATTTCATTTGTATATTTCATTCTCCTTAGCTTATTTTTGTCATTTATAAACTAGTTATTTTTATACTATGCAAATTGTTATTGTTTTTGTTTCATTGTCTTTGAGTTTTAGACATTGCTTAAAAAGTACTTTCGATTTCAAGAATATTAAAATATTCTCCTACAGTTTTTGAATTTTAATTTTTCTAATGTTTCATATCTTTTATATTTATTAATCCATCTAGAATTGTGCATGTATATGTAATAAGATGCTGAAGACTGAATAAACTTTCTCGTCAAATGAAGATCCAATTGTGCCAACACCATTTATTGAATAATCTATTTACTTCACTGAACATTTTCAAACAAGGAAGCAACAAGATCATGTTTTAGGTGGACAAAATGAGGGCAGGAATAGAGATGCATCAGAGAGTATAGCTGAGATTTGATGTTTTCTCGCTGTGGAAAAACAATATGTACCTTGCAGTTCACTGAAAACTTCACTAAACAGGCATATTTAGATGTTATATAGTTAGTCAAATCCCAAACATAAACATTCATATGCAAAAAAATTTAACCAGTAACTCAAAATACAAAATCAACCAGAAATGGATCATAAGCTTAAGACTATAAAATTTTATTAGATTTTAATGGAATACACTTTATTTATTTTTATTATTTTTTTAAGATTTTATTTATTTATTTGAGAGAGAGAGATAGCAAGACAGCATGAGCGGGGAGGAGAGGGAGAAGCAGGCTCCTCACAGAGCGGGGTGATCAATCTGGGGCTCGATCCCAGGCCCCTGGGATCATGACCCAAGCCAAAGGCAGATGCCCAACTGACTGAGCCACCCAGGCATGCTTATTATTATTTTTTTAAAGTAAGCTCTAGGCCCAATGTGGAGCCTGAACTCATGTTCTTGAGATCAAGAGTCGCATGCCCTACTGACTGAGCCAGCCAGGCATCTCAAGACTATAAAATTTTAGAAAATAAAATACAGCAGAAAATCCTCGTGACTTGGGTGAAGTAAGGATACGAGAGTGCAGGTTAAAAAAAAAAAATTCTGAAAGTTTGATAAATTGCATTTTTCAAAAAAACTTCTCTTCAAAATACACTTTTAAGAAAATAAAAAGACAGGGGCGCCTGGGTGGCACAGTGGTTAAGCGTCTGCCTTCAGCTCAGGGGTGGTCCCGGCGTTACGGGATCGAGCCCCACATCAGGTTCCTCCTCTATGAGCCTGCTTCTTCCTCTCCCACTCCCCCTGCTTGTGTTCCCTCTCTCGCTGGCTGTCTCTGTCTCTGTCAAATAAATAAATAAAATCTTTAAAAAAAAAAAAAAAGAAAAGAAAAGAAAAAGACAAGTCACAGCCTGGGAAGAAATATTTGCAAAACATAAATCTGACAGAGGACTTTTATCCAGAATACATAAAAACTTTCACAACTCAGTAAAAGTGGGCAAAGGATTAGAAAAGATTGCTCACCAAAGAACAGTTTTAAGAGCAAATATGTGCATACAAATATGCTCAACATTAGTCATCAAGGAAATACAAAACAGAAATATATAATCACACGCCTATAAAAATTACTAAAATTTTAAAACTGACAATATTAGGTGCTGGTAAATATGAAGAGAAACTGGATCTCATATTTCTAGTGTAAATGCAAAAAAAAAGTGGTACAGCTCTTTGGGAAACAGTTTGGCAGTTCTTACAAAGGTAAATATACATTTACCATATCACCAAATAATTTTACTCCTAGGTATCTATTCAAAAGAAATAAAATGAATATCCACACAAAAACCTGTGCCAACTATTTATAGTTAAATTCATAATCAGTGAAAACTAGAAAGAACCTAAATGTACACCTCTTGATGAATGGATAAATAAATTATGATACATACACGTAACGACATAGATGAATCTTAAAATAATTATGTCAGTGAAAGAACCCAGATTGAAGTGGCTACATTCTGAATGATTCCATATATATGACGTTCCAGAAAAGTCACAACCATAGGGAAAGAAATCAGTGGTTACCATTGATCTAGGGAAAGGGAACGGATGTCAAAGGGGCACAAGGGAACATTTTGAAATCAAATGAAATATTCTCTAATCTGATTGTTGGTGGTTATATGACTGTTTACATTTATCAAGTTTCATCAAGAATGAATTTTCCTGCTTTTAAATTATACCTCAAAAAACCAGACTTAAAAAATCAGATAAGGAAGACATTTTATAATAAGAAAACAAAAAAGGATGATCAGAGGAAGTAAAGTTTAAGCTGGGGTGAAAGTTGAGTAGAAATGAGCCAACTGGTTGGGGCAAAAATGCTTGAGGCAAAGGGAATCTTGGGCAGAATTGCTAAGGAGGGAGGGAGAATTTGGGTATTAGAGAGTCATACAGAGTCTTATACCAACTACTTAAGACTAGAGTTTATGATAACTGCAGTAGAAATCACCAAAAGATTTTAAATAGAGGAATAATATGATCTAAGTTGCTAGATCATTCTAGATGCTTTGGTGAGAAGGATTGCTGAGGGCAAAAATAGGCATGGGAGACAGATTAGGAGAATGTTGCAAAGAGAGATGATGGAAGTTGGGGCCATGGTATGACTGATGTAGACAGAGAAAAAGGGGCCATATTTGAGATATATTTGGATCCTCAACACCAGCTATGAGAATGGAGTTAATGATAACATCTATGTCATGGAGTTGTTGTGATGACAATTAGTTTACAAATTTGTTCAACATATAAATGTTCACTACATGTTGGCTGATATTTTAAATGATGAAAATAAAATAAATACTGCTTCCCCTGTTTCCGCTTTCATCTCCATCCATGTTGCCTGGGAGGCTCTCAGTGCCTACACCTCTCCTCTCCCCACCCAGCTTTACTGAGATATAATTGACAATTATATAACATTGTGTATGTTTAAGGTATACAATGTATTGATTTGTTATACTAGTTATTGCAAGATGATTACCACTGTGGTGTTAGCTAATACTTCCATCACTACTGCCATGTCTTTACCATATGCCAATGTGGAACCAGCCCAGTTCTTCTTCAGTGATGACTTTAATGCTTGTTGGCTTTCTCCCAAGAATGTGCAATAATGCATGATCAAAACCGTGCAAGACCCAGACCTACACTTCCAGTTACAGCTTACAGACAACCAGGTAGTATCTATGTAGTGTTAAACTGACCTGGTTACATTTGCTTGGTTTTCTTCCTGTCATTGAACATTTGAGTATTCTTTTTTGTAAGGAGGATATGGTGCTAATCTGTTTTCCTTAATTATGTGTGCTTACTATTATAGGAGCACCAAACCTATTTTTATTATTTTTATTTTACTCCCTCCAAAAAGGCTATTATAATCATAGAAATATAAACGATACAGGGCCTGGACAAGAAGAATGAAAGTGAGAAAAATTAATAAGAATTTGGAAAGAAGATTCAAGGAGACCAGGTGAACAATAGAACACAGAGGATCATGAATATGAAAAAGTCAAGGACAACTCTAGTTTCCATTGGCCTGGGTGAAATCTGTCACCACTGACATTGAAAGAGAAGTCAGGAGAGGATTCTTTTTAGAGGAAAAAAAGAAAGATAATGAATTATCTTTAGAGAATTCTCTTTAGAATTCAGTGAGGGTGAGATGACAATAGAATTTCCAAATAGATGTGTCCAAGGGCAGTTGTAAGCTATCAGATGGAGCCTTAGTCCATTTGAGCACTTTATTTATTTATTTATTTTAAATCTTTTTAGGATGCTGAGACTACACAGAGCCTCCAGGGGGAGGATGAGAGGGCCAGAAATTGCCCAGCAATCAGTTGGTAGGAGGAAGATAATTTGAGCACCAGGGAAGTCAGAGATCGGGCAATAGATAGACAAAGGTTCAGATAGACAGTTTGGCTTAAGAAGATAAAATTAGTAGAAACCCAGTCCCCAAAGACTGAAGTTCAGAATCAGAGTTTCATCATTTAGGAGAATTTGGAATAACTATCTAGGCAGCAAACAAGGACTTGGAGTTAGAGAGTATGTACCAGAAAGATCCAAATTAGTACCCTCCTCAAACAGTGAAATTCACTACTCTGACTTGTCCTCTAAACATAGTTTACCACTTGACAGTGATGAGCTCTAAAAGATAAAACAATTTGTGATATTCCTTTAAATGAGAAAAAATAGCTTCAAATTGTTTTTTTTTACTTATAATGTACTTTTTTAATTTTAATGTTTTTTTTTATTATATTATGTTAGTCATCATACAGTACATCCCTGGTTTCTGATGTGAAGTCCGATGATTCATTAGTTGCGTATAACACTCAGTGCACCATGCAATACGTGCCCTTCTTACTACCCATCACCAGTCTATCCCATTCCCCCACCTCCCTCCCCTCTGAAGCCCTCAGTTTGTTTCTCAGAGTTCGTAGTCTCTCATGCTTCATTCCCCCTTCTGATTACTCCCTTTCTTTATCCCTTTCTTCTCCTACCGGTCTTCCTAGTTCTTATGTTCCATAGATGAGAGAAATCATATGATAATTGTCTTTCTCTGCTTGACTTACTTCACTTAGCACTATCTCCTCCAGTGCCGTCCATGTTGCAGCAAATGTTGAGAATTAGTTCTTTCTGATAGCTGAGTAATATACCATTGTACATATGGACCACAACTTCTTAATCCAGTCATCTGTTGAAGGGCATCTCGGTTCTTTCCATGATTTAGCTATTGTGGACAATGCTGCTATGAACATTGGGGTGCATATGGCCCTTCTCTTCACTACGTCTGTATCTTTGGGGTAAATACCCACTAGTGCAATGGCTGGGTCATAGGGTAGCTCAATTTTTAACTTTTTAAGGGACCTCCACACTGTTTTCCAGAGTGGCTGTACCAACTTGCATTCCCACCAACAATGTAGGAGGGATCCCCTTTCTCCACATCCTCTCCAACAATTGTTGTTTCTTGCCTTGTCTATCTTTGCCATTCTAACTGGCGTAAGGTGGTATCTCAGTGTGGTTTTGATTTGAATTTCCCTGATGGCTAATGATTTTGAACATTTTTTCATGTGTCTGTTAGCCATTTGTATGTCATCATTGGAAAAGTGTCTGTTCATATCTTCTGCCCATTTTATGATTTGTTTATTTGTTTCTTGCGTATTGAGTTTGAGAAGTTCTTTGTAGATCTTGGATACCAGATGTGAGACAGGAATCCATCAAAATCCTAGAGGAGAACATAGGCAGCAACCTCTATGACATCGGCCAAAGCAAACTGTTTCATGACACATCTCCAAAGGCAAGTGAAACAAAAGATAAAATGAACTTGTGGGACTTCATCAAGATAAAAAGCTTCTGCACAGCCAAGGAAACAGTCAAAAAAACTAAGAGGAAGCCCGCGGAATGGGAGAGTATATATGCAAATGATGCTACAGATAAAAGACTGGTATCAAAATTGTTTTTATACTTGTTTTAAGACATGTACATAGTTTTTGCCTCAAAAAATCAGAAAGTAAAAGCAATAGAGCTGAAATCTTCACTTTACTGATTTATTGTCCTTCAATATTATTTGATGGTAGTTCTGTTCCTTTTACTTGAACAATTACTTTTTGGTTTTCAGTGGTATTTGTAGCATCTCCTAATTTAGAATCATCCTCAAATTTAGTTAACATGCTGGCTGCTCCCTGCATAATTAATACAGCTGTTAAATAAGACAGGCCACAAAACTCCTATCACCAGCCATCACACCTTTACTGGAAACACTACCATTCATTATTACCTTTGTTTTCTAATTTTTCATTCAGATTTTAGTTCTTGAGATGGTACTTGAATCTTATCCAGTCTCACTAAACTTAGCAAATAGATTTCATGAGATACATGGTTCTGACTGTTACTCAAATCATGGCTTAGTATGTGTTTGTTATTTTCCCTTTAAACAGAATCAGAAAGACAACTGCATTTTACAGATATGGTTTGTCCTTTAAAAGAGTGGCATTTATAATTTTTAAACAGTTGCCAAGATTAATTATTGGTACTGGTTACATACATTGTTTTTAATGTTTTTGTTTATTTCATATTTGTAAATTTCACCTACTAAACAAAAAGTTGTATGTTTATGAGCTCTTTTTTTTTGTTAAGATTTTATTTATTTATTTGACAGAGAGTGAGACAGCCAGCGAGAGAGGGAACACAAGCAGGGGGAGTGGGAGAGGAAGAAGCAGGCTCATAGCGGAGGAGCCTGATGTGGGGCTCGATCCCATAACGCTGGGATCACGCCCTGAGCCGAAGGCAGACGCTTAACCGCTGTGCCACCCAGGCGCCCCTATGAGCTCTTTTATTCATTCATTTATCAATGTGTTATATATCTACTACATTGAGACGATGGCTCCTTTTCATTTCACTTACAAATATTTTATTTTAAAATATTACTAAAAATCAAATTGTACCAAAATTTTCTAAGAATATTTGTTTAGATATATGAGAAAATATAAAAAGCATCCCACTTTCTTTAGAAAGTGATCTGCCTCATTTTTATTGCCACTTTAAACACTTGAAATTGGTTTGGTGAACAAGTCTTATTTTTTATCAGCAGTGAACTTTTTATCATCAAATAGCTTTTAGCATAACTTAAATCTAAGTAATTTTCTCTGATTTCAAATTTTTTAAATTGAGTATGTTCTACATATAATGTATGAAATGTTCAGACTATTTTATGCCAAGATCCAATGTGTATTCCATGAAAACTGGAGAGGTTTATCAATATGATTAAGATATGTGTAAATTGAAATTTGAGGGTGAGAAGACAGAAATGTACATGTGAAAGTCAAAAGCAAATATCATGAAGACAATAGATATTTCATGGAATAATAAGAATAATAACAACCATTCACTGAACGTTCAGTATATGCCAGGTATGCTTCTAAACACTTTACATAAATTATTTTATATAATATATTCGTATTATTTTATAATTGAGAGCACAGAGAATCTGAGACATTAGATAATCCATCTAAGATTACCCAGTTTGTAATAGTTAGAACCGAGGGTAGACTCTAGGTCTGTCTCATTACAACGCGTGGGTTTATAACCGCTCTACCATACTGCTTCCATTGTGGAGAGAGTGGTATTCATAATTCAGTGGAGAAGGAACAAGTAAGAGTAGCTGTAGTAAGACTTATACACCCCCAAACCATTTAAGTAACTGAGATGGTTCGATTCAAAGTTTAGCAGAAAACTGCAGCCTTGCCTTTTTTATGGCCTTTGCTTAAAATTCTCCATGTATGTCCAGAATCCCCTCAGGACTCTTAACTTGTATTCAAAAGATCAATTCAATTTGCTTTCACTTCATCCCTGGAAATGAAACTCACATCTAACCCTTCAGCAGGGGAATGGGGGAAGGGGGAGTCCTTAATCACTGCCAGGATCTGGTTACCCCAGAACGTGGTCCCAGGAACCTGCCTTCTCTACTACCAAAGGTCGTACGAGTCCTGCGTTACATTGCTGCGGCTACTGACCTGTTAGAATGTCATGATTCCTTCTGGCCCCGGATACCAGGGCTGACATACAGCGTCCTGTTCTGGTAAACTCCACTGTTGCTGCTGCAGATTTCTGCCCAGTACAGAGCGTTTCTTTAAGGTGAGATCGGGGATGAGACTCATTTCTGTGTTATGCTCTTCCAAGCACGCGGTGTTCCGTGCAAAATGGGGCATGACCCCCAATATTACAGCTCCTCCCATTCACCCACAAAGGGCTTCCCCAGGGCATTAGCCTACCACCTGTGAGGACACCCTATTCGAACAGGCCGCAGAGCCAGATTTACCCTTTAATTTCCTTATCAGCACTACAAACAATTAAGCCAAGGAGAGTGGATTAACTGTTAATGGGAAAGTTGAAGACGGTTGGGGAAAATTCTAGTATCACATTGGAATTGATGATGATATGGAGAAACAACATTGGCTGTGGATTCATTGAAACCAGTTTTGGGAAAGTGGAGTTCAAAATTCAAAACAATAAAAAGGATATCTCATAACCACAGAGAAAGACTCTGAGGCGCCTGGATGGCTCGGATGGTTAAGCGTCTGCCTTCGGCTTGGGTCATGACCCCAGCGTCCTGGCGTGGAGCCCCACATCAGGCTCCTGGCTCCGCCGGGAGTCTGCTTCTCCCTCTCTTTCTGCCTTTCCCCCTGCTCCTGCTCTCTCTCTCTGTATCTCTCTGTCTCAAATAAATAAATAAAATCCTTTAAAAAAAAGTTGTTTTGTTTTGTTTTTAAAAAAGAAAGGCCCTAAAGCTCTAGAAGGATGAGAATCTCTAAGACGAAATTGACATGAAGGACTGGTTCCAATGGACGAAAAACAAGCCTACGTGTTTGAGGAAACCGGAGAGACTGTGTTAGGAACATTAAGATAAATTCTTATACTCAAAAGACAAGAACATAACATGGAAATGTCACACAAAAAGCTAAAGTGAAACCAAAAGTTTTCAAGAACCTATGAGAAGAGTTTCAGAAAAGTTAAAGCCCAAAATGACATGAGACTTAGGGGAGAGAGGGACAAGAAAAATACACGTGGCTTAAAAAAAAACTTTGAGATACAACTTACATATGGTAAAGTGGAGACAGACTAAGATACAGCTTGATGAACTGTACATACATCTGTATTTAGTAATCACACCCAAATCAATATATAGAATGTTCCTAACACCCAGGTGACTCTCCCATGCTTCCTCCACAAGTCAACAACCCTCTAGAGGAAATCATCATTTTGAATTCTATCGTTGTGTGTTAGTTTTACCTATTTTTGAAATTTCAGATAAATTAAATCATACAGCATCTAGCTTCAGGGTTTTGTTAGCCACAACAATATTATTTCCTTGAGGGTTTCCTTGAGAGTTACGCGGTTGGGTTTAGCAATAATTCTCTTCCATTGCTGTAGAAGACCCTTTTAATAAACACACTACAACTTATATATCCGTTCTACTTAAGCTAAAGGCCTGTAACTAGTAAGACATGCCATTGCCCCATTTTCCCCCTCTTCCTCTGCTACCCAGCAAAGGGTAAGATTACCGCAGTCAACACTCCCTTTTTGAAAGCAGGAAAATGGGAGGCACACACAATCTTCGGTTAAGAGTAATTCTGAAATCTTGGGATGTGGTGTTTCCACCCCTATTACCTAAGGGTGGGGAATAGTTTTTGATTAGACCTTAGTTTGGGTTTGGTAGCTCCCCAATCCACTGTTTTCCATAACTTTCCATTATGCTCTCCTGCCGTTTCCTCCCTGGCCACATCTCTGAGGATGAAGCCGCTTTCTCAGCCTGCCTTATTCTCAAAGATCTGGGACCCAAGGGTAGTTTATGGCTCAAATAGTCATGTCAATATTTGTCCTGGTGTTTCTTTGGCAGTAAAATTTTTTCAAATACATACTTTTTAATCTATTTGATTTTCTTTTACAAACCAATAGCAGCACCAACAAGTCTTTTCAAGACAGGGCTCTAGACTGAATTATAAGTTTAGTAGTTCCTGCAGGAGCCAATCCTTTAGTTTCTTTGCCCTGGGACATCTTGTCCAACTGAAAGGATTATCTTAATCAATTTAAAGATTTTGACAAAGGGCATGACAGTCATGCCCATGGTTTTCGTTTGTCTGTTAAAGATGAAAAATGTTTACTCTTCTAACAAAGTGATATCCTAGAATTTATGGCCTCTTCATACTCCCTTTCTTCCTCACATTCGATGTGGCAAATTCATTTTATAGATCATTCCTGTCTTGTAGACTCTTGTAAATTCAGCAAATAGGAAACAAAGCACACTACAAATACCAATATTCTTTTTTCCCACCTTTTCCTAAAGCCACAAACTCTTTTGGTATCTGCTTTCCAAGTTGTATCAGTGGATTGTTTGACCAAAAATAGTGCCTTTACCTAATGTGAGTTGACATCTTTTAGTCTCTAAACACAATTTCCTTGCCATCCACTCCCAGATCCTACAACCAAAATCACAAAATTTTGGTGTTTTATTATAGCAGGACCCCACTTCTAGGTACCATATTTTGTATTGGAGAATGTGGGATGTTATGTTGTACTAACCTAAAACTCTAAATCTCGGTGGCTTAAAAAACAAACAACGAAATTACACATCTTATACACTGTGAGTCAATTTTCTCTGTGTGTTCTTCACTCTGGTATTGAAACCAGTGGAGAAGTCCCTCTGTGAAATGCTGATAATCTTGTGGTAAGTTATTCTCTGAAAGTGACACATGGCACTTTTGTTCATACTTCATTGGCCAACACAAGTCCCATGGTCAAGCTTGATGTCAGTTGGATGGAGATAAATGTTCCTTCCATGGAGAAGGACAGTGAAAGTTTTTAACCAAAAATACAATCAACTATAACATGGTGTAACTTTTAGCAATTAGAGCTGATTAGCCGTGAGATGAGCAATAAAAGTATCTTAACAGAGGCTGAAAAATCTTCACCATCATGATAAATATAGCTACCATTTATAAAGTACAGAATAAGATCCTAGACCCCCGCCTCCATTTACTCTTCATAAAACCTAAGCAATGATGGGAACTGTGGCTCGAGATTAAACAGCAGTTAGTTACAAAGTTGGAATGCATATCCTAGTCTGACTGAAATCAAAGTCCATCCTTTTCCCATCGCAAAATACAAAGATAGCTGTCAAATGGCTCTTACATTGGCTTCACCAAGATTCTTTGATTATAAACATTTTAAATTAGCAGCTTCAATTAACTCTTTATTAGGGCCAGAATTTGGCAGTTGTCAATTAGCAAAATGATATTGTTAAATTAAAACGCTTGTCCTCTTTGGTAAAAAACATTGCCCAAGGCCCCCCCCCCCCAATTAAACTATCCCTTTTAGACATGGTTGAGGACACCCAGGACTGCATTTTGATTCAGCAGTTGAAGGGTTCATTCTTCCCCATTAGGGTTTGTTCAGACAATTCCCATGTCCTTGTAGTTGGTCAGTGCCTATATCTTCCCGGTTGTTAAATATTGTATCACCCTACCTAATAACTATTGAGTCATAAGTGTGCTAAGTTCAGATTAAAATTCATTCTGAAAGGAGTAATTAGTCAGTTGGAACAGAAGCTGTCCATCAAAAAAATTAAGATAACTATTAGATGTGAAATATAGAAGCCATATGCTTAAAAGGCTTAATCATGAAAATGCATAATTTAAACTATTCAGTCGTGATGAATCAGATTACTAACTGAATAGATCATGTTTTCATTTGTTAAAGATAGAACGGGAAGTTTGTTCAACTAGTTCATATTGTCTTTTTTACAGGTTATTTTGTGTGATGGTTGATATCAAATAAGGTGAAATTTAAATATTCATGTTAAATAGGAATCACTCTCATGAACTCGAAATATATTCATGTTGAAGTTTAACAGTAAATAGGAAGAACATTTAAATGCTCTCCCTATGTCAGTGGTTCCCAATCTTGGACTCACCTGGGGTACAGCCTAGGTCACATCCCAGAACAATGATATCAAGACTCCTGGTGGTGGAACCTAGGGATTAGTGGTTTTTCAAGGTCTCCGGGTGATTCTAACACACTGCCAAGGTTGAGAACCACCTCCCTCTATCATCCAAAATGCTACCTAGTCCTTCCTTTGGAAATTATGCTCTTTAGTTTGGATTAACTGCATGCCCCTCCTTCTTAGGTTTCTTACAAAATCTGCAAATAGATGCTGGAAAAGGGGTGGGGAGGGGGCACACATAAATCAGAAATTAGGGTGAGGAAAATCCTGGTTTGCTGGGAAATGACGGCTTCCCAGGATGTGGAATTTTCAGTATTAAAACTCTTCCACAACAGTCTCCTTTGCCCTTTTTCTGGGAGGATGGCTTACTCAGGTCCACTCTCTGGGGTCTGGGATCAAGATATAAAGTGAACGAAACTGTAAAGGGGATTAACAATTTTATGTCCCTTTATGTAAGAGTCTACACTCCATAAACAGTATAGAAGTGGTGACATCTATGAAAACTCTCGAAGAGTGGAATTTTTCCATCATCAGGGGTTTTACTTTGTTGAAGCCTGAAATATTTGCACATATAACAGCAGTCAGCCTTTTCTTATTCTTCTTACACCCTCAGGCGCTTGATTCACCGGCCCCTGCTAGGCTAGAATTTAGCAAGCTTTGCCAAAATAGGCCAATTTCATCAACATTGGAAAAAAAGAAAAACTATTTAAGGGGCTAACCTCTTTTCAGGGAGGGGAAAAAGCTGCAACATTGTTCCGTAACTTCACGGCTTTCTGTTTTTACTCTGTTTTTAACTAGTTACACCTAGCCTTCTCATGTCTTGTCTCACACAACTCAGTCAGCAGCATTTGCTTATAAAATCATTTGCTTTTTCAGTTCGCATTGAGCGCAAACAGAGGTGTTTGCTGGCAACCTGGAAAAGTTTCTGAATCATAGTGTTAGGAACTATGCAACACCTGATCAGAGCTCAGCTACCGTCCGCGCTCAGCCCTGTAAACACCAACTCTCTTCCGAACAACAGCAAAAGGGCCACAGACAGCTGTTAGGTTGCCTTAAGCATGACATTGAATATTGATGTCCTTTGGGACAATCCAAATGAATGGAATTTAGCTTGCCTTCTCTCTAAATGTTTTCTACTGAGGTATATATGAAGCCAGCTGCATACCTCCAGTGTCTCCTCAGCCCACCCTCTTTGCTGTGGCGCAGTGAGAGCCGGGGGAGGGGGGGCAATGGGAGGGAGCACAGAACGTCATCAGAGCCCACCTCCCACTTTGGGCACCTTAGCACCCCTGTCTCATTGCTGCTGCTTCTACTCTGTGCTGATCTGTTCCCCTTCTTTATCTTGCTTCTTTTTCCTTTCTTTCCCTTCCATTTCCGTACCCCTTTTACTTGTACACCAGCATCTTGCCTTTAAAACCAGACGTGTTTTCCCCCTGGTCAGTGAGCTGACCGGTCGGTCACGTGAGGTCGCCGTCCCCACGCTCTTCAACACTGTTTTTGCAGGAGTTACTCCTTGCAGCCAGTGTCTGTTTTCCCGGCTCAGGCTTTCCATATGCTTTCATGTGCCATGAAGATTGGCTGCTAGATGATGAACTGCCTGTCTGAGCCAAGGAAAAAGTTCTATATTTTGGGAGAAGACTCCAGAAATAAATAAGGATCCCCCAGCAGAAATAACAGGGGGCACAGTGGGGCTCTCTTGCAGATTATTACGCTAGGTTTTCTTTTATTCCACATGCATTTGAGAAACACTGCTTTGTGTCAGGCGGTGGGTTGAGCGTTAGGAACTCAAAGATGAAAAGGTTGTGGTTTAAGTTCTCAATGAAACATCAAGCTCGTCTGCGTGCCAGACCTACAGACAACTAACAGTTGATTTTCTCTTCAAGTCTCTGTTTGCTTGTGAAGCTCAAATTTTAAAAGCTTTGATTTTTAACAGAAACTTCAAATACATCCAAATTGACACCATCCCTTTCACAAACGGACGTTACTTAGTTATCTTTTAAGTATTAGATGATATGCAAATAATATATTTATAATTACTAACACTCATAAAATGAATTAAAGGGACATTTGAGATCAGTGGAGAATGTTTTCATCTTTTGACAACATTACTAAGCTGTGGGAAATGTTTTACATTTTGATGGGAAAGTTCAATTTATTTTCATTGATTTTTTTTTTGCACTGCTTATAAAAAACTCTGCCTTTGTCTAAAGGTATAAATCCTGGAAAACAGTGCTCTAATACTTGGATGAATATGAAGCTGTAATTGTTATTTATAAAATACTGTGTGTATATACATATATACATATGTGTGTGTGTGTATATATGTATATATATAATGGGCTTGTGTGTGTGTGCCTGTGAGGGAGATAAAAAGTGGATATTTCAAATATCTGATGGAAAATGAAATTTAACAACAAGTAAAAACATGGAGTATATATCTTAGGTCTAACTCGCATTAGCATTCTCTCTGGAAAATAGATTAATATTTAGCAGATACCTTGAAGGAGCACAGCTTTTGATACCCTGTAAGTATCTTAGAAGGTTAAAATACTTTACTAAATAGACTTTTACATTTTGCTTTAAAATTGACATACTGGAAAAAATGCTGAGTCTCCCTCAAGGTTTCTATTATATGACATATCTTGAAGGCTACTGATATTGGTTGCATCTTTGATTCTGCTAGCAAAAACATATCTGAGATAGGATCTTTCCACTCACCTTCCTCTTGGAGCTGTCTCTTTGGGGCTTATTTTGTGATACATTTTTCAATTTTATACTCCACATCTGATCTTGAGTTACTCTATGCAACTTACGTTCTTGTAGAAATTTTTCAGCATTAATTTTATCAGGCATTTATAACACACTCTGGTGTTCATCACTTGGAAGATGCTATTGAAGGGGAACTTAATTGGATGAGATTGATTCCATCACACACACCATTACACCTGCTACAGATATGTATATACAGCTAAAGGGGAAATGGGGATATGCCTTTCTCCCTCCATCATACTATTTAAATAACACTATTAACTTATTAATCAGTACAGGAGCTATGTGGAACGCCTGGCTTTGGTTTTCTGAATTCTGATTGATACTGAAAATCAAGTAGTAGCTCTTTTGAATTGCTACTCACTGGTTTAGAACAGATGCAAATCCTTCTAGAATAAAATAAAACCTTCCTGAATAATCAGTTCAGCACAATTATTTATAGAGAATCAGGCTGTGTCTCTAAAACTTAAGTAATCATATTGCAGCATGGGTAAGCCGGTTATTTAAATTAGGGTCGCCACAGAGTCTATACGAATCTTGTACATGAATAAATCCTAAAATTCTCTGAACATACCACAAATAATTTTTCCCTTTCAAATGGTACACAATTTCTAGTCACTTTTGTGGTGGAAAAGGAAGGAAAAGGACAAGAATTTCATCTCATATATACCTTCACAAATGGTTATTTTTCTACAGACATCAGAATTGAGTATTTGGGGAAGTAAAAAGGAGAATGCCTTCTAAGGGGAGAAATATCTAGAATAAGGGAGAAAAAGAGAGTATACGGGGCAAAGCAAAACCCAGAGGAGGACAATGAAATGCACAGTCAGAGCAGGAGTTTCTGAACACAGTAACGACAAGTGAATACAATCCTGAAAAGACATGTCCACTCCCGCACTCCACAAAGGGGCACAGGCAGGAAAAAAGTTAAATTAGTGGACATCTGCTGTCCTGGCTGGAGTCGCTTTCCAGCGCTGAGCATGAGTAAAAGCCTGCCTTGGAAGCCAATCCCAAGGAATAATGGTTCAGTGGAGACAAGGGTGACGGGGGAGGAAGGAAAGCCAGCCCAAGCGACTGTATCTACCTGCTCCCTATTGTGGGCACCTGCGGCTGGATCCCATCGCAGACCTTCTAAAGAACTCTAGAACAAGAGTCAGTATTGTCTGCTCAAGGGGAAAAAGAAATGTTTATCCACTAGCTCCTGCACCCATGGCTCAAGATGGCCCATTGCACATGCGTGCTTGCATAAGCATCAGAGAGGCCAAGGGGGTTCCACAGACAGCCGGGCAGTAACAGCAAAGAGCCCCGTGGCAGAAAGGGAGAGACAGTTCAGCTGAATAAGGGTGCAGTCAGGTCGCACTTGTACCTAAGAGGTATCACGATAACAACTGGAATGAAAAGATGGGCTGAGAGGATCTGAGGCAGGGCATGACAGGTGTCTAGGACAGCCATTGCTTGTACTGCTGAAACCCACTTGCTCCTTACGGTGAGTCCAGACTGTCGCAGAACCTTCAAAATGGTGGTCACCTGCAAGTCTACAAAATACTTACTACACAGTGATGGTGGAACAAACTACAGCCCCAACTGCTGGAACTGATCCCACTGCTATAAGGATATTTATATCTTTCCCCTCCACCCCCACCCCATTTGGAATTTTCCTTGAGATTGGATTGCTTGACCAATGGAAAAAACTCAGAGGTTTATTCCCAGGGAATCTGAACCCTTAGTTGCATTACCCCTATTGGACCATGGTGGTTGACACCTGCCATTTACTTTTATTACCAGGTTTGGAAAAACCAAGTTACACTTCAGGGAATTCCCTAGGTTTCAAAAGTCATCCTAGCAGCAATCCTGCCTCACCATGGCAATCAGGTTCAAGTACACTTATCAACATGGCAACACCTTTCTTTACCTAATGACCCACTAGCATGAGGATCTAAAAATGGTCCAGGGAGAGAGAGAGCTTTAGGCTCGGTGAAATCTTTATTGTGTCCCCTAATGAAAGCATCTTCCTCTCTGTCAGAGGAACAAGATTTCTTTTCCAATAGGGCCTAAAGTTGCTAAGATAGAAAGCACAAATTTCAAAAGTGGGTAGTACCTGGGAAGATGGGAGAGAGGCCAAGACTCCCTCCACATCTTGGTTCTCAGATCTGTCCATGCTCAGTATTGGGAACACAATGCCTTAATACTAGCTGCTAGTTCGCTGTCTACGCCACATCCTGGAGGTTAGTGCTCCAGCCCTGCAGGGCATTGGCCCCAGACTGATGCCTCTGTAGAATCTTTAATAAACCATTCCATCATTCCATTAGGCTGTCTCCTTCCAGATCATACAAGGTATGTTAGGACTGGTGGATCTTACGGTTATCCAGTCATTGTTATCCTCATTAACTGTGACAAGTGTCCCTTTGTCTAAGATGTTTTGTTGTATTGCATGTAAGTTCTCAGATGATGGTGCTGGTAAAAACAAACCCATACTTCCAACTTACAGAGGACAATCGTTGCTCCTTGAGAGGTGAAGGATTTTGATGTAATCAACTTGCCATCAAGGAATGGAGCCTTACTAGGGTTCAGTATTAGTCTCTGCTTTTGGCAGCTTGAGCAATTAGCAGTAGCTGCAACGAGATCAGTCTTAATGAGGGGCCCAGCTCTGTAACCTGTGCCTAGAGTTCACCCCTGCCTCTTGGGCTATGACAAGTGTATGATATTGACAAAGCACTGGGGTGGCCATGGACAGAGCCTGACTGATAGTCACTGGACAAGTCATCCTGTCTCCCAGGTTAGTCTCCTCTTTACCATGGGTGCTCTCGGGACTTACTTTGGTGATTGCTACTGCACCTGTTCAAACGTTTTGCTTGGTGGATGGGATAACACCTGGCTTATGACGGGAGGTCTTGGTCACACAATGACTTGATGTCCCATGATCAGGCACTCACTCTATACCACAGTCCAGCCAGAAGCTGCTCTTACAAAGGCAAGTAGTCCTCTGACCCACAAGGTGTGGCCCATATGATGTTGCCCAAGGATCCCCGGCATCTGTGCTCTGCTCTTCAGACTAGACAGAGACGACGCACAACATCAGATCTGTTGGTCACGTGAGCCGGTTGCAAAGTCCTCTCTTACTCTGGGCCCCCAACCATCAGCCTGGCAAGATACCCAATAAATTCACTGTAGCAGTTAATCCTAAGCAGAGTATGTGCAGTCTCCAAGACCCAGCCAGAACAAAACCAAACTCACCACGAGCTGTGTCCCCTTTGGTAGGGGTACAAGGGCAGCAGCTTGTTCTCTGCCTCAGAGCAAATGGCAATGTTCCCCAGACCATTAAACCCCTAACATCTTCACTGGTGTTGCATGTCCCTCAATCCCCATGGTGTTATTCTCCCCTTTTCTGTGTCGAACTAGGGAATACACTTGCCACTACCGGATCGCTTAGCCTATTGTCATCAATATAGTTGACCAATACAGGAGACCCATTGATTAGGGTCCATGAGAATTATCTGTGACAGCAAACAAGGAAGTTAATGGAATCCTGGAGCTGGAGAGTTGATGGTCTTCCCATATAATAAAATTGCTTTGGGTCTTCTTTACTAATGGGACTAGGGAAGATGCCAGTTCAGTAATCACATATGTAATGCCGGAGACTGTTCTAGTGAACATTCTACATCCAGCCCAACAGCTGCAATTGCGACTACCATTTGATTAAGTTTATGCCCCATTTAGACACTGCACCCACAGAGGTCTTACAAGTAAATTGGATAAGAACATAATAGGAAGTACCACCCCTGCATCTTTAAGTCTTTAATATTGGCTCTAATCTCTGCAGTTCCTCCTAGGTTGTGATTTACTATCTTGGCTGGGTTAGGTAGTAGGAAGGAGTAGGACAGCTTTAAGGCCTTCCACTTAGCCTTTCCCATGATAATGGCTATTCCCCTATAGGTCAAAGAACCAATATGAGGGCTCTTCTAGCTACTAGGCATGTCCACACCAATTATGCACTCAGGAAATAAATAAATAACCACAGAGTGGATCCGTGAACCCAATAAATCCAATACCAGAGAGACTCAGGTCAGACCTTTAATCTCCTGGTTTCTAATCACTATAATGATGGAATCATATTAGATTGTTGAGTTTGTGAGTGTCAGGTCAGATTTGGTGTCTAAAAACATTCAAAATTTCTAAGTATTTCTTCTTCCCCAACTGAAAGCTGAAGGTCCCTTTGGGAGAACACTGGGGATGAGCATTGTATATACTTGCAGTAGCATTGCAGGGTTCTCCTTCAAGGGGACGCTGCTTCCACCTTGGGTAGATGGCTTAGATATGTAAATTTATGGTGTCGAGGCTGGGCCTGGAGCAGTGTCAGGGTTACCAAGATTTCCATGTGTGGTATATTGGGCTGAGTGGACAGAAGAGGAATCACTAGTTTTTGTACCAGCGGGGGTGTGTCAATGGAACAAGGAAAATGGTGACTATATGGACCGTGGAGTTGACTGGTTTCTGTAAGTGCTTTGAGAGCCTTTGAAAAAAAAAAATGGCAGACCCAAGTCAAACCACAAAATAAGTAGAGACCCATAAACAAGACCTTGTACATGTGATCTCTATTCTGCTTATGCTATCGGTAGATTGCTGATTTGGATCTAAGGTTTCTAGCTGGCTTTCAACTAGCCCTAGGCTTGTTAATAGGTTAAGATTGCATGAATAAAATTACTATAGCAGACACGATTGACCAACCCATGGCACTGATCTCCACGTGTTCCCACTGTGCGCTGGTGGTTTTAGGTGAATGGCTCTCTCCCTGCGACACAGCATGCTCCATGTCCCGTGTCCGGGATGGGAAGTGCATCTCTGTGGTTCACTCAGGCACACTGCTTAGCTCGTGGTGGCAGCACAGATGTTCTCAAATGAGTAACGAATAAATCAATCCATTGGTGAGAAGTCATGGTTTCATGCCTTAAAGTAAGGCGTAAGTAAATACGTTTGGAGATCAGAGTAGTCTGTTGTTATGGGAGCCCCCTTTGGATCAGGTTTGCTTCAACTTGACTGCCATTTGTTTAGCATATGCTAAAACCATCCCGTGGGGCGTGAAAACTCTGCCTCCCACTGGCGGGTGTTGTGATGTGAGGGAGCCAGGAACAGAACAAACCCGGGACGGGCATTTTCTTTTGGTGTTTAGACAGGTGTGTTAACTCTTTTTATAAAAGAATCACTCTCTCAGATCAATAAAAGAGGGGACTAGAACACGCTTAAAGGGAGACAGAGAGAATGGAACAAACACTGGGAGACTGCTACACCAGGTCCGCCCAGTTCAGTGGACTGTAGCCATGTCTCTTCACCTTGCTGAGACTCAGTTTCCACATCTGTGACTGAAGGGTTCAGTGAGATGACATGCAAAGTTCCCTCTAGCTCCAACATGGCTCGGTTTCAGGAACACCACGCCTCTCTACCTCGTGCTCACATATCCTCACGTGTGCCCCCCGGAAATGTAGCTGCAGAGCTTAAGCATGTGACTCAGGCCCCCACACAATTCAGAGAAACCACTGCTCTGACAGGGGATCTGAAGGAAACCTGAGTCCTAGCTCCCATTGAAAGGCTCTTTCCTGCTTGCTTGAACCAGAACAGCGTCTTATTCCCATCTTCCCTGAATGTTCTATTCCCTCCCATGCTCCCTATTTATAATTCACCTCTAACTATAAATCAATACCCTCTTAGGGAATATTTCATCCAGCCTGGACTGCCATGAATTGCCCACGGTTCTGCTGATGGTCGATAATTTTCAGTGACTCATTCCCACCCCTGCCTTTGTGTTAGCCTTTTACAGTGGAAGTCACCCCAGCTTGTTGTCCTTCGGTTACCTTCTTGAAGTTTAACTCGCTCCTCTCTTCACGCTTGCCCACTGTGTTCCCTACACCATTTTCTATAAAAGCGCTCTTTTGGCCTCCATCAGAGCCCTCTTGACCTCGCTTCTTCCCACTCCCTCCCTCTCAGCGAGGCCCTCAATGGGATTCTAATGTCCTACTCTCTGAGCCCCTTGTCCTCAAGCACATGCTGTCACTCTCCAGCTCTGTCCTGGTCAGCCAGGACACTTCTGTGCTGTACACGGAGTTCATCTTTAATTCCGATGTATTGTGGACTTCGCAAGGGACAAGGTGTGGCTGTTAGTAGCCTGGGTGCCAAGATACTCATCATCTCTCCTTTTTCTCAGTACGTTGATTTTTACCAAATGTTAAATGCTCCATGATTCCAAGCTACTTTACACAGCTCCATGACAAAGGTGAAGTGAATGCAGGTGGTGTTGGGTACTCTTTCGGATTAGTGGGTTCTCTGAGTTACTGATTAATGAGCTAAGAGAGGCACGTCTTCCCCCAGAAGCTGGATCATGGCACGGCGGCCCGGGCCTGGGTAGAGTTGCCGTAGGTCTTCGAGAAGGCCTGTCGCAGCTGTATACAAAGACTGCCTTCTGAGAACGAGAGGCTTTTTCAATAATTAGATATCCGGAGCCTGGCCCTTTCTGACTTTAGATTTATATTCAGTATTTTTGTATTTAATCAGGTGTCAAGGAAGGAAGAAAGGCGCTGCTTGCTTTTTTAATACAACATCACATTCATCGGCACCAATGAAAATAAACTCTTCACTGTAATAAACAAATAGGCTGCCTTCTAGGTCTGGAATTTCACTATTATCAAACCAGTCTCTGAAATACAGTGTTTCAGTTTTGGATGAAATAAAAAGGACAAAAATCAGCGACAGAAGTAAATATAAAATCTGTGTTTTAGCAGAAGCCCACTGAATAGAAATCATATACCACAGAGAAAGGCAACAGATCCTTACAGCTCTGTGTATAACGAACACAAATAGTCATAATTATCCCTGCCCCAGGGACTTAACTCCTTCGGGGAAAGGCCAGGCTTCCAGCCTCCTTCTCGAACTAAAATCATTTTGAAATATATTTGTCATCTCCTCCAGCTCTGTTTAAAAATGTTTGTAGATAGATACTGTTTATTGTTGGTTTTTTTCTCCCTTCATCCTGTTTTCAGTATTCATGAGAATTAAAACCCTGGCTGTAATAAGGCATCTGCTGTAAACAAGTTCAGACAAAGGAAGCAATTTCTCCGGCGAGTAGGGGGCACGAGGAGACGCAGAAGACTGCATTATAGAAGAGCGTAGATAATAACAGAAAGTAAACCCCTTTTTATCTCCACCCCGCTCCCTCATATACCTTGCCGATCTTGGGGTCGATCAGCTTTGTAAGTTGTTTGGGGAATCATTAGACATCAAAAATATTGTGAATCTAAAAAATTTGCGTTGCTTCTAACCTTATGGGTTCTAGCCACAACCATTCATAGGTTTTCCAGTACCTAACCATTCTGGACTACGAGCAAAGAGGCATCTGCCTATGGCATCAGTGGAAATATATCCTGCTCGATTCCCTTCCAGGGTGCACGTGTGTGCACTCACAAACACACACGCACACAGACATGCACACACGAACACAGCGTGCAAACGCACAGACACACACACACACAGACATGCGTACATTCTCTCAGTGCAAACATACACGTCACACTTGCCTAACCATGTGCACACATGCACCGACATGCACCCATAGAGACACACTCGCGCGTGCATGCACACACACACACACACACACACACACACACACCCCTGGCTGGTCACTGAGAAACAGTACCTGTCTTGCCCTGCTCTGTTTCAGGCCTCTGGGGTTCTGAGCTCATGCTCATTTTCATCACTGAAAATAATCACCTGCAGCCAAATTCTCCTCAGTGCCTCAGGGAAAGTTCTTTCCTATTGCTTCTTCTATATCCCCTTCCCGTATTAGGCCCCAAAACCAAATCCTTTCATTTCAAAGAAAAATCCCTGTCCCCAAACTGGGTAGCACCTACAGGTAGCCCAGTTTGAGGACCTTGCTTTGCACATCTTTCCCTGAGATACAGGAATGGGACACAGAGTTCTCACAGCCTTCCTTTCCAGAAGCCGGCTAAGTGGGAACCCCCTCCTACCCCGAAAGCCTGTGAAGCAGCTATTGCAAAATAAGGTTGATTTCTTCACTGCCCCTGGGCAGGGACTGGGTCTCATTCATCAATCCACCTGCAGTGCCTAACACAGTGCCTGTCTCAGAGCAGAATCCAATACAGATCTGAACAAATGAACCCCCAGTATTAGATCCTTTTCCCTCAGTTTCTCAAACTGTGATATACATACCCATAGGAGCACGTGCCTGGGTGCCAGGGACCACGAGAAGTCACAGGATAAACATAGTACATCTTCCCGGAAAGTCCGTTTTATGTCTATTAAGTCCTATTGAAAAGATTATTTTTCTATTAAAGCAAACACCAGATAAGGAGAATCTAATAAATGCCATGTTGGTCATTATGATAAAGATCTCGGGTTTTAAAGGTTTTAAATTCTATACTGACCATAGATTAGTAATGTGACCTCTAAGAAATTTTTTCTATTTCTCCAAACATTTTAATTCTCAGCTGTAAAATGGAGGTCATAATGACTGTCTTGTAGAGAGTTTCAACTCAAGTACCAGCATGTATGCAATGGAAGTGAATAGTGACATCAGAGGCAGTAGCCATACCAGTAAATACGACAGCAGCGGTGCAGTAATGCTGCTAATAGCCCGGGGTGCTGATATTAGCAGGGCGGTTGACATAGACACAGAAGTAAATAGCGTAAGGCCAGAGGGGGGGAGGGACAGGAGAGGAAGGGAGGAAGGGATTGAATAAAGAAATAAACTAAGACCAGGTAACCCAAATGCAAGGGGGTCTGCCATTCAGGGCAGCAGGCACCAGCGGGAATCCCTTTATCCCCTCGTTTTGTTTTACAGACAAGGAAACTGAGGCCCAGAGAACTGAACAAAGCAATTCACCGGAGTCCATCACAGTTACCAAGCGGGCTGAGTCTAGACCCCATTCCTGATTCACCGCTGGGGCTTCGAGGTCCCTGTCCAATCGCTCATCTCTGAAAATAATCATTATTCTTACGTGGTGGTACAGAGATACGCCCACGCTCAGAAGCGGTTGATGCTCACGCGCACTGGAGCGGAATGAACCTGGACTACGGAGTCCTAAAATCCTTTACGCTCTGACCTTTCCTAAATTTCAAACTGTGGCCAAGTTACTCCATCTCTCTGAATTGTCATCCACATGTGGAGTGAGGAGGGTTACATCTACCTTGCAGGTTGATGAGTGAATTAGAGAAAATGCATCAGAGCGTCCGGTGGCACATACTAGCAGTCCCTCAATGATAGCTTTTATGTATTTATCCATTTTCTTTATCCTATTACTAATTCTTAATAATCCCTCTAAATACACTTACCAATCCGGTAGGAAAAATAATGACCATGCCTAGAGTGTATTCTGAACGTGTCAGAAACTAAGGTGATCGAATAGATTAGAAATTCGGGGGCTTTGTAGCTTCATCCTGATGGTCACTGGAATATCAATGACCATAATAACGATAATTGATTCTTCCAGGTCTAAATGCCTTCACCATTACAGCATATGTAGTATGCGGGGGCCAGGGGCAGTGGTTGTAACACAATTTGAACATTTAAAAGGCAATGAACTTTTAAACAATAGTAAATAATAACTAAAAAGCAGACGAAACACTTGAAACAGTTGGATCATAGTATGTTGATTTTTGATGTGTTTTTTTTTCTTCTTTTAAAGGATCTGATGCTCTGAAGAGCAGAATATCATTCTTATGTCCTAATCTGGAAATCAAAAAACCTACATTGTATTCGTGGCTAAAAAGTGAATTACGGAATAACCATACCAATCATTTCTCTGTACTTCAACTAGCTCATCCCTCACCACCACTAAAAAAAAGAAAAAGGAAAATAAAAGTGGCCAGTATAATCTCATAATAAAGGACAGTTATTTAGGGGCGCCTGGGTGGCGCAGTTGTTAAGCGTCTGTCTTCGGCTCAGGCGTGATTCCAGCGTTCTGGGATCGAGCCCCACATCAGGCTCCTCTGCTAGGAGCCTGCTTCTTCCTCTCCCACTCCCAGGCTTGTGTTCCCTCTCTTGCTGGCTGTCTCTCTCTGTCAAGTAAATAAATAATAAAATCTAAAAAAAAAAAATAATAATAAAGGACAGTTATTTAAATAAAAAAATATTTAGTTTTATTTTTTAAATATTTAGTATTACTAAAGACTTACTGAATTGTTATTTTCCTCACTTCCCCTCAGCCTGGGGAAAACCCTACAGAATACATGGGGCAGAGCCAGACTGGTCCCCCTCTGTGTGACCCTGAGTGGTTTCAGACTCTCTCTCTCTCCTGGTTTCGGATAGATGGGGTAGCATCTCTAATACCTTTTCCAGCTCTAATTTTTATATCTCTGACTCAGCACAGGAGGGTGCATAAGGATTAAAACCACAACTCTTCCTAAGGCAGAGGACATTGGGGAGACCTCCCCAAGCTTTTCTATAAGCTGAGATCAGAGCTGGGGCAAGGGAGTGGAGTTACAAGACCTATGGAGAGAGTACACCAACCCCTGGCATACACGTAGTTCCCAGATATTCAAACACTAATCTAGACCTTGTTTTGAAAATACTTTGCAGATATCATGAAGAACCCATATCAGTGAATCTTAAGAAAGGGAGCTAATCTGGATGGGTATGACCTAATCAATCACATAAATCCTTTAAAAGTAGGGAGATTTTTTCCCCCCTCTGGCTAGTCTTAGAGGAAGAAATCAGAAAGACAAGTTCTTCCTGGCCTAGAAGAAGCAAAAACCACATTGTGAATTGTGGACGTGGGCCTCGCAGCGAGGAGCTAAGAGCAGCCCTTGGCTGACAGCCAACAGGAGAATGTGGACCAGAGGACCAACCACAAGGAAATGGATACCGCCAGCAACCACTGAGCTTGGAAACAGATTCTCCTCCCCCCACCCCTGGCCCCACCCGGAGTCTCCAGAAGAGAACCCAATCCGCTCAGCATATTGATTTCAAATTTGTGATACTCTTGAACACAGAACCCAGCATGCCATGGCCAGATTTTTTTTATCTCCAGAACTGTAAACTAATGAATGGGTACTTTTAAGCCACTTGGGTCATAGGAGTTTGTTACACAGCAATAGAAATCTAATTTACTTCTATGACTAGAGAAAATAACGTACAATTAAGCTTTTTCTTGTATCAAAAAATCCTTCTTCAACAATTAACTTATAATTTCCTCTTCATATTGCTCCACTGAAATGTTCTGCTTCCTGTGAATTTTCTATTAGAAATCAGGGGCATTGGGCTCTCCCCCCCCTGCCCCCCTAGAACTGGACCTTCCTCTATCTTAGGGCAACTTTCTCTCAAGACAAGACGAAGGCTCCCCGGAGGCAAAAGGCACTGCTGTCCCACAGCGTCCCCTACCCTGTGACAACGTGCTTTGTGTACATTTGGAGTTTAAATGTGAATGATTTCACCCCAGGACTCTATCCATTAGACCTCGTTTTCCTTTCTCGCATTAGTACGTTTTCTTTCAGGTTGGCGAGAATGAGTGAGCAAGCTCTTGGTCAGGAAGCCGATGTGCTGGAAATCTCCCGGTGATTCATTTATGCAGAGGATGGCAGGGGGCAAAGAGAAGAACAGTCATAGGAAGGGAGCAGGAATATCTTTCAACCAGCCTCCTATTGTTTAGAATCAGGCAGCTTCCGCCAAGTCCTCCACTTTGGGGTCCCGGCGGCTGCGATTGCATGAGCGAAAAGTCAAGGGCACCTGCAGTCCTCAGGAACAGGAGGGCGACACAGGCAGAGTGTAGAGCAAACACTGAAAAGAACATTTTTTTCCAAAGACAGTCGAGAGCTGAGGCGTGAATAGGTTTTATTTGTTTTGTTTTACTTCGTGTTTTGATCAAACCTTTCCCTAAAAAGAAAACGCCGGCGAGTTCACTAAAGGCACGACCAGAGCGCCACCATGTGGTAGAGCCTTTCCGAACGCACGCGGTCGGCCCTGGGTTTGCAGGCTGAGGGAGGATTGCAAGAGAAGAAAACTTGGAAGCATGGGTTTACACCTGGTGACAAAAGCCAGAACTCTTCATGCTAAAGATCATGTATGTCTTCGAAAGCTTGGTGATAGGCTTGATTTTTTTTTTTTTTAACCATCATCATATTCCTAGAAGGTGGGACAGGGATTCTCAGGGTTAACACTACAAGGTTATCATTGATGTGATTTCAAAATGAGGTTATTTTTATTTTGTTGCCTTGATTATTTTCTAAAAGAAAGAAGGAGACTAGCACCAGTATCCATCACGGGACTGAACCACATTTGTCCTGGCTCATGAGTAATCACATTGATGCAAATTCCTCATAGGTCTCAGTAATACTTGAGTTTGTCCATGATGGTGGGATTGGTGAATTTTGAGGTTGTCTGGTTGTAGGGTTCTTGTTGTTGTGGAGCAGATAGAAAAAAAAATGTCACCTGCTCCAATCTGAATGATCAGTTCCAATTATTTTGTGTCCTCATATCCCTCTGCCCTAGGCTTAAATTCTGAAAGAGTGTTTGATGAGCTTTGCTTGACCTTCTGAACAATTTTATCCAGGGATCTTGACTTACAGTCTCACCAAGACTATATTCAATGAAGGAACAATTTCCAAAAGGAAAGCTGGGCTCACGGTAGCAGGGAGCACACAGAAAACCAGCAGATGACAAACACGTTTTGTGCCATTTCAAGGGCTAGTCCATCACTGGACATTGGCACGGACTAAAGGCGTGGCATGCGTGCCACAATGTCCAACATCTACTGACTGAGATCGTTGCTGAATGATACAGAGCTCCTTCTGATCTGCCTGAAGTCTTCTGGTCAATGCATACCAGTGTGGCCTCCCCATTAAGTTCCATCATCAAAGTCACTGAGGTTGCCTGCCACTTGATTTTAAGTCCCTCAGAGAAGACGCAATATCTGAGGGCCATTTCTGACCCGAGGACATTTCTGTTTTATTTTTAATACACATTGACTAAGTCTCAATTTTCTCCTACTTCAATGGGAAACATCAGGAAAATACTCAAAAAGGACCTGAGACCCACTTGACACCTCAGTGAAATGATTTTTTTCCCTTTCGTAAGGAGATTAAGGCATCAATCATACTGTTATTATTGCTTTTGTGTAAAGTGTACTGACGTCTTTGTGTCCCTTCCAAGAAGGAAGGTGTTGGTGATGAAAGAGACTCATGTCAGATCCTTCATTACGAGTTGTTCTTTGATATTTAAACTATGTTTAAATGTGCTTTGCCAAAAAAAATCTCCCTTTCTTTAAGAACTCATGACTGCTTACTCTTCAGATATATTAGGGAGAACTCTTATGATCGGTGGCCCAATCAGAGAGAAGGTTGTTAGAAATTGTCCCTTTGGCCCCTTAATTTATCAGCTGGATGCAATTATGGAAGCAGTCAGAACATTCCAGCCCCTCATCTCCCTGCTTCCCCTCAGTCAGTCAGTTGTCCCCGAAGACGTTCATTTACAGGCCGCCACGACCCCTGATGCTTTGACCTCCGTGGGAGTTTCTTGATATTTCATGTTTCCTAGTTCAGTCAATCAAAGAGTCAGTTTGTTCTGGCCTCAGAGAGATACCAGGCCCTCAGCTAGAACCAGACTTTTCATCTTCTGATTCAGGCCACAGCCCTGTCCCTAGACACTGTTTCTCTGTTATCTCTCCTCTTACTCATGTCTGCATGGCATTACTTTATATTAGAAAATCATGGAAATAAAGATTATTAAAGTCAGGGAATAAAAATTATTCAAAGTACACTAATTATATAATTATTAAATTTTATCAAAATAATATTAAAATATTAAGATTAAAGGAGATATTTAATCATCCTTATGTATATATACAGTTGACCCTTGAATAAGAGGGGTTTGAACATTGAAGTTCCACCTACACATGGATTTTCTTTTTTTTTAATAAAAAAACAATACAATGCTGCAAATGTATTTTCTCTTCCTTATGATTTTCTTAATAACTTTCTTTTCTCTAACTTACTTTATTGTAAAAATACAGTGCATAATACATAAAACATACAAAATATGTGTTGACTCTTTATATTATTGTTAAGCCTTCTGGTCAATAGTAGTCTGTTAGTAAAGTTTTGGGGGAATCAAAAGTTATACATGGATTTTTTACTGCACAGGGGTCAGTACCCCAAACCCCTGCATTGCTCAAGGGTCAACTATCTCTTTTTTTTTTTACTTTGTTTTATTTATATGTTCTTTACCTACTTATTTATTTATTTATTCTGTCAAATAGCTTTAAAATTGCTTTACAAACTGTTGCTGTTAGTTTCAGCCAATTTCTGGGCAGAGAGAGTTCTAAGATTCTCTTAGTAATACAGATTTTAATAGTTTCAGAGATATTCCTTGTCTTAGAGAATATTATTTTTTAAACTATCTTCAAGACAAATTGTCATATTATAAAATCTCCTAGGCTACTGGGCAATTTTTCATCCCTGTCGTTGACTCATTATAGCATTTCATCTCAATGCTGCTCTCTTCAGTGGCTTTTTTCTAATTTCTATAGAAAAGTCATTAGAGGGAGAGATTTTCTCCAAATTTCCTACTATTCCCAGGCAAACAGCAAAAACAAGTTGTCGGTCGAAGACAGAATTGGTTGAGGGGATGTATCGTTGACCAATGCATATGCTGCCTCTGGTAGGTTCTTGGTAATTGCTGTGTAGGACAACTGAAGAGAAAAGATTATGTGATATGCCTAATAATGCCACTGCTAATGATAAAAATGTTAAAAATAAGAATTTGTATTCAGCTTGTGCTTTTTCTTCTACTAGACTTTCCATCCCTGACTTCGGAAAGTGAGCAAGTTGATTTATACCAGTTTTACAGGAGAGAAGCTTGTTTGGTGACTCCCCTCAGGGTAAAATCCAACTCCTTAAATTGACATATGATGCATTTCCCAACATAGCCTTAGTCACTCTTACTTAGCTTCTTCTCAGCATTTTTTTTTCTCCTGGCTATCTTCATGTTGCTATTATCCAGGGATACGTAGGCTCTCTTACTGTTTTCTGTACTTGAATTATCTTTACCTTATTCATTCCTCATAATCTAGATCAGAGGTCAGTAAACCATGGCTCATGGACCAGATCTGGTCTGTTGGTCTCCCTGTTTTTGTAAATAAAGTTTTAATAGAACACAGCCATTTACATATGCTCTATGACTGCTTTCACACTTACAACTGCCGAATACGTAGTTAGAACAAAGGCTGTCTGGCCATAAAGCCTTTATTATTTGGCTCTTCACAGAAAAAAACTTATTAACTCTGATCTACGTCAATACCACTTTTCTTATGAAGTAATCACTCCATCTTAGTCTCCTAGGCAATAGACTAATTCTGTCATCCTAAAGCATTCTTGACAAGACACTGAAGAGTACCTACCATGGTTTGCAAATTTGTTTATGTATCTATCCTTCCCAGAGCAACTGTTTCTTCCTCGCACCCAGGAATTATTTCATCTATTGCTGTATGGCCAATTCCTAGCACAGTGTCTGATTTAGAGAAAGTGCTCAGGCAAGGTTGGTAGCACAGTGAATTAAAGTATTTGAGGAACCAACTAAAACCCATAAAGCCGAAAATGAGAAGGAAAGTAAAATGTTTTCTACCTGTTTCTTTGAGTATGTTACTCATTACAGCTTTACACGGGTTAGAGATTTCTGGGGGTAAGGAGCAGGTGGGAATTGTTTTCTAGCTTAGATGTCTTCCATAAATTAAAATCAAATGGTGCTGTAGTCAACTAAAGCCCAAGATACTATTTCCAGGAAGTTCAATGTAAAAAGGGTGGTTGTAAAATACTGTCACTGATTTTTAAAAATACCATCAAACACGTCAACTAAATGTCAACATAAACCCTTTTAAAGGATTCATCATAGGAGACCATATACTTCTTCTAAAAATTCCACCATTAATTGAAACTTGTCCAAATTACCTTTTTGAGAAGTACCTTTCCAGGCTGTAGCATGCACATTTAACAATCTCCAGCGATGGTCAATCCCATGCCTTGGGATGAAGGGATACTTATTTTTTTTTTTAATGTTCCACAGTTATCTAGTGACAGACATGTGTTATCAATAAGGTAACTTCTAAATGTTAGGAAACACTCTTTTGAATCTAACAAGAAGTATTCGTATCAAGCAACAAGATTGAGTTTCTTGTACATATTTGTAATTGACTCATTCAACAAATACAAGCTGAGTTCTTGTTGTATAAGGCATGGTGGACAGAAGGCAGTTCCAAATGCTTCAAAAGTGTTCTGACAATGGCAGCATCATAAGAATATATATGAGGCCCCACAAACATATAGTGAATATTTACAAAGGAAATCTAACCACACAGACTCAGATATGACTGGAGGAAGGATGCAAACTTACTTAGACCATCAGCCAAAACTGGACAGAAGAGCATCAACCCTTAGCGCTGGTGGGGGAGAGGGGTGTCCTTGAAAAGTCCTTTTCAAGTCATAAAAGCACAGACGACACTAGGTTGGTATGTAGGAGCCAGAAACAGAACAGATAGGGTCAGAGGGGGCAAAACTGAGGCAAAGAGCAGACTTGAGAGTCAAGTGGGAAAAGCTGAGTCTAGAATTAGAACTCAGGGCTAAGTGTTAGGTTATCAACAGGAAAGCCATTGGTCAGGAGCTGAGTGAGCACAGAAGCAAGATGGGGGTCAAGAGTGGGAATGAAGGAAGATGGTCCAAAACTTCATGAACAGGTGGGTTCCTAGGGTCCCCTTTTATTGGATGTTGAAAATGTGGAAGGTGTGTGGGTCAGCATGGGCTAAAGGCACAAGGTCAGAGCAGAAATTAGACTCCGTGTTCAGATCACAGGAAACAAGTAATAGAAAATATCGAAGCAGTCCCTCTTAGTAGCAACCTGCTACTTCCATGTTTTCATGTTGAAAAAGTATTCGGAAATATAAATTTAGGCCACTCCCTAGGATATAGTCTTTAAAAAACTAGTAAACACAAAATGCTTCCACAAGGAGACTTCCTCTCTGACATTTTCTGCTTCTGCTGTCCTCCCTCTTCCCAGCCCTCAGAAAAGCTGTATATGGGAGATACAGATGAGAAGTCTGTCAGGAGGCACTCCCTTTATGACCCATATATTTATAGTCTCAAGCACTGTAAGACATATAACTCCTCCAATAACCCACGGAAGGATTTATAGTAAGGCCTCGCTCCAAAAGAAAATGCCTCACAGGCACAAATCATTATCCCATTTTTATTTTGTGGTACAAATGGAGGTTATATTCACCTGCAAGTCAAGTGCAAAGAACATTACAATTCAGAATCAAAGATCGGTGCTTACTAGTTACTTTTTGCACTGACAAGGAGCTTCATACAAATAGAATTGCAATAATGGCAGCCAAAATTGTAATGCTCTTACTGACTTTCAACTGTCTGTAACATTCTTGAAGATAAATTGAGAGGAAAAAAAAAAAAAAAAGACCAAGCGACCAACAAAGCAAGAAAAACATTCTGGACTTTATATAAAAGAGGACACTGGAAGTATCTGGTTTTTTAAGCACCATGGGGCATCTTAAACCCAGACAGGCTTAAAAGCAAGGAGGAATGGAGGACACGGGGGTGCCTGTTAGAGGACACGCCCACTTTATAAACTGGAAACCTTTTCTATCTAAGTGGGGACTTCCAGTCTCTCTCTGGGAAACAACTGCACTTCGCTCCTGTACTGAACTAATTAATCTTTAAAAAATGATTGGGAAGAAGGAAACCTGAGAGGACATCTGGAGGTAGATTTCCAAGCTGGGCTAATTACCAGACTCCCCTGGGAGCTATCAAACACTACAGAAATAAAGGGAACAAGTCTCTGGGCTCCACCTGCAGTGGATCTTGGTTCATAAACCTGGGGTGTGGCTCGCACTTTTGTCCGTCAAGGACTGAACAGAGGATCCTGAAGATCAACCAGGTTTAGGACCACTGGTCCATTCCACTCTCCCCACACAGGAGAGGTCACACAGAAACGACCCCAACGGAGATTAAAAAAAAAAAAAAATCAACAACACTTTCTAAAGAAAGAAGAAATTCCCTACTTTTTGCAGCAAAAGATATATTTACACTTTAAAGCCCACCTAGAGATCACCTACATATCTAGATTCTATTTAAATAGTTACCTTTGGATTAAGACTTCACATTGTAAAGTTAATTCATTTGTAAAATGATATCCATGTTCTTTTTTACTGTTACACATTTTGGAAAAGTGCAAAAGTAAACACCTATTGTCTTCCAAATAGTTATTTTTGTGTTTGCCTCAGATCTTTTTTGTGATTGTCAGTTTGTTTTGAGAAAAAGAAATTGGGAGAAAAAGTTAAGTTCCCTCTATTTCTCTCAAGGCTTTGCTGTTTATGCCATGGTTCCTTCTCTCCAACAAGGCAAACACTATCACAGATCCGCTGTATACACAGTTGACAATAATACACTTTCTCCTCACATCTGAATCCATTAACAATAGACACGTCGATTACTTTTTAATTTACCTAGATGATATCATGCCGTATCTAACATTCTGAAACTTGCATTTTTCTTTCAACATAGTTTCCGGATCTACGTTGATACAGTTATATCGAATTCATTCATATGAACTACTGTATGAACATTTGATCGTATAAATATACCATCATAATATACCTACCCATTCTCTTACTGGTAGGTACCTGAGCTTTTAAAAAAACCGTTGCCTTCACAAAAGACGCTGCTGGGACATCCACATATTTCCCTCTTGATGTGCATGTACAGGAAATTGTCCAGGTATCTGAGTGTAACTGTGAGGTTGTAGGGCAGTATCTGCCATTTTCAGATGTATTAGTGTCAAACTGTTCTCCAAAGTACTGCAGTGCATGACGGTATTCAGTTTCCCACATCTTTACCAACACGGACATTATCAGTTCTTTACAAATCGTGTGAATCTGATCACACCGCAGTGTTGTTTTAACGGCTATCTCCCCAATTACTTGTGATATTGAGCGCATTTTTTATCGTTTCACTGTACATTCAACATTCCTTAATACTTTCATTTTTGAGCAAAATATTTCTTTAGAGAAATGTCTTGACCTCAACATTTCTCTGCTTGTCTTCCCATTCTCTTACTACGCATTCACCGAGTCCTTTGGATTGATTGTCAATAACAATGGGTCCATTCAGGGTAGGAATTTATCATAATGAGATGATTCCAAAAACAACTCAATGAAAATACCAAATCACCTCAAAATATCCTGTAATACTTACTGAACACCTACTACGTGACAGCATAGTATCCGGTAGGGTGCGCCATCTTTGGAGCTGAACTACCTGGTTTGAATCCTGGCTCCACCATTTCATAGCCACTGACCAAGGAAGATTTCTTAAGCTCTCTGAGCCACAGAAGCCATATATACAAAATGGGTAATAATAGCACCTAACTGCTGAAAGTTAACTTAGACAATAAGCATAAACCATTTAGCACAGTGTTTTTGGACATAATAAATATTCAAATACTAGTTATTTCTACTGTCATTATTGGTGGGAGGACAATAGTGGTGACTGCNCTGAAAGTTAACTTAGACAATAAGCATAAACCATTTAGCACAGTGTTCAGGACATAATAAATATTCAAATACTAGTTATTTCTACTGTCATTATTGGTGGGAGGACAATAGTGGTGACTGCCATGTGTTACCTCCCCTACAGTGTAGACTTTGGATGGAGATCAACGTGAAGAAGGTTCCTTAGGGAGTGCTCTTGGGACTGCCACATGGAATGCACGGGAGGAAAGGAGGAAGGGCCAAACAAATGAGAACCAGTATGGATATATTTTTGCAGTGATTCAATATCCATACTTATAACTTACCAGAAATAGCAAAAGTATTGCCCCTGCCACACTTAGTTGTAAGAAGGAAGAGGAAGAGGGGACAAGGAAGATGAAAAGAATGAGGAAGAGGTAGAAAAGAATAGTCTCTGGAACTATTCTAAACATTTTACACGTTAACCAATGTAAAACTCACAAAATCTAGAGGACAATGCTGGGTCAACAAATGACCACAATGAAAGCATTTAAATAACTCACCCATGATCCCACAGCTAGGACGTGGTACAGCTAGAATTTGAACCCAGGCAATGCAGCTTCAGAAAGGACACTCCTAACCACTGTTCAGGACCGCCAGAGTGCATGTCAATACCACTAGTAGGCTGTAGTATTTATAATTTACCGTTATTTCTTTTACAGCTTTCAACTAGACACTCTGCTAGGTGCTTTACTCACATCAGATAATTTAATCTCATCCTTACAGAAACTCATCAAGGGTTGCATTTTTATCTGTATTTCTAGCTGAAGAAAGTAGGGGATGTAGTTACTTTCCCAAAGTCATACAAGTTAATAGCAGAGCTAGGCTTTCACTCCATGCTTGTTTAGCTCTAAAATTCTGTTTAGCTCATTTTATTTTTGGCAAAGGACCTTCTTTTCCAGGAAATTGATGACTATATCATACCTCTTATGTCATGTCTTCCCTCAGATAAATAATATCAATTTGTCAACTTCCTTATTGTTGACATTGTCTCGTGTTGGCATCCTTTGAATATTCTCCATGTACATTGCCTTATTTAATTACAGAATCAGAATTGAGCACGTAGAGGCTTTGACAATTTTGAGTACCTAATGGGAAAGGTGCCAAGTGTTTCCTACATTCTGAATTCTCAGTTAGCATTTCAATGCCATAATTACCTTTTCAAGAGCAGAACTGCTGTAGTGACTCATGTTTAATATGCTTTCTGGGGTGACCAGTAGACTCTTTCTATGGTGCTCTTAGTTCAGACTTCCTACATGTTCTATTTGTATAATTTGCTTTAAAAGTGTCCTAAGAATATTTACTCCTTGTCAAGTTTGTGCAGCTATTACCTACACCTAATTATCCTATTTTAAAATTAAAGCATTTTACTGATATGCAATAAAAAATTTTTTAAATCTTTCCATACTAGATTGATCCAAGAAAAAATTTTAATGTAGATAAGATATAAGATAAGGGAAGTTTTACATAAATTCTAATATGATTTCTCTATCCCTACCCACGGGTATAACTTAAAAAAGTCGTACTCATTCTGAAAATCTGAATTCTAATGAGGTACCTTAAACACTTCTTAGCAGTCACCGTGTGTGTTTATTTATTCTCATGTGTACAGATTAATGCCGTGGAACTCTACGAAGCTGGAACAGTCGAAACAACTTGCAAACTTCAGCCTCCTATGAATATCTGAAACGTATCTATTTGATAAACTGTCTCATTTTGTTGGGAAACCACCACCATGGGCTTTTTAGTTTTGTGATGATTAAGCAAGAGCTACACATTTTTCTCAAGAAAGACCCTCAGTGTAGTGTCATCTAAATGCAGTTGTTTTAGTCTGAGACAATATTCTGTAGAGTCATGTAAATTGGGTCTCTACAGACACTGCTACCGCGTTAGAAAAATGGTTTTGCTGTCTATGGATTTAGACTGCCCTATACTTGTTCTTAGATGCTATTTTTATTCAAATAGTAAGTATCACAAAAATCATGAGCAAAGAACTTGGGGGCTCTACATGGATATATAGGTATATTTCTGGCCTCACGTTAGAGGAAGTATAGAACGTGCCAGAGGACAGATTTGTGCTCGATGCAGCTCCACATTGACAGATCTGCTGGTGACCCACAATTCCCACTGGACTGTGGGAAAGATTCTCAGGACAGTTGAGTTTATTCTAATGAGTTTTGGGTGTTCCAGAGTAAGGTCATACCCATCCGGGTAGGGGCATAATTTATTTCTAAGGGAATGAAATTAACTATCAAACTATCAATCATGTCTTTTCTATCTAATTCCATGCCACCCCCAATGCCTTCCCTTCATGGTATTAAATAAAATACACACTGAAAACTTCTAAATCTTTATCTTAGGTTCAAATTCCTTCCTTAAACTCTAGATTCATAAATCCGATTGCCTACTCAGCATATCCACTTGGATGTCTAATACATCTCTGACTCGACCCATGTTCAAAACCGAGCTCTTTGTCTTCCCAAGCACACTTATTCCTTCTTCGGTTTTGATCTTTTCAGTCCCAGATAATTCTGTTCCTCCAGCTGTAAGCCAAAACCCTTGGGCACATCTCTGATTCCTCTTTGTCTCATACTCTACATCTCACACATTGCTCAATGCCACATTCAAAATACAGCTATAATCTGATCAATACTTACCACCCTGAATGCTACCACCCAACCCAATACACTAAAATCTTTCCTCTGTTTTATTGCCATGGCCTCCTAACCGATCTCTCTGCTCTGTCCTACTTCCCTGAAGGCCGTTTTCAATCCTGCAGCCTGGTGAACCCCATTCAGATTGTGTTACTCTGCTCCATGCCCTTCCCTCTCACTCAGAGCACCTATAATTGCCTACAAGGTCCCTTATGATCTGATTCCCCTCATACCCCCAATGCCCACCTCCAACCTGGTCCAGCTCCATCTTTGATTTCATCTTCTAATATTTCCCCATGTTTCATGTCATAGTAGACATAGAGACATATTGGCTTCCTTGCCATTCCTCACACATAGCAGAAATTCTCCCAGCTCAGGACCTTTGCACCTGTTGGTCCTTGTGCCAGGAATGCTCTTCCTCCAGATACGCACCTAGCTTGTTCTCTCAGATCTTTTTTCCAGATCTTTCTTAGACATCTCCTTCTCAGTGAGGCCTTTTCCAGTCACCCTATTTTAAACTGTAATTTAAGGGATGCCTGGGCATGGCTCAGTTGGTTTAGTGTCTGCCTTTGGCTCCCATCATGATTCCAGGGTCCCGGGATCCAGTTCCTCATTGGGCTCCTTGCTCAGTGAGGAGCCTGTTTCTCCCTCTGCCTGCTCTCCCCCTGCTTGTGCTCTCTCTTTCTCTCTTGCTCTTTCACTCTCTCTCTCTGACAAATATTTTTTTAAAAAATTATAATTTAAAATAAATCACATCAATATCTTCATCCCTTTCTCTGCTTTATTTTTTCCCCCAAAGGGCATATCACCATATAATAGCATCTATCTTTCCTTAAATATTTTGTTTATTGTCCAGTTTCTCCCACCAGAATAGATAAGCACTATTAAGGACAGGAATGTGTACCTTTCTTTTCTTAACCACTGGTTTCCTTCAGACGCAGCCCATAATTGCTCAACAGATATTTGTTGAATAGATCATTGACTCTTGAAAAAGGAGAATCTGGGATAGGAGATAGAGATTTCCTAGGTCATTTTTGGGGGGCCTGGTACCATATCAGTATTCCCAGAGCACTTCCAGTGTAGTAATGGAGATGGGGATGGGGGTGGCCATGGGGTGAGGTACATCTTCAGAACACACCAAGGGACACTTAATGATCTGAAGGGTAACACGCTCTCTGTAAAATTTCTGATTCACACTGAGATAGAAAAGGAAAAAGGCTTCCATGCATGTGTTCACACCAAAGAGTCTTCTGCTACAAACCATCATACAGAATTGGAAATTTTAGGCTTAGTTGAAACAACTTACTTTGGGTGGATTTTATTGCGAAAGCACACACTTCAGAGAGACTCACAGAGCCTCCAGATTTTCTTTATGGGTGGGAGTAAATCCAGAAGGATAAGTAAATATGATGGAATTTGAACCGCCAGTTTGGATTTGGGAAATTGGCCACCTGAGGAGAAATCCTTGATAAACAAGGTCCCAGCATAAGCATGTTCAATTGCCATTAATCTAAAGGTTTCCCAGAACAATGGTAGGGGCCTGATCAAAGTCCATGCTCCCCATTTGCCTTCCATTGTGGGGCCCTTGTCATAACTGGAGAGAGAAAGTGAGATGAACTTTGTAGTTATTAGGACTTATTCAGCATAAAGTAGCTCTGGGAGTAGGGGGAAGAGGGAGTTAAAATTAAATATATATATTTACATATTCTATAAACGAAGATAAAAAGCCTAATTTTTTTTAATGATTATGCAGGGTATGAGAATTTATGGCCAAGAGAGGTGCTTATGCACATGCAGCTATGTATACAGCCATATAAACGAAAAAGATGGACTAGCTACTGCCAAAGAGAAAGGTGTGGGTGCCCAGGACTCTGAATAGAGGGTCTCATGACTTGGGAACCACCCCACCTAGCAGTGTTCACTTCTTTGTTCTGAGTGTGTCCAGAGACTCAGTGCAGAGGATGTCTTGAAGCATCTTCCACTGAGGGTTCCATCCACCACCCAGATCACCCTTAAATCCAAATGCTGTTGCTTTAGAAACCTGACTTGGTGCTTTGTGAGAAGAGATTCTGAGAAAACAGGTGCAGGGTCTGGGCCTGGTCTCTGAGTACAGGGAAAGGGACTAGTACAAGCAGGCACAGGATAGACATCACTGGTAACCGAAGGTAAGTAAGTCACTTACATTTCATAGGAACCGCAGATTTCCACAGACCTCTAGGCTCTAGAGAAAGAAACCAGGAGAGAGAAAGAAAGAGAGAGAGAGAGATAAAAAGAAAATAAACAGTTTCTGGCCTTTCCACCCAAATCTTTCCTCACAGCAGGTATTGTCTTCCTCACCTTTGCCACACAACGTCAGCTCTGGGAGTGATGGAAGGTCCTAGAAAGCTGCACTGAGACCTCTTGTCCCATTACAGCCTCAAAGGCCTGCCCCCTGAGATCACCTCTCTTTCCACACTCAGTCATCTCTACCCTTCCCCTGAACCGATTCATTCTTGATCTAAGCAACTTCTCGCCTAAACACCCCATTAAGTAATTTTGAATTTTTACAAAATAGAGTTGGCAAAACCCATCTGAGAGAATTAGACACGGTTGGTTTGGGAAGTGCTCAGACACGGGTGATTTTTTAAAGCCCTGGGGAGGATTCTAATGTAGGCTGGTGAGAATCATCATCCTCCATCCTCTTCACCTCCTAGTCTTATCTTAAACCTGGTTTCCCCTTCCAAATACTGCTATCCTTTGAGCTCTTTCAAGTTCAGACTCTCCGAAATTCCTAATGCCTCAAGGCAAAGGGGGTCACTTGCCTTCTAGCTGCTAAATATTGGATAAGCTTCCTGCAATAAACCCTCCTCTGTGGAGATCTGAGTTTCCTGGCTACTACAGCCTTTACTCTTCCTTGTTAATATAATTTACCCCCTTCTGCTCATTTTTCAAGCCATCTTCTCTCATCATTCTGTAAACCATTCATCTGTCACTCTGGCTTCATGATTCTCTGACCTTTACAATTAATTACAAGTGGCCCCTTCTCCCCTTCTCTTCAGCATGACTACACCTTGGGCTTTGTTGTTACCCACAACTGCTCCACCTCAGAAAGCCCACATACCAATTCTCAACCTGGTCAGCATAATCTCTGTCTTCCCAGCTCTCACCCACCCATACTTTCAGTCTCCACCCGGAGTTGGATTCAGTCTTTGAACTTCTCCAATTTCTCCTGTATTTCGCCCTATTCAGTGCTTCGCTTCCTTCCACATTCCGCCTAGTCTACTAGGCACATTATCAGTCACTTCTTCACCATCCCTCTCAATCCCTTTCTGCTTGTTTGGATGCAACTGCCAACTCCCAAATGTGAATCCAGCCAACCATCTGACTACTCCATTCCCACCTCCTATGATACACACATTCACGGTATCTGATCTTGATCTTGTGGTCACAAAGAGAAAAAATATATTCCTAATACTTGCCAGTAGTATGTTCTATTAGCCATACAATGTTAATATAGTGTAATAAAAGCTTAAATATAATGTGGACTGTCATTTAATCTTTACATCAACCTTAAGAGGCTGTTGCAACTATCATTCCCATTTTACAGGTGACAAAAATGAAGCTTAGAGAGGTGAATAACTTGCCTAGGGTCATGTAGGTGTCAAGTGATGGAACCTACATTCAAACCATTATCCCTCTGACTCTTGAGTCTCAGTTCCTGATTCACTTCATAATGCCTTTTTCTATGCTACACAACTGTTCTCAAAAGGGTGCAAATGAGACTGATATTTAAATTTTGTTTCCTAATTCAATCATTTGTTTAAAATGTGATTTCGTTAGATGTTATATTGCAAAATTTCTCATAAGGTAAACTAATCAATATTTTCTATTTAAATGAAATCTACAATGTTAGTAAAGGTAATTTACACTTGCCTAGCTTCACGTCTTTCCCTATTTTATTGATCTCTGTCTGTAGAATATAACTCATCTACCTGAAGATCTCTTACTTAAATGTTTGCTTTTTATAGAACTAGGTAACAGTGTTGTAGATTCTAAAGAAACCAGACTTTCACATCAAAACCACACAGGTAGTAAATTCAGGTACAAGTAAAGAACTGAAAATGGCTTACATGTTTCAGAAATTAGTTCAGTGACCACTGCATTGGTTTCTCCCATGAGAATAAAAATGTGTCACTAGAATTACTCAGGCATTAGAATGGACAACTCCCCTTCTTTGGGCTCCATCCATTTCTCAATGAACTTCCCCACCATCTATCCCTACTCTTATGTCCACAGACAATCTGTTCTGTGCTTTCTGGAGTGGCAAATGTGCCAGTAATCACTCAGGCTGTGAGAGCCTAGTAAACAAAGACAAGCTATTAAAACAAAAGCACTTTGCACCCCCTGCCTTCCTGAGTGTTCAAAGCATGGGCATGGGTGAAAAGAATCTGGATTCTCAGCCCCATCCCATCGCATATGTGACTTATGGGCATGCCATGTTAGCTCTCTGAACTCCAGTAGTCTCTCCTCTTCAAAATGGAAGTAGAAATATTTTACCTACAGGACTTTGGCCAGATATTTTCCTGAAATACCTTTAAGAGAGATGCTTAGGTATAAATAACAGAATACTATTCATATTTCAGAATAAAGCCAATAAAAGTCCTCTGAACATTTCCACTCACAAAAAAATAGTATTTTTTTTATAACCTAACTACCATCTGATTCAAGTTGATTTATATTGTGAATTCTTGAAAAAATGAATTGGATTCAAAATTTCCAACTCACTCTCACCATTTCCATTTAATTCTTCCTACTTGACATTATTTTAAAATATTTTCCAAGACAATGAAAGATAGATGGTGGTAACTCTCTTAGAGGTTAAATAATTGGTAAGAAAAATTAAGAGGACACAAAACAAAACCTCCAACCTTCAAATGAAGGGTTCTTAATAGTTATGCAAGCTTGATTGTGCAGACTTCTGCCTTAGATTTTACACGTTATTGGTGCCAGCAACATATGGGTAGTTGGTGATTTCTGCCCACACCTTGTAAGCAGCTTTCTTCATAAATCCCAAAAGTTAATCATGACAAAAAGCAGTCTTGTCTATTCCCTTTAAAAGCCTGAAGCAATTTGTTCAGCAACCACACTGTTAATGTAGAGATAAAGGAAAGGAGCATAGAGGGCAACAAAAAAGGATCACAAATTGTGTACAGGATTAAAGTGACTATGGTAAGGAGTGACTGCTCGTGGATCATTTTATCTTATTACTCTGGAAATACATTGCTAGTTATAAAGGAGAATTAGGAACCGAGATTTTAGGGGAACAAATCCTGATTCATGCCACTGTGCTGAGTAATTTCTGACTCCAAATTCCCTATTCATTATTCATTCAATAATTGCAAAATGAATGAATTAAAGTCCTATATTCAGCAAAATGTATACTTCATGAATGGTTATAAACAATCAAGAAAAAGCTAAGCAAGACACAGAGGCATCAATTTTTACTTGACAAGCTGCATTCAAATTAAAGGGAAAGAAAAAGGTCAGGGGTTAGGGATCCCTACCTTCCAGACAGATTCCTCTTTACCCTCATTGTAAAGTAGCAACTAATTGTCCCTTGACAGTCAGGAAAATTTATCCAACCCAGTACAGGAATCCCTTTCTTTCTCTGTTGGTTCAACGTCATTAAATGCCGAAATTAGTCCTATAGCAATCTCAATTCCCAATTCAACGGAATTATATCCCCCGGGGGAAAGCATTCTTCCCTTTGGAATTAAAAATGCTGGCAAGCAGAGCCCAAAGTTCCATCCCATGATTTCTGGACCCTGGCTATGGGAGAAATAATGCCAAATACAGGATGCAGATTGAGAGTACACGCCACATCTTGGAGGATAATGCCCCAGCCCCACAAGGTATTGCACCCTTGCTGGTGCCATAATTAAACCCTTAAAAGGCCATTCCACTAGTCTGTCAAGTCAGTTGTCCAGGGCAATAATGAATACGGTGATACTGGTGAATTCCATGAGCAGGAGTCATTGCTCCATTTCATTTGCTGTAAAGTGATTTCCTTGGTCATGAGCAATGATGTGTGAATGCCATGAAGACGGAGGAAGTGTCCTGTAAGCTCACACATGGAAGTTTTGACGGAAGCATTGCCAGCAGAGAAGGCATTCTGGAAGGCAGTTTGAGTACTGTCAGCATGGCTGCAGCCAGGTTAACCCTGGGGAGTGGAAGTTCATGTAGCTGAAGCCGTGTATAGCCTCCCTTCCTGCCGCAATGGCCTCTTTTTCCTGAGCTCATGGGTAAGTGACAGGAGTGGCTAGGGAGGGAAGCCCACCAACATCCACAAAATCACGTGACCCTATCTGATTATCAAAATCCCCTTCTGCTGGAATCACCCTTTGGTGAGCATCATGGGGCACAACTATCCTCACGCTGCGTCTACCTACATGCCTTTCCCCCAGCCTCCTTGTGAAGCGGGAGAGCAGGTTCTTGTGCCACGGAGTCGAAGAATTGACCTCGAGGACAAAGGAGAGTAAAGCGATAGAAGTTTATTAAGTGAGGACACAGAAAAGCTTTCTGTATGTGACTAATGTTACATAATAATAATAATAAAAAAGTTTTTATTTCTTTAAATTTTAATAATATTTTTTAATTATGTTATGTTAGTCACCATACAGTATATCCTTAGTTTTTGATGTAAAATTCCATGATTCATTATTTGGGTATAACACCCAGTGCAGTTTTTAAGTGAAGATAAAGAAAAAGCTCTCAAGAGTGGGGGGGTGTCCCCACAGGGCTGCCCCTGAGGGCGGGGGAATTTAAATCCTTTTCACATTGATATCACCACTGAGCAAGGACTAGTGAGAACACCATCAATGGCTTACTTCCTTTTTACAGTCCGGTTATTCTTTGTTGGTCACAGGTGATTACCATAAAAAAAGACACCCACCCCACACGCCTAGGGCAGGGTGGTCTGGTTTGTTGGTTTGTTACCTTATCTCTCTTTCCCCACACCTCCACATTTTGGGGATTTCTGTGAGGGGGATCACAGAGCTGCCTATCTCTCTCTCCCTACCTAGCCCCGCCTGTCCCTTCCTCACTTGTCACTAACGTACTTCCCCTCTAGCCACAGTCTTCAGGACTGTGACATTAGCTACAGTCCAGGACTAGGTATATATTCATAATTCTGACCATCCCTCCTTTTAGGAAAAATGAACAATTTGAATTTCTGCCCTTTATCACTAATTTCAGGGCCATCCTGGAGTGGGATGCTGGTGCTGCAGCTGTGTTGTTGGTGCCTGTGTGTTTTGCAGAACATGTTTGTAAAATCGGGCCTGAGTTCTTTCTTTCATAGTCAACCGATCATAGAGAGCTCCCTAGGAGAACAGGTTGAGAAAGAAGGCCATGTAGTACGAATAGAGGCCGGGGGCATCCGGCCGTTTTCTTATGCACCTTGTGCTTTCAGGAACTTCTGGAGCCTAATCCAGGACACGCCCCTTCCGTTTGATAATGAGTGCTGCTGTATGTGTCCAAATGTATAGGTTGGTGTCAAACAACACCAGTTTGATGGGCAGCTCAATTATATAAAATGGCAATGCTTTGCTCCAATATTATAATCTCTGTGATTCCCTGTAGGATCCTGCCCAAAGATTCCATACAGCGCTCCTACCCACCACTGACACTTCCGGTTGCATCTAACCTGCTAGAGGACCTGCCGAGCTGGAGGATTCCCTTGTAAGATGGGTCACTCACATGGCTCCTAGCAGGATACTTCAGTTCTTTGCTGATTGGGCCTTTCCACAGGGCTGCTTGAGTGTCTCCTCCCAGAGCAAACACACCAAGACAGCAAGCAAGGATGAAACGGTGATGCATTTTATAACCTAACGACATAACATCATTTCTACCATGTTCTACTTAGAACCAAGGCACTAGGCCCTCCCCTCACTCAAGGGGAGGTGAGTTGGGCTTCACCTTTTGGAGGGAGTAGGTGAAAAACATATGGACCTATTTTAAAACCACCACCATACCTTACTTATAATGTTGAAAAATAAAAAGTGGCCTGATACAAAAATCTTTCAATATATCTCTCATAATTTGCTTAAATAGAATTCCTAGAAATCAGCTATGGATCAAAGCATAATGGATTTCTTTGAAGCCTCCTAACACAAATTGCCAAACAGTCCTCCAATGAGTCTTTATTGAACTGGATTTATCCAGAAGCAGTGAATATGTATGATTATTTCATTGCACAACAGCCAATGTCAACTTGGTATTAAAAAACAAAACCTCATTTAAATTTATTTTTACTATTTTATCATCAGTAAAGGTATATTTTTCCTATGGTGATTCATATTTTGCATTGCTTCTTTTATAAACTGTTGATAAGTGTTGCCAATTTGTTTATTGGATGCTTTACCTAATGATTTGGAAAATCTTGTTAAATATAAAATTATTATTTCCTTACCTGTCATCTTCACAAGTGGTTTACCGATTTATTATTAATTTTATATTTTCCTTTAGGTACAAAAGTTTTTTATTTTAAATTGTCAAAAAAAAAATCTATCACTGTCTTTGTAATTCCTTACACAGCTTCTCTGCTGAGAAGTTAAGTCATTACTTTCAGCAAATGTTTTAAGGAAATCACCACTTCAGTGCAACTAACTTCTTTGTTGTTTATAATTAATATTTATTTCTTCAAGAGTTCAGAGCCGGTCACATAATTTGCAGGGCCCTGTGCAAAATAAAAATGTGGGGACTTTGTACAAAAAGAAGAAAAGCATGTGATTAAAAGTACTAAAATATAAAGACGTCTCCTTTCTTTCAAGGTGTTTCTTTTAACTTGCCATGCTCTTTATTGCCTCGCTATTTTTATGCTAGTTAAAGAACAATTAAAAATTGTAAATATTAACATAAGTTTAATAGTTTGTATTTATATTGTTCAAGAGCAGTTTTAAATGCAAACATACAGACATTTAACTTCCATGTTAAGTCACTTAAGTTGCACAATTCATATTATAGCTCATGCAAGTATATGTATTTTATTCTTATCAAAATGCCAGAGGTGGTATAGAAGACTAATTTAACTGTTTTTATTTTGCATATATATATATATAGATATATGTACATATTCTGCCAACATTCTCTACCTCCAGTTTACTGGTGAGTTAAGGAAGGACTGAAAGGCAAAGGAACAATGGGTGGCCATATGCTTGCCTTTCCCTCTGTGTTATCATTTGCTTTTTAAGTGGTTGGCTCAGACAAGGGATAACATATGCGTGTTGTGCCTGCCTCCCCTGTTCTGCTGGACTTCGCTTACAAATCACAAGTTCAAAGATGAAATTTTTAAGAATTTAAAGACAGGAACAATAGAGCATTAAACCAAATGTGAAGCCCCTCAGAACACAGGGCCCCGTGTGACATGCAGGCATCATGGCCCTGGAGCTGGCATTACACAAACTGCAACCCACTTCTGGGAATGTTTCCCACCAAAACAAACCACATGGAGTAAAGGTATATGAGAGTCATAATTCATAAAAAGCTACTACTAAAAGACAGTGAAAAACTGAATAAAATCTAAGTGTAATGTCCACATACAATAAAGAAAGAGGCATACATAGACTTGCTGACAGCATCAATCAAAGGGTTTGAATTGACATTTATAGAATAATTCATCCAACAAAAGCTAAATATGCATTTTCTCAAACTCATATGGAACAGTCACCAAAATAAACCACATTTTGGTGCATTCACAGTCCCCACCCAAGGGTGGATGTTTTTCACTCATCAACAGAGTTCCCACACAGGCAATCCAGGCACTTGCCCATAGCCATGCATACCAAGCCCCGGTGGGTTCTTTGGACCACTTGGCCAGCTGGAAGCCTTACTGCCCTCCACAGCCAGGGTCTTGGCCAAGCCATACAACCTCCTGGTTTTCTGGCAGGCTCAGTTAACAATGCCTTCCTCAAAGGGGCCCTAGGCAGGTGTGGGGAGATTCCAGACAGGCCCAAGTGTGCCAGGCCTTAGTTCAGGCCATGTTGGGGAAGGCCCAGGACAGCCCCCTATGACCTTCACCTTCTGTTCCTCATGATCCCGGGAGAAGGACACCCAAACCACCCAAAGATCTAGGAATGGATTGGAGTAGGTATGGGGGCTTCCTCCATACCCTGAAGGATCCCATATGCCTTTGGAATATCAGAAGGCCTAGCTAAATGTCTCTAGCCCAGCAGGAATATGCCACTGGGAGTTTCTCCTGCTATCACCAATCCCCTGGGACAAGCAAGAACAAAAATGGTAAGGAATCAGAGCAAAATAGTCAGGTGGGGGTGACTTCAGGAGGCTTCTAGGCAAGACATTCCAATTTACATAAACATAGTTACATTTGCATAGGTGCTAAAAGCCCTTGGTAGGGGGAAATGTCAGGGTTGTACTTCAGGGTCCCAACTTAACAGGCAGATGGGCCAGATGAAGAGGTTGCACAGGCTGGGTGGCAATTATGTCCATGTTGCCTGTCACTTTAACCACTGCCCAGTGGTAGACATTTACATAGACTCCACAGCTGGGCTCAAAGGGCAGGAGCAGTCTCTCGATGGCCATGACAGCCAACATATGGTATCGTACGTGAAGGCTCTGCTCTGTGTGTCTGGGCCAGTGAGGCTGGCCGTCATTGTGGACAAATTTAAAAGAATAGAAATGATACCAAGTATGCTGTCAGACCACAATGAAATTAAACTAGAATTCGATAACAGGGGGAAAAAAGCCAGGAAATCCAAAAACATGTGGATATTAAACAACACCTTTCAAAACAGTACGTAGGTCAAAAAGGAAGTCTCAAGAAAATCCTTAAAATATTCTGAATAAACAAAAACGCAAATGCAATCTATCAAAATTTGTGGGGTGCAGGAAAAGCATTGTTTGAGGGAAATGTATAGCATTAGATGTATGTATTACTAAAGAAGAAAGATCTAAAATCAATAATCTAACTTAGTTTTAGGGAACTAGGAAAAGAAGAGTAAATTATAATTTAAAGCAAGCACCAAGAAAGGCATAATAAATATTACAGCAGAAATAAAATCCAAAACGGAAAATCAATAGAGAAAAATCAATGAAACCAAAAGCTGGTTCTTTGAACAGATGAATAAAATTGAAAAACTTCTGGCCAAGTTAACCAAGGAGAGGAGAAAGAAAAAAGAAATTACTAATATCAGAAATGAAAGAGGAACTATCATTACTGATCTCACAGACATTAAAAGAATGATAAAAGAATATTATAAACAACTCTATGTCCAAAAATTTGATAACTTAGGTAAAATACACCAACTCCTTGAAAGACAAAATCTACCAAAACTCATACAAGTAGAAATAGATAACCTTGACAGACCTATACAGATTAAAAAAAAAAAATCAAACCAATAAGTAATAAATTTCTAAAACAGAAAACATCCGGTCCAGATGGTTTCACTGGTGAATTCTATCAAGAATTTAAGGGAAAAGCGATACCAATACTACAAAATTTCTTCCAGAAAACAGGAGAGGAAATACTTGCAAACCCATTCTATGCAGCCATCATTAGCTTAGCACCAAACCAATCAAAGACATTACAAGAAAGGAAAACTACAGACCAATATGTCTCTTAAACATAGATGCAAACATTCTCAACAAAAATTAGCAAATCAAATCTAAAAATGTATATAAAGAATTATATAACATAACCAAGTTGTATTTATTCTAGCATCCAAGGCTTGTTCAACATCCAAGAAAAAAATCAATTATTAATGTAATCAAGAAATTAAAGAAAAAACATTCATATGATCATATCAATAGATTTTTTTTAAGCATTTGGAGAAATACAACACCCATTCATAATAAAAACTCAACAAAGTAAGAATAGAAAGGAACTTTCTCAGCTTGATAAAGAACGCCTACAAAAATCCTGCAGGTAACGTCAGGTTAATAATGAGAAACTGGATACTTTTCTCCTTGATTGCGAAGTGGTAAGGATGTTCCCTCTCACATTCATACTCAGCACTGTATGGGATTCCTAGATAATGATACACGACAAGAAAAGAAATAAAAGACATACAGATTGGGCAGAAGGAAATAAAGTTTGGTTCACAGGTGATATGACGGTCTTTATAGAAAACCCCCAAGAATCAACAAAAACAACAAAAAATCCTGGAACTAATAAGAGATTATAACATGGTTACAGGATAGAAGGTAATATACAAAAGCCAATTGTTTTCCTATAAATCAACAACGGACAAATGGAATTTGAATTACAAACACCCTGCCATTTACATTAACACACAAAAATAAAATACTTAGGTATTAATCTAACATAATTTGTATAAGAAAACTCCAGGGGCAGGGGCACCCCATGTCAGACTCCACCACGCTGAGCATAGAGCCTGCTTAAGATTCTCTCTCTCCCTCTCCGTTTTCCCCTCCTGCACCTTGCACTCTACTCTCTCTTTTAAAAAAACAACAAAAACTCCAAAACTCTGGTAAAAGAAATTTAAGATATAAATAAGTGGAGAGATAGGTCATATTCACATGTAAGAATACTCAATATTGTTGTCAGTTTTCCCCAACTTGATCTGTAGATTCATGATTCTGTAATCCCCATCAAAATCCCAGCAAATTATTTTGTGGATATCAATAAAATGATTCTAAAACTTATATGGAAAGGGAAAAGGCACAGAATTGCCAAAAGAATTCTAAAGTGAAACACAGAGAACTGACAACTTCAAGATTTACTACAATAATCAAGAGATTGTAGCACTGGGGCACCTGGGTGGCTTAGTCCATTAAGCATCTGACTCTTGATTTCAGCCCAGGTCATGATATCAGTGTCCTGGGTTGAGAGGTGTTGGGCTCTGCACTCAGTGGGGATTCTGCTTGATATTCTCTCTCTCCTGTGTCCCTCACCCCCCCCCACGCACTCTCTCTCTAAAATAAATAAATAAATCTTTTTTAAAAAAAGAGTGTAGTGTTAGCAAAAGAATAAATAGAACAATGGAAAAAAAAATAGAGAGCCCAGAAATAGGTCACGCAAATATAGTTGACTGATTTTCAACAAAACAGCAAAGGCAATTCAATGGAGAAATAGTCTTTCAATGGCAAGTTGATGGAGGATAGTCTTTTCAAAAACTGATACAGGAATAACTGGACATCCACAGAACACATCTTTTAAAAATTTAAACAGGGACTTTATGCCCATCACAAAAATTAACTCAATATGTATCACAAATGTAAATACAAAACTATAAAACTTCTAGGTGATAACACAGGACACAGAAGAAAATCTAGATGACCTTGGGCATGGGTATGATTTTTAAGACTCAATCCATAAAATAAATAATTAATGAAGTTGAACTTCATTAAAATTTAAAACTTCTGCTCTGCAAAAGACACTGTTAACAATGAAAAGACAAGCCATAAGCTTGGAGAAAATATTTGTAAAACACGTATCTGATAAAAGAATATGTACAAAATATATAAAGAACTTTTAAAACTCAACAATAAGAAAACAAACCACCCAATTAAAAAATGGCAAAAGGTCTGAACACAACCCTCACCCAAGAATTTATACAGGTGGCAAATAAGCATATGAAAAAATGTTCTATAGCATATGTCATCAAAAAATGCAAATTAAAACAACTTATTGAATACTGTTCTACATACTTATAAGAATGGCTGTAATCCAAAACTCTAACACCAAAGGCTGATGAGAATGTGAAGCAACAGGACCTTTCATTTATTGCTGGTGGGAATGCAAAATGGTACAGCCACTTTGACAGACATTTGGCAGTTTCCTACGAAGCTAAACATAGGCTTACCATACAATCAGCAATCATGCTCCTAGGTATTTATCCAAATGAGTTCAAAGCTCATGAGACGCAAAACCCTGCATAGTAATGTTTATAACAGCTTTATTCATAATTGCCAAAATACTGCAAGTAACCAGGATACCATTCAAAGGTGAATGCATTAACTGTGGCACTCCATACGATGTGATATCATTCAGTCGTAGGAAGATAAAAGAAGAAGAAACAACCTGAAATACATATTGCCATATAAAAGGTGCCAGCTCAAAAAGGCTAGTACTGTACGATTCCAACTACACGACATTCCACAAAAGGCAAAGCTCTACAGTCAGTAAAAGGATCAACCGTTACCAGGGATTTTGAGGGAAGAAGAGAGGGAGGGATGAATTAAGTGGAGAAGAGGTGATTTAGGGCAGTGAAACTATTCCGCACAAGACTGTAATGGTAAATATGTGGCATTATATATTTTCCAAAAGCTACAAACTGTACATCACAAAGAGTGAAACTTAATGTACACTATGGACCTTAATTGATAATAACCTATCAATATTAATTTATCAATTGTACCAAAGGGACCACACTACTGTAAGATGTTTATCATAGGGGATCCTGTAGAAGGAAAAGGCATATAGGAGGCATATGGGAACTTTCCGTGCAATTTTTCAGTAAACTTAAAACTGCTATAACTGCATAAAATCTATTAATACAAAATAAAAAATAATCTATTAAAGATGGTTCCTATTACTTATTTAGAATCCATAGAATTGCCAGGGTTATTCTAGTTCATAAGAATTGCAAGTTATTATTTAATCATTGTATCTGAGAATTGGAATGTGTTTTCAGAGATCATCTTGTTTAGCCTCCTTACTCAGTAAATGTCTTCTCCAAGAAACATATTACCAAATACAGAGAAAAATAAAACGAATAATAAATAACAAAGAATCCTAAATAACAAAAATGCAACCTATAATTCAGTGTAAATAGACCAGCACTGACACAGACAATGAAACACATATAAATCAGAAACATATTTGGGTAGGTGTGCCTACATTTGTTTGTAGGCAGACATCATTTAACTCAGGGCTAGCTGCACAAAAAGAAGTCTGTGAGAATTTTGGTACTAATCTCTCTAACCTGTTTTCGTCAGTCTGAGAGCAGTCCATAGAACTTCATAAACAAAAAGATTGCTAAGGGCAGCAAGGCTAGTCTTGGAATAAAAACTCAGGCCGAATCTCTCAGAAGCTTGCATTACAGGAAGAATACCACATAGCTCTTCCAATTACTTTTTTTTTTTTTTTAAACACAGCCAGATCTTACACTGAGTATACCCACCTGGGAGTCATGTCTGGTATTTGTCCAAGGAGCCATGAGAAGCATCTAGGAAATTTGCTACTGCCTACGATATGGTACCATATGGATATTCTCTGCCATCAAATTCCAAGAGACAATACAGTTGAAAACAGGCAGTATAACAAAAATTGTTTCACCAAGATCCATTTCTGCCTAAATATCATCTAAAAATGTTAAAATGGAAATTCTCTGGTTGATCCCAGAGTTTCGGATTCAATAAATTTGGAAGAAAACCTGATCATCTGAAATAAAACCTAAAACAAAACTACTTTATCCCATCTAGAAATCAGTAAAAATCCTAGGGGACCAGAGTAGGCAACAGCAGTAACTGGCTAATACTCAAATTAGACCCCTCTCTGGTCTCCCTTGACCTTTCCTCACCTCCTACTTCCAGAACCATCTTGACAACAATGAGATGAGGCAAAACTAGGTTATTTCCCACTTGACTTCTTGGTAAGCGCTCCCCACAAATTTGTCAGTTGAAACAACTGACTTTGAAAATTTCTACTCCTCTGTCACCATGAAGGTAGCTCACTGCTTCTTCTACTCGCAAAAACAGCAAGCGGAACAGAAATATCAATACTTTGTATTTTATTTTGCTCCTGCTTTGGAAATCATCTACAGATCTTTAATCACATGGATTTGACTCTCATGTCAAGGGTTATGCAGATCACGTGATATGTCTTACATGTTCTGACAGCAATGTAACATGGGCAAGATGATTCAGGTAGTGTTATTGACACCTCTCCCCTCCAGCTCAACGAGATTCCTCTGCTCTTCTAGTGGGTTCGTGCACTCACTACTGATGGTTTAAAGGGCTCTTGATCCTTGGAACCTCTGAGACTGTATATGGACCTCAACTCTACATATAGTTAGCTCATGATGCACAGTCTCGGTGCATAATAAAGTGCCTAAAAACAGTGATGGTAGTATTTCTCTTTAATTATTTATTTATAATACTTATCCTCTTTTGGCATTCATGTAATATGAACTGTTCCCACTTAAGAGAAAGTGAAGCCAAGAATTTAGATGAGCTGGTTCTGCTTCAGCAAAATCCTCATTCAAACAAATTTCAACTAGAGATAATATTTGCTCATAGGACGACAAACACCTACAAGAATATTCTGTCTCCCATGGAGGCATACAGACAGGGCAGCCTCTATCTCGTTTTCATTTTCCTCAGGGCAGTTCACATTATTCAGTAAACAAAATGTCTGCCAGGGGGCAGCAAAATGTAATACTTTCATTCCCTGGAGATTCCAGAGGATTTTTATGAATGCTACAAGCGTATTATGATAATTAACTCGAAATTAAAGCCTCATGATTACCATGTTACACTACATTTAAAAGTAAAGGTCTGTCTGTGGATTTCTTATTAAATCACATTAAGGGCTTGAGTAAACAAAAACTATACATTCAGGCATAAAAATTAAGGGAAATCCAAACAGATCGATGTTGCTTGAATCATTTGCTACCTAATTCTGTCCTTCAACACCTCCCCAAGCTTCCTTGCTCTCTTGAACCTCTTGTAGACATCACATTGCTTTTCATAAGCAAAATAAGATATTTTTTTTTAAATTTAAGAGTACCAGGCTATGTTCTCAAAAAATGTGACTCATCTTGAGAGAAGTTGGGAGTCGTTATTTTTGTTACTTATGACAGAAAAAAAAAAAAAACTCCGTAATGAGCTGTAGCAAAACTACTGTAGCAAATTATTTCTGAGTATGACTTTATTATCTATGAATTACAGAACCACAATGCAGCAGAACGGTTCAGGGGAAGAGAAAGGCATTGAGGGAAAGAGGAGCCATATTGAATCCCTGTGAAGTCTTATTAGAGATTCAAGTAGTATTTACTCAGGATCCCTGGCAGGGTGCTTTTAGGCACTTCTTGGCCTGTCTGCATATTGTCTCTTATACATATGGACTTAAAAACATACCTGGGCTAGTCCTTTAGGGAACTCCAGTTGTTGAAGGTGATGTCCCAAATTTTATAAAGTGGGCCTTCAATCTTACGTCTTTGTAAGTAATGAGTGTTACTCTGTTTGAAGTCCCTATTCATTTTGTTTACAATGTTTTGCTTTGAATAAAGCCCTTTAGTAAAGTGGTTTCTGGGGACTTGTGATTAGAGATCCTCCACCAAAACAAAGTAATCATTAAAAGCCATAAAACCACAAAGAGAAAAGAACAGGAGAATAACCGAAACAGAAGTTTGGAGGCCAGAAAGCAGATGGATATGGGGTAGCTGCTTAGAAAACTTGAGAAACATGAGTTCTAAGCTTCCGTGCTAGAAACTGTGCACTAAGTAACCTGAAATAACGACAGGTCATCCGAATGGTTCCGAAATTGATGGCTGTGAGGGTAATGGTGTGGTTGGAAAGCAGGGGATCATTCATTCAGTGAATGAACTCAAGTACCATTTTAGGGAGCAGCTAGACTCTCAGGTGGCCACCCTTACTCTGCATATCTAGGCAACCAGCTCTGTCTCACCTCAACAGAAAATTAGAGACACAGTCTTTGGAGGGTAATACCACCAGGGGTCCTGTTGAATGGAAGAGGTTTCTGTAATCTATTGCATGTAACAAATCACTTCCCCAAATGTAAGTAACATAAAATAATCATCTATTATTATACTTATTACTATACCTATGGGCTGACGGGGCCCAGTTGGACAATTCCCACTGGAGCTCTCTAAGACAGTTATGAACAGATGGTGGCTGGGCTGGAGTCTCTGAAGGCTTGAATGAGTTGGCCGTCCAAGATGAAGTGTTCACTCACATGCCTGGCTCTTCAGCTGGGATGACTGGAACAGCCAGCAAATGACCAGATGCTCTTCTTTACACATAGCCTCTCTGTGTAGCCAGTTTGTCTTCCTCACAGCTTGGCAGTCTCCAGTGAGTTGAAATTCATCCACGGAGGTTGGCTTCTTCTAAAGCAAGCATTCTGAGACACCCAGAGGAAAGTACAGAGTGTATGACATAGAGTTGGAAGTCACGCAGCATCACTTCTCCCACATTATGTTGGTCAGAAGAGAGTCATAGGGCCCATCCAGAATCAAGGCAAGTGCACTCTCTAAAAATGTGAGTACCAGGAGGTATGGTTTGTTGGGGGGCAGAGACATCCCAGGTACTAGCTACCACAAGAGAACAGACACCAGATAGAGCAGAGATGTGGAAGATAGGTAAACAGAGAAACTAAAAGAAATATTAAATCTTCTTCTCTTTCCTCATTGAAGCCTCAGGATGTCTCAACCAACCACAACCGAAGTGCACTAATTAACAAGCCCAGAAGACACACATAGTGCATCAGTTTAGCTTTGTATTCCCTACTCCTAAATCTGAGAAAATGTTTAAGGAGTAAAGAGAAGAGACTATACCAAGACAGAGAAAGAAATGAAAAGAAAGTGAGGAAACAGACAACAGTGGGTAAAGAAAACTTCAAATCAGATCTTTAATATTACCAGAGAGAAAAGGAAATACAGTGTCATCTTGAAACAAAAGCAGGATGATATTAAAAAGGAATATTCAGAGAACAAAAAGAACTCATGGAAATTATACACACAGTAGACAATGTGTGGGTAGATGGGGTGTTGTGAGTTCGTATATGATAGAAAAATATAAAAAATTAAATAAAAAGGTTGGAAGATACAGACTTTAAAATTCAAACACAGAAAATAGGGGGAAAGTTAATATAATTGTAGGATCATTTCATGAGTTCCATGATCCAAAAAATAAATATTCCAGAGAGAACAGAATGAAAGACAGGTAGGAAAATTTTCAAAGAAAAAACTTCAAGAGAATTTCCTAGAACTGAAAGAATTGAATTCTAGTTCAAAGGAGCTGTTATGGATTGAATTGTGTCCTTCCAATAGATGTTAAAGTCCTACCCCTCAGAATGTGACCTTATTTGGAAATAGAGTCTTGGAAGATGTGATCACGTGACATCACCAGGGTGGGCCTTGATCCATTATGACTGGTATCTTTACAAAAGGGGGAAATTTGGACACAGATAGAGATGCACACAGCGAGAAGGCCATTTTAAGACAAAGGCAGAAATTTGGGTGAATCATCTACAAAGACTGCCAATAAACCTCCAGGAGCTAAGAGAGGGAGATGGAAGAGATTGTCCCTCACAGCCCTCGGAAGGAACCAACCCTGCCGACATCCTGATCTCAGACTTTCAGCCCCCAAAGCTGTGAAACAACCCATTTCTGTTGTTTAAGCCCCACACTGTAGTGCTTTGTTACGGCCGACTTAGGAAACAGATACAGGGGCAGCTGAGTCTCCAATTCTGTAGACAGAGTTAGATCCACAGCAAAGCATAGGACTGTAATTGTGGGAACTTGAGTGAGGATAGAAAGAGATTCTAAAAGCTTCTGGGCAGAGGGGTGTAGGAGCCTAAACTACTAATTAAGGGTTAAGGTAGAATAAAGACGTGACATTTCAAACCTGTCATTTCTCAAGCATCTATAGGATGACAAGGGCCACCAAAATGATAGAGTGAACAAATAAAAGGGAGATGTGGGACTCAGTGGGGAAAAAAAAAACCCAGCATAAGAGACAAATAGAGGGTGTTCCCAAGATGGTTTTGAGAGGATTTTAAGGCGAAGGGCTGTGTAGTGGGCTCTGAGAGCAACCAGGTTGGTTTAGAGCATGTCAGGTGACTCTAAACCAGAAAAGAGACAGACAGAGAATATCTTGTTTGTTTGAGAAAGTTTATACTTAGGACAAAGGGTAGTGGATGCATGAATAATCATTTGTAGGAAAAAAAAAACTCCAAGAAAATAACAAAAAGTTGTGTAAGAAAGAAAATGATATTATGTTAAACTCAGTTGTAAGTAGGATTTTCATAGCCATATTGATATAAACACTGAATATTTATTTAAATAAAAATTATAACTAATTAGAGAAGATAAGGGAAAATTTTTATTATGGAGGGTGAAAGGCAGAGGTGAAAGAATACTAAATACTCATCTTTTATAGTGAAGAATTGGTAGATAAAGCCTAATACTAAAAAATAGAAATATAATGTTCATAGGTATGAATTAAGTACCCACCAAAAGTGGAAAGTGATTGCCTTTGGGCAGCCAGAACGGAGCAGTGGGTGGGATACTGCTGTTTTTTATCGCAAGATGTGCCATTTAAATATTTTACATATGCAACTTTGAAGGAACAAAAAATCAGTGAGAGAGAACCGCTTCTGAATAATTCTAGATTTGAAGTGTAAAGGTAAATCTACAGTCATTTACTCTAGACCAGTGATTCTCAAAGTCTAATGTGCCCAGGAATCCATCCAGTATCTCACTTAAAACACAGGGCTGGACATAAAAAAGAATGAGATCGTGTCATTTCCAACGACATGGATGGACTAGAGGGTATCATGCTACATGAAATAAGTCAGTAAGAGAAAGACAGATACCACATGATTGCACTCATATGCGGAATTTAGGAAACAAAACAGAAAAAAAGGCAAACGAGAAAACAGATTCTTGACTGTAGAGAACAAGAGATGGTTCCTACAGGCGAGGTGGGTGGGGGGTGGGTGAGATAGGTGAAGGGTTAAGACTACACTTAACCCTGATGAGCACTGAGTAATGCATAGAGCTGCTGAATCACTATATTGTACACCTGCAACTACTACAACACCGTATGTTAATTATATTGAAATAAAAAACAAAACAAACAACGCAGGGCTGGAGTAGGACGCCATATTGTGCATTTACCAGAAGCTTTCAGGCATTACCCATCATGCTGGTCCAAACACCACATTTGAAGTAGCAAGGCTCTGGGGCAGTATTTTCAACACATTTTATTCACATGAAGAGATCCTTCACAGGGCAGACGGTTAGAGACTATTAGATTCTTTCAATGACCCCCGAATTGCGTTTAGCCTAGAGTTCAACCTTCTTAGAATGACACGCAAGGCTCCTCCGTGCCTCCTTCTCGCCCTGCTCCCCTGGCTCCAAGCCCCCCCGCCTCCCCTCTCTACCAAGAACTCCAACTGCTCACACAGGCCAGGCCGCCCCGAGCCTGCTCCCTGAGCCAGGGCCGGCCTCCGGGTACCCACTCCTCGGCTGTTTACTTCTTCCCCACAGACTGAGATCTGTTAGCCTGTAAGCCGACTAGTGCCAAACTCCAATTTTTATACATCCATTTAATTTAAAAATAGCCCAAACAAGCAGATTTTTAGCCATTTACAGCCTGCCTGCTTTGCATACCCCCAAACCTCACCTCAGGTCCGCTGACAATAAATAAATAAAGATCCTAAGCGGTTGCTGCCCTTTGGAGCTCTGGGAAGCTGGGATCCCCGGTGCTGCTGAGCCCAGAGACATCCCCTGTCCAGCGCTCCGCCCTCTCCTGCCCCTCCCCCACACCCAGCTTCCTTCCCCTTCCCCTGCCCTTCAGACTAGCAACCTCAGGGCCAAAGCCTTCGGACAGACTTCCGCGGTGAAGGATTCCGCGCTGAACTTGAACCTGGCAGTGTGGCCCCGTGAAGTTGTATGCACTACTGCCACCTCATGGTCACATCTTTTTCCTTAATTCGCCCCCCAAATCTCACGCTCTGCAACCATGACACTTTAGACACCCTCTAATCCACTGGGTTTTAATCGGCTAACTCTTCTTTACCCTTGAAAACTTACTTGAGGGGTCACATCCCTCCAGGAAGCAGTCTTTGGCCCACACTGGGAAGGGATTAGTGCCCTGCCTCGCGACCTTCTGTATGGAACCCGATCAAGGTTAGAAGTTCTAAGAGTTATATTTACCTTCGCTGACCTCTAAAATACCGTTGGGGGGAAAACCTCGGTTTCCCTACAGATAAATGGGGTCTGGGTTTTTACTCAGTCAACCAGTATTGATGGAGTGACAATTATGCACCAAATATAGTCTTGGGATTGGATATTCAGTAGTAAGAAAACAGTGGAATTTCTGCTAGGAGTTTCAAGTCTACTGAAGGAGGAAGGCATTACCTAGTCACGTGAATATGTGCAATTGGTGTAAGTACTCTGGAGGGAGGTACTCAGAAGAGATTATAGACCAGGTTCAGGCCAGCACTACAAAGTACAACAGAGCCCCCCAAATTCTAATTTCATCCCCTCTTGGAGTTAGGATCCCCTGAGATTGCTCCTCTCATTCTAGACTATGTCTTTGGGTGTCCAAGCGAAATCCATTAATGCCTGTGCCTCACAGGGAAGTGCTCCCGGCCTTTGAATTGCTTTATAAGTTGTACCAGACACAGACGGACTTTGCAAGAGAACTCTTAGCAACACCGCAGGGGCCATCTTGGTCAAACCCAGTTTGGAGATGAAGGTGCCACATATCAGATGCATATCCTGATGAAGATTCCAAGTTTTCTTTCCTTCATTTCAAAATTTTCTCTGGTTGTAAATATTACACATTACAGGATATCATGAGAACACAATTAAATTTAAAGAAAATCACATTACCATTGATATAGGAGCCTGGCTGACATTCTGCTGTATTTCCTCTGCTTTGTTTCTATGCCTCTGTATTAGGAGATGTGCGTCCGCTGTTGTCCTGGCTCAAAGTCTATTCCAGCCATCACCTTCTTGCTGGACATCTAAATTCCCCACAGGTTTCCGATTTCCCATCAGTTAGGGGAGGTCTGCAGGTAGCAGTTGGATGAGGGAAGATGCCCAGAGGCACCAAGCCAGTAATCGTGAAATTCCTGAATTAGCAACAAGGGGACTATTTGGCTTGAAGTCAGTGTCTACACTTGCCTGGGACTTGCAAGGGAAAGCTCTGTTTTCCTCCCCAGGGACGGAGGTCTTTCAGTTCCTTCCTCCCATCTGCTTGTTCTCTCTGGCTGCTGCTTCTTCGCAGCTCAAAGTCTTTCAGGCAGTAGAAAAACCTGCTCCTCAGGCAAGCCTGTGAATAATTTTATGCGGTGCATCATTAGCTTGCAACTTCCGTCTTTGAGATTTACAGTCTTTAGAGCTGTTTCTGATGTGGGTGATCTATGCCTACCATGTGAAACAGGCTTGAAGAAAGGCCCCCTCGAGTGAGAATGAGAGAATTCTATGATCCAGGAAGGAGAGGAAGATTCGAAAGAATTACAGCCTGATACACATTAATAATCCGGCCACCCTCCTATGTACCTTTTATTGTACATAATCATAAAGCATGCATAGTCAATTTTGTGTCTTGATTTCTTTCACTAAATACTATGTTATAAACATTTTATCCAAGTCACGAAATATTCTTTGAGGACTGCATTCTACAATTTCACTGTAGAATATTCCATCTCCTGGTCTGCTTGCTGCGTAGCTGGTTGCCATTCGGTAATTTCATGCGGTAGTAAAAAGCCCAGCCTCAGCTGGAATCCCGGGTCTCCTACCCACTGCCTCTGTGACCCTTGGAAAAGATACTCAACCCCTCAGTGCTTTCTCTGTAAATTGGAATATTAATATTACCTATACGAAAACTTATAAGGAAGTTTAAAAGTTAATATACAAAAATAGCTACAAACAGCAGTCAATACATGTAGTTATTGTTGCTATAGTTATGATTGTTGAATTGTTACTGTTTCATTTTTTAAACAACTATGAATATGTATGTGTATATATCTCTATGTCTTTTTTTTAAACCTTTTTAGATATAATTGTAGAAGTTGTATTAACAGACTGAATTTTTAAAGGCTCTGTATTTATTTTGCCAAATCATTTACATCCACACAGCAGTTAAATGTTCTCCTTTCAATAAATTCTCCATCAGCAAGGACAGTTATCTTTTTAAAAACAGACTGGATCAAGTTGCTCCCTGAATGTTTAGCCTGGCTTTGGGGGATTCACATACAGTGCCCCACCCACCTCTCTCCTTCCCCTGCAGCTACTTTCTGGCAGGTTCACTGTATTCCAGCTACACAGGCTTCCTTTCCATTCCTGAACACTCTCCTCCAATTTCTAGACCACAGGTCCTTTAAATATCCGGAATTCCCTCTGCCTGGAATGTCTTCCTGCCGCCATGCTCTCTCTATTCTCCCAACCTTGTCTAGTTAACTCTTGGTCCTACACCCACACTCGAGCATCAGAACATGCTATTCCTCCACTTATGTACTCTCACGGCATTGTCTTTTGCTCCACAGCACTTCATGCAAATGTACTTAGTTAATTGATTAATTACATAAGGATTTCTAGAAAGTTCTCCTGACTTGTCTTTAAGCTCTTAAAATAGGAATTGTGACTGGCTTCAGGATGATTGCTGTATTTGGGTTGTCTTTTACAAGAGCAAAGTAAATACTTAATAGTTGTTGAGTGAATGAAAAAGGATAGGAAAGAAGGTTCACATGTTTTCCTTCTTGTAATAGTTGTCTTTAAAATTTCCAGTCACCGGGTCTTCACCCATTAACTCAGGCCATATCCTCTCCACAATCCAGGCTAAAGGCAAATGCTTTTTCTCTGAGAGGCTCTAGCCTGAGACCCAGAGGTAGGGTTGGGGTGAGGTACAACACATGATAAAATATTGGATTAACTGAGCCCATTCCCCTGTTTCTTGCCCCTACTTAACTCACTGATCACTGGCAATGGGCTTGTAGCCCCCTAACAATGATTAGAGGATTCCTCTCTGGGAAAGTTGGCCAGCCCTGGATTCTGACTTGAAGAAAGCATTTAATGTGAAAGAGAGCAAAACAAACAAACAAACAAACAGGAACACCTCGGATGAGACAGGAATGATATGCATAGCAGAAAAAACCTCTATAATAAAATTAACATTATAAAATAAACAAGAGGACAAGGAAGTACTACAGTTTTTTGAAGGAACATTTGAAAAGCAAGAGAGAACTCTTGGAAATTAAACAGAGTGGCAGAAATTAAAAATGTGATTGAAGGTTTAAAAGATAAGTTTGAGAAAATCTATTTGAAAACAGAAAAACAAACAAAAAAGTAGAAAATAGGAAACAAGAAAAATTGGGGATCACTCTAGAATGAGCAGCATCTAAATGACAAATATTCCTTAAGAAAAGAAAGAATAATTTTTTAAAAGGTAACCCACATAGAAAAAAGTACTGCTACTGCTAATAAGAACTATTATTAAATGAAGAACTATTATCAAATATTTCAGAAATTCAAGATCTCAAGAGTGAGCTCTGCCATTTGAAGGAATAACCCCCCAAAAAAGGAGATAGGAGATCCCAGGACTAAGGGGATTCAAATATGACCTGATGTGCTTGGCAATACCAAAAGGAATTTTACACTTCTTTCAGAGAGTTCTAGAATAAGTAAAGGACAGTATATATTTCATGAAATCTAAGATATCCTAGATTCTAAAATGTACCAACATCTTATATACTACTAAGAAAGAAAGAAAACACTGACTAGTGTTTTATATGTATTGAAATTTAGACTTAGGTAGACATGGATTTATATCACATTGATTATATATAAAGAAGAAATACAAACAAAGTAAATTGATCAAGGTACTTCTAAACTTTCATTTTTGGAGTTCTGATTTTAGATATGTGAACATATAAAGCAAAAAAGAGCCTGTCTTTGAGTCTATAGACTATAGTGGGAACAATATAACAAAGCAAAAGCAAAAACAATGAAAAATAATATTTTCAAGATAGAAAATGAAATAATAGAAAATCAGGTGGTTCTAGAGGAGAATTTATATGGTTATTGTCATTTAGAATGTCATCGGTGAAGTAGGTGAAGGGGATTAAGAGGTGCAAACTTCCATTTATAAAATAAATAAGTCATGCAGACAGAAAGTATAGTGTAGGAAATATAGTCAATAATATTATAAAAATGTTGTATGGTGACAGATGGTAACTACACTATGGCGAGCATTCCGTAATATATAGGATTATGGAATCATTATGTTTCACACTTGAAAATAATATAACATTATATGTTGACTATCCTTTACTAATAAAAGTTAAAAGAAAAAAAATAACTAAATAAAATTAGATGTCATTTAAACATCTGTAGATTGTGACTTTAGCAAAGTCATAGAATATTTAAAGAATTCATAGTGTTATCCAGCAGAATGAGGCAATGAAGTGATAAAACCACCTGATTGTGGGGGCATGGAGAAACAAGGATTCAGACTCAAATTAAACTTAAAAATTAAGTAAATAGTTGCTGGAATCCCAGACACATGGACCAGAAGAGCAACTCTTCTTTTAAAAGGGCTTACCTCAAAAAAATAATATCTTTAGGCTTTGACCTTGGTCAGCATTGTCCACCAAGATGGGAAAAAAGTGAATGTTTTGTTTGTGTTACAGTCTTTAACTCAGGGAAGCTTAGGGTAAAGTATAAAATATTTAATTTAGCCCATAATACATATGCCAGTACCTTTGGTTTAATTTGTTGTTTAAGAATTTGACATTCCAAGATCAGTAGATCCAACAGATGAATCCTAATATTCTGGAATATTTGATTGTGTCTTAAGGGTTTTAGATGGAAAGTATATGAAAATTTTAGAAATATATCAGCCATGTTGGAATGTTTAGGATAACTGAGGAATCACCATATTTACCAATTTACTTTGCTAGATTTATCAGGACTAAGTTCTCAGTTTGGTTTATTAGTTGGCAAAATTAGATAATTAAAAATAGTAAATAGAAAATAAAATTTAAAGCTCTTTACAGGATTTTGTTGAACTAAATTTATAAAAGGGACCAAACATCAATAAATGTCCCCTTATAAATGACTACTAATACCAATAGATTATGGATAGAATAATAAAATGTAGAGTTAAACTTAGAAGCTTAAAGTAAAACATTTAAAAAATTATAACATTAGGGAATTGGATCAAATAAATAAAAATATTAAGTGTACACAAAATGCCCACTCACAGTTCCAATAATGTAAACACTGCAACACTGACTTAACCCCCACATTGCAGAATGACTATATTTGGAAAAATGGGAAAAAAAGTAAGTTGTGTGTAGGTGGGAGTGTGGTGGTAAGAGGACTATTTGTGTCTCTTTCAGAGTTGGATTCAATAAAATGCCTGAGGTTGAAAAATAAATAACAACATGAGCGTATTAATTAGAAATAGAGCAGAAAGAAACAGTCCAAAGAGTCAAAAGGAGTGGCCTCTAGAAAGGCTGACTTCCGGGTGGCAGAAGCAAGGCAGGCAAATCACTGTTTTTCATAAACTTGTTTTTTTAAAAAAGAACAACTATGAATATGTATTACTTTGATAAAAATACGAGCTACATTTGACAAAGACACACTGAGAAAGTCACTTCGTTTTGAATTCTAAGTACATTGCAATTTTCATCTATTTTGGTCATCCTCTAAAACCCCAAATCCAGTTTTCTTGACGCCTTCATTCTCTTTCCTACTTCCTCACCCAGGATTTTTCTGCCCTTCTCCTTCTGTGTAACTCTAACCGGACTCCCAAAGCTCACGCAGGCCTCTATCAATGGGCCAAATACAGGGAAGGACTTCCCTAGCGAAGAGTCAATAAACATTTGATGTATCTGGAGGTGCGCCTCTCCCCTGACAGGGCTCCAGGACTCACTGTTCAGCCGTTTGTGTCCTGAAGCCTTAACATAATCACAGCTACACTTTCCCAGCTAAGCCAGATTTTGACAAATTAATAGAAAAGGGGATCCGGATTGGTACTCAAATCAATACACCCTTGGAAATCAACATGCTTACACCTTCTAGATGCTTGGGCTATTTAACTCCTTTCTCAGAGCCTTTGTACCTGTTAATTGAAGTAAATGTTTTTTATTTTTAAAAAATCAGTAGTATTCACACTCCCATATGGGTTTTCTTTTCCCAATATAGTTATTAAAACATTTGTTGCACAGTTAGCTGAGATCATAGATTTAAGATATTACCAGTCATCACGGGTTGTGTTTTTCCTTGGCATTGGTCAGCTCTGCAGGTGAAGGATGGTGGAGGCAAAAGATTGGATTTAATTGGATTGTGATTTAGCTAAGGAAGTAGGATACAGTGAGAGGCAAGGAGGGTATGTACAAGGAACAGTGAATAGTACTAAGATCAATATCATTGTTCATCTTGTATCTCTGTAAATAATGTTTTGCTAAATGTAATAAATATAGAATTTCAGAAATAAAATCATTTTTGTAACCAAATTAATTAGTCCTATAATTTGAGATCTAAAATTGCTTCTAATAAAAAGTGAAATGAAGGATAAGTACACAGAAACTGGGATTTCATAAATTCAACCCACAAATGCCTATTGATCATTTATCATGTGACAGAGACTGTGCTACCTACCCCTAGGGGGTGAAATGGGGAGCAAACAGTAGACATTATTCCTTCTTTCACGGATGTTACAGTCTGGTAGAAGACACACACATTAAAACAAATTACAGTTAAGTTCATACAGATTAATTACAGACTAAAATGAATGCTATGAAGGAAAAAGAGCAGTATTTTTTTTGAGCACGTAACACAAAAATGGAATTAAATAATGGAAACAGGAGAGTACTGGAAGCTTCCTAAAGAAATGATACCTGTTCTAAGATCTGCTTTAGAAGGAGTTAACCAATGAAATGGGGAGGGGAGAAAAGAGGAGAGCATGCTAGGCAAAGGAGCTTTCTAGAATATAAGATTTTCAATGACGGAGGTATCGTTTTTCAATTCCCTTCCATTGGTAAAAATATCCAATTAGATGGAGTTATGCAAAACCATAAGCTTCATATAAAGCCTAGCACAATGTCATCTTTAGGAGGATTCTGGGGATGCATTTTTGGTTTTGTTCTTTGAAGCCGTGTTATTGATGGTAAAGGCATAGAGTTGAAGCCAGGCTAGCTGGATCGCTACTTATTCACTGTGGGAACTTGGGGAGGTCAGTTAGCCTCTGTGCTTTAATTTCTTTATTGGTGAAATGGGAATAGAAACAGAAGCCCCTCATACATGAAATCAGTTAAAGTGGCACTTAGAAGGGTGTTGGGTATATCAGAGACGCAATAAGTACAGTAGGAATGTGAGTTATTATCAGAAATTGTTGGCCTTCTGCGAAGAATCTCATGTCTTTATGCTATCCATGCTATAGGCTGTTACAGGTCAGATGTATCTCTCTTGCATTTAAAGACAGAGAGCTTAGGACTGGTGTGCTTTGACCTCCTGGCATAGCATAGTATATACCCATATTTTGACCAGCATTTAGATTTTTTTTTTTTTTTTTTTTTTTTGCTACAGTTGAGTATCACTGTCATGGAAATTTTTACCAAATGGAATGTTAGACTGAGCAAATTTTTGAATAATGTGTAAAGTGAGATTCATCTGCTGCAGTAAGATGAGAGAGGCGTAAAGAAAAATTAAGCTGGAACCAAAAGGAAGATGTTTACAGAACAGGCAAGACCTGTGCCTCATGATTTCATGGGAGAATAAGGCAGACACAGTTTGCAGCTCTCTGTAAGCAATGACCGTGCTTCAGGGCAGTCAAATTCTCTAACTATGATTGTTTGAATAAAAATGGGAGATACAGTTATACCGGGCACTGACTGTGATATAATTATGGCTGACAGAATTAGTCTTGTTTTGATTCTTTTAATCCCCTCAAGAATGCCACCAAAATTACAGCATTCAAAAGTATGATTTAAACCCAGAGTTTAAGAATCACTGACTTAGAACTCAAAGTATAATATATAGGACCTCACTAGTGTGCATGTTTCTGTTGGCTTAATTTCTAGATCCATTTTATGCTCCTCTCAATTTCTTTCTTTCTTGTATTAGTCTCAGTTTAAGTTTATGTTATTTTGCTATTGTTATGTAGTTTTATAAATCATCCTGTGGTAGGCATAATAAGGGTCCCCAAAGATGCCCACGTCCTAATCCCTGGGATCTGTGAATATGTTATGCTACACGCAAGAGGGGATTACGATTGTAGATAGAATTAAGCAGCTTAGTCCCTGGATAAGTATCCTGGAGATATTCCTACTGCCCATCCAGGCATTCACATTTTCCTGTTCCATTATTCAAACTAGAAATGATCTCTAACTTGGAACAATGGAAAGCATATTTTGCTTTCATTGTTTTAGCATATTCTCCTGTATTTAAGTGCCTGAAGAACTCACTGCTTCCTTCAGTATTAAGAGCTTAATGCCTTTAACACACTCTACCATCTGCATGATTTCCTGTTCATTGTCTTAAGAAAGAGAAAAAAGATTATGCAAAAAAACTAGCGAAAGTAAAAAGAAATCAGATTTGACCTTCAAGCTGATGCACTTTCAAAGATGTTTTTATTCAGGGAAGGTAAGGGGTGTGCATAGGCATTCGCTTGGTGCCTACATTCTGGTACGGTTCTGGAAGGTGGGTGGCATTAGCTCTTGTGAGCCAAACTTATTCTCTAGGAAACAGAGATCCTCTGATTTGAGAAACCCTGAGCTGGCATATTTCACTGGCTTTAAATTCAGCATAAAAACTCAGTGAGAAAAATGTTAAAAGACACCTCTATGGAAAATGCTAGGATCCAACTCATGGGACAGAACAGTATGTTTGTCTGACTCTGGTAAGACACGTGCTCCTGGATCTTTCAAAAACTTGGAGGCATCAGGTAAGAGAAACAAGGTTTGCTACCCAGTTCTGGGCTGCTTAATATAGTTTGGCATGTGGAAGACAGATTTTGGAGACATTTTTCCATCATTTCAAGCAAATAAAAAGCAAAACAAGACAAAACACAGTAGGGCATTGTTCTCTGCACACCCTCACATACACAAATTAGTGCTGATCACATGCCTCCGTCTACACAGCAACCAGGCCAAAAAAAAAAATTGGGCAGATTGGAAAATCCAGAGGTAATCACAATCCCTTCAATCAGAATTTCAGATAACAGTAATAAGGTGAACATCTTTCATATAAATGTTTCATGAGCCATCATGTTTGGATAAACACGGAGCCATTCATAAGCTCATTCACTGGAGCATTGGCAGGTGTTTATTGGACACCCATCACATCCGGCCTCTGCAACCAACCCTGGGGATACACAGCTCAAAGTACATGGTCTTGGATCTTGTGTCTAACCGAGGCTAGACAAATATTACCTTACTGAGAGATTAGTGTGATTAAAGAAATGTGCACACAGAGCTGTTATTGAAGCAGAGAAATGCACACCTCTATCATGAGGAGAGGTGTTTGTTTTGCTTTGTTTTGTTTTGTTTTTGGCTTTTTGGCTTTTGACCATCTATCTTAGTTTGAATCCCTTCAGAAGTTGACCCTGAAAAAAGATTCAAGTACAAGGTGATTATTTGGGAAATACAGGAATCATTACTAGGAGAGAGGAGTATCCGAAAAGAGAAGGCCGTCAGTAGAGGGTATGTTATCAAGCCAACTGCCACAGTGAGAGATTAGGAACTGCTCTCACTTGGCAGTTCCAGGAAATGGTAGAAAACACACATCAGTTAGCCCACCCAAGGAGGGAGAGATGAGGGAGGTAGCTTCCATCAGTCATTGGCTGAGGCCTCCTTGGGCATTTAGTTCCTTCCAATACTTCTGGTCAGCCCCATGAATGAGCAGAGCCTCCTTTTACTTGCTTTGGAAATGGACTTTAAAACAAAGGCACTGGCAATTGGATGTCAAAACCATCTAGGGCATACCCAAGGGGTAAGGTTCAAAGGATATGAGTAAGGCGTCTACTGTTTCTGCTGTAGGATCTGAGCTTCCTCCCAGGTTTGGACAAGTCCCAGTTTTATGACCCATGGTATGAAACGGAGACTGCTCAGCATTACGGCAACAGAAATCGTGACACGCATGCTCCCCCAGCCTCCCTGGCGGCGAGGGCTCAGGCATAGGAACTAGGCTCTACCAGTCACACACCCCAGACTGACTTAACCAGGAAGTTCAGCAAAACTCTCTGCTTCCATCAAAGGTGATGGCAGCCAACTTAATCACAATGGAATGTAGCACATCAAGCATGTGGCTTTCCCCAACTCTCCTCTGTCTCCAACTTTTCTCTTTGTGCTAAACATAGAGACACAAGGCCAGCTACAAAATTTGCAGGACCAGTGCAAATCAAAATATGGCCTTTTGTCAGAGAGGAAAAGTACACTTAAAGGTACATGCAAAGCATTTTTTCATGCCTTCTGTGCTCTGTCAACTGATGCTGCTTCTTATTTGCTATTTAATAGCATTCTAAATATAGTGAAATTAAAATGTTAAAATTTTAGCATACATTTTACCATTCATCTTTAGGTTGTGAATGCCAGCTTTAAATGCAAATATCAGAGTATTTAAGTTGTATGTGATATCACCAGAATTACAAGATTCATATTTTGCAGCTCATCCTCAGAAGGAGCCTTCAGCTGGCAGGAAGAGACAAAAAGCAGCCAGAACCAGGAAAGTTGGAAGAAGGGAGGACCACTCCAGCCACAGAGCCTTGAAGTGGAGATCAACACGGCATTCAGGTGCCCACCTCCCCACGTGGGGCATCTGTGCTCCCTCCAGTCTCATGACTGTCAAGATCCCCTGGCACCAGCTCCCAACCCATCGCTATCCTTGAGGGCGTGGTGGGATCTGAGAAAGTCTCACCAGCCATCTTCCTTTCCCACAGGTCTGTCGCCCCAAGCCACACAAATGAGTGAAACCCTGTGGTCCCAAAACATCCACACTGAGAAGTACTAAGTAGTTGGATCCAAGATGAACTACAGGCTAGTCCTCACTGACACAGCCTCTGGTTGGCCACCCGCCAACCACTCCATGATGCTAACAACCCAAGGGGGGGCAGCTGTCACCATGCCCAGCCCCAAGTCATGGCAGGACGACGTAAACACCCAACCCTGACCCTTCCTGTGCTCATGCCCCAACTCCTTTCAGAGGCAGAGGGCAGCAGCAGTTGCNTGGAGACTGCTCAGCATTACGGCAACAGAAATCGTGACACGCATGCTCCCCCAGCCTCCCTGGCGGTGAGGGCTCAGGCATAGGAACTAGGCTCTACCAGTCACACACCCCAGACTGACTTAACCAGGAAGTTCAGCAAAACTCTCTGCTTCCATCAAAGGTGATGGCAGCCAACTTAATCACAATGGAATGTAGCACATCAAGCATGTGGCTTTCCCCAACTCTCCTCTGTCTCCAACTTTTCTCTTTGTGCTAAACATAGAGACACAAGGCCAGCTACAAAATTTGCAGGACCAGTGCAAATCAAAATATGGCCTTTTGTCAGAGAGGAAAAGTACACTTAAAGGTACATGCAAAGCATTTTTTCATGCCTTCTGTGCTCTGTCAACTGATGCTGCTTCTTATTTGCTATTTAATAGCATTCTAAATATAGTGAAATTAAAATGTTAAAATTTTAGCATACATTTTACCATTCATCTTTAGGTTGTGAATGCCAGCTTTAAATGCAAATATCAGAGTATTTAAGTTGTATGTGATATCACCAGAATTACAAGATTCATATTTTGCAGCTCATCCTCAGAAGGAGCCTTCAGCTGGCAGGAAGAGACAAAAAGCAGCCAGAACCAGGAAAGTTGGAAGAAGGGAGGACCACTCCAGCCACAGAGCCTTGAAGTGGAGATCAACACGGCATTCAGGTGCCCACCTCCCCACGTGGGGCATCTGTGCTCCCTCCAGTCTCATGACTGTCAAGATCCCCTGGCACCAGCTCCCAACCCATCGCTATCCTTGAGGGCGTGGTGGGATCTGAGAAAGTCTCACCAGCCATCTTCCTTTCCCACAGGTCTGTCGCCCCAAGCCACACAAATGAGTGAAACCCTGTGGTCCCAAAACATCCACACTGAGAAGTACTAAGTAGTTGGATCCAAGATGAACTACAGGCTAGTCCTCACTGACACAGCCTCTGGTTGGCCACCCGCCAACCACTCCATGATGCTAACAACCCAAGGGGGGGCAGCTGTCACCATGCCCAGCCCCAAGTCATGGCAGGACGACGTAAACACCCAACCCTGACCCTTCCTGTGCTCATGCCCCAACTCCTTTCAGAGGCAGAGGGCAGCAGCAGTTGCAAGGCAGAGTGGCAGCAGGGATGCTGAGGCCAAGTGGACCTGGAATACTGGACCGTTGGGGAGCAAGTCGCAGAGAATCTTTCCTCGGGAGGAGGGTGGTGGGGGAGGGGAGGCTACAGGATCAGCCCTCACTTATAAAATAGAAATTAAAAGATACAGTTGTCAAGAATCTCAAGACAGCCATGGAAGGGCATTAAATCCCAAATGTGGGACACTTCAGAGTGTGGGTCCCCGTGTTCAAGTACTGGTCACACCCCCCCAAAGCCAGCGCTGTGTATACGCACACAACTCCACTGACCCCAGGCAAGCTTCTTGAAAGAATGGTTCACGCACACCAGCCTGTCCTCTCCTGTCTCAGTCACACCTCAACGCGTAATATCAGGCTTCCATCTCTAAAATCCGGAACAGATCAGGCTTTGTAGGACCTAAAGCTTACACAGTTTGAGACCAGTTTCAAGAAGACAGATTCTAAAATATGAACCTGTGATTAAGTATATAAAGGAGAGCATGCATTTGAGTGGGCTGATGCTTAAACTCCAATAGCTTTGCAGTCAATCCTCCTCTGCCCACAATTGCTCTCTACTGTTCTCCCCATTTTCCCTTCAATTGCCAAATCTAATGGACAAATTTCGGTCTGAGTCTCACTTGACTCCTTCCCTGTAATTGATACGAAGATCATTGATTACTTGCTCCTTGAAATTCTCTAAGATGGCTTCTAATACATCATCTATCTTCTGGGCTAACTCCATCATCTTTCACTGGCTTTCTCTTTTCAATTCTTCCACCTGTGCTACCTTGGTAACTTTTAATATATATATTTGTTTTTGAAGGAAAGATATTGCTTAAAACCACGATATCTATCATATATGGAAGTGCTTTGTAAATTTAAAGCACTACATAAATATAACATACTATTATTACTAGGTGATTGATTCTATAATTTGTTCAGCAAAGACTTTATTTTAACTTTCCAAATGATCCTTTTATATCCTAAAAGAGATATATATGTAAGGGATTCATGCAAGTTACAGAAATGACTTTATGATTTATACATTATTTTTATGTGTTTTACATATTTTGTATTCCCCATTACAAAATAAATTACACTGAAAAATTAAGGAAATGACATTTATTGTGTGTATATCTCTGTTTCTGCCATTATATGAGTGAAATTTTTACTTTTATGGAAATTAGTTGCATGAAACTGAAGCAAATATATCTAAATGGGGCCTATATATTTCCCTAAGCATAAATTAATCTGTCCAAAAGAAAAACCAAGCAAAACACAGATTTCTTTTTCCTTATCAGAGTTTGCCCACTTATGCCAGTCAAAATAATAACTTCATTTTGCTATAAATTATTTTTCTGCTGAATTTTTTGAGTAGTGTTGCCTCTGTCTTAATCAGAATCAACCTATTTGAAGGGAAAGATAACTTATGAATTATTATTTCTTTGCTTCAAGGTTAACCACAGTTTCAAAAACTATCTCTACCACAAAAAAAGTCCACTTAGGATTTTGAAAGACTTCATTTAAGACAATAAAAACACACTTCATGGCTAAGATGTGAATCACCCAAAGGAAAATGATAGCTTTTTATTTATAATGGTGACTCATTTTTCCTCTAAAGAGTGGAGTAGGCATCCATAACCTTCATGTTTGTAAATCCATCATTACAATTGAGAAGTCAAGTTTTCATGGCAAAACACTCTTTTTAAAATTACCATTATCTGCTACTGCCTTTATTACAACTTTTGTTCAGATTTTGGTTCTGATTTTAAATCAGGGAGGAAAAAAACCCCATTGGTTTCCCTAATGATAACTTTTCCATAGCTATTTGGCTCCAATGCCGGTCTTGCTCATCTTTTGCCCATAAAATAACAGGTCATGTTTCTTTAATGCCCAGACAGGGATGATCACTTCCTTAATAAACTCAATGAGTTTGGAAACTCTTTTATAGAATAATAACAAGAAAATTAACAGCATTGGTAGCTACTAAGATTTCATAGTATGTTTCTGGACTTCTTTAACAAGCCTATTTTGGGCAAAGGCATCATGCCAACTGGATTGCACTGGATTCTGAAAAAGTTAGATTTTTTAAGCACTATTAACAAGTGTCAATCAGGTACCCTTTGAGGGACATAGACATTTTAGCAAAACTAGCAAAGCTATCACTGTTTCCCATAAGGCAGGGATAATCTACAGGGTTTTACCAGAATAATTATGCGCATTTAGAGGCCCCCCACCTGTAGAGCTGCCAGCAGAACTGAGGTCATATCTGTAGCTATTATTAACAGTCATACCTCCAGAGCACTGTAGCTCCCAGCTTTCATGAGTTGCAGAGTAATACCTGGCTTCCAAACACATACTTCAACCTTTTTTATAAAGAGTATGAACTGACCTTGTAAATAAATACCCTATATTAGAGAGAAAGCTGACAAAATTATAGAGATTTTTTGTTTTTATGTTACCTTCTAGAAAAAGTAATATTTTCATTTGTTCAATCAATTATTCAACACATATTCATTGAACCCCTATCATGTATAAGGTCACATTGTGTACATATTTTCAGTTAGAGAAACTCAATTCTATACATTAAACATTAACTATCCTGATAGCATAGAAACATAGAGTGCGTTTTAGGGGGTTCAACCTGGCCCCGAAAATGCAAAGTACTTCATTTGTTCTAGAGCTGCAGGAAAAACTAAGTGTGCCAGAATTATTGAAAGGTGCTCTATCTGCCTTCTGTTTTTTGTTAGTCATAGATTTTTAAGAGCATTTTCATAGGTTCAATTTTTGTTTTATATGCAAACTTCAGAACATAAACTCTCACCCCCAACATGCTGCCGACCCAACTTTCACAAGGAGAGTCCGCTCTACTATGTTAGATATTTAATTAGGAGGACAAGGACTTTGCCCTCAAGGACTTTGTCCTAATTTATTTGTAAATTAGAAGGAGGAATATATTTGATAAGTTAGTTCTTGATGTGAGGCAGTATCAATCAATCAATCAATCAATCAATGTTTTACCTACAAATAACTTAATGGAGCTGACATTCATTTAATCATGGCCCTCTGCTTGCTAGTATAACAGGTGTCCACCTTGAGCATCCATATTTTTACAAACAAAACATTGTGTAGCAGTCTGCCTGACAGGCTGCAATTCTATACATAATTACATATATTATACTCTGAATTATATATTGAGAAACATCTCCACTAAAGAGTAACACAGAAACTCTCTGGACTTTTGTCTCCCTTGTCGACTTCTTAAAAATAAACTCAATTTATAAAATGAGAAATGACTTTTCTAAATTGATAACATGAAAATTTAGCTCTACAGCAAAGGGGCTGTATTTACTTTCTTACTTCCGCTTACTTATGTAAATTTCAAAAACCAAACATGAGTTTTTCATGAAATATAAAATGCAAGAAAGAGCAAAACATAAAAACTTGATTAATTTTGCACAATTGACCTTTTGTTTTTAACTTGATTAATTTTGCACAATTGAACTTTTGTTTTTAACTTCCAAAGAATTTTTCTGCTATAATTTTAAAAGGAATGTATATTTTAATGCACATCCTAGTCAATTATATTTTAGATAGCACTCATTCAGTCACAAATTTTATTTCTCATTTGGATTATTTTCTGTTCCCAACCACGATGCTTCTTCCACTGCACATACTGAATTTTTTCTGCTCATGGCATGGTTAGCTGCAAAATAGGACTTTGTCTCCCCGCTGTTCTTTTTCTTGTTGACCCCATAAAACAAAAGTGCCAAGGAGCTAGAAATCAAAAAATAGTAAAACATAAACCATTACCCTCAATGAAAGGCGGAGACACACAATTAAACAAATAGTTGCAATAAAAGCATGCAAAATACTCTCATGGAAGTATCCATAAGACACTTGAGATCATAAAAGAAGATGTGATCAACCTCTCCCCAGTTTGGAGCCTAAAAATTAGGGAACTCCTCACAGGAGATGATGACGAAGTTTTACTTCTATTTAAGCTCCACTTAGGTTACAGCTCTCTCGCCTACACAACAGGACCATGTCGGACAAGACAAAACAAAACAAAACAACCCAAAGAAGAGCATGTGCCTGACACCTCCCAGCACATTCGGTGCTCTAAGAGAGGCTTATTGTAATGGTCAGCAGACTATAGCCCATGGCCCAAATCTGGCTCACTACCTGTTTTCATGCAGTCTGAGCTAAGCATGCTTTTTAGATTGTTAAATGCATGGGGGAAAAAAATCAAAAGAATAGTATTTCATAGCACACGACAATTATATGGAATTAAAATTTCATTGCTCATAAAGTTTATGGGAATACATCTCTATATTATTGTCTACAGCTGCTTTGTGTTAGAATGGCAGAGCCGAAATATCATGACAAAACTCTTTGTCCGCAAAGCCTAAATATTTACTATCTTGCTCTTTACAGAAAGGGTGTTGTGTTCTGGTTTAGTGTGACTGGAGCAGAGAGTCTTGAAGAAGTAGTAAGACATAAGGTAAGCACAAAGAAATAAGGGGTAACAAAGTAGCAGAAAGAGAAATTAAGAAAACAATCCCATTTACAATAGCACCAAAAGAAAGAAATACTTAGAAATAAAATTAACTGAGGATGTCAAAAAGCTGTACTCTGAAAACTATAAAACAGTGATTAAAAAAATTGAAGGTGACACAAACACATGGAAATATATTCCATTTCATGGACTGGAAGAATTAATATTGTTAAAACATTTTCAAATGTCCATACAACCCAAAGCAATCTACAAATTCAATGCAATCCTTACTAAAATATCAACAGCATTTTTCATAGAAGTACAACAAATAATCCTAAAATTAGTATGAAACCACAAAAGACCTTGAATAGCAAAAGCAGTCTTAAGAAAGAAGACCAAAGCTGGAGGTATCAATCCCAGATTTCAAGATATACTATGAAACTAAAAAATCAAAACAGTATGGTACCGGAGCAAAAACAGACACACAGACCAATGGAACATAATAGAGAACCCAGAAGTAAACCCACACTTACATGGTCAATTAATCTACATCAAAGGAGGCAAGAATATACAAAGGGGGAAAAAACAGTCTCTTCAATAAATGGTGCTGGGAAAACTGGACAGCTACATACAAAAGAATGAAACTGGACCACTTTCTTATCCTATACACAAAAATAAACTCAAAATGAACCAAAGACCTAAATGTGAGACCTGAAACCATAAAAATCCTAGAAGAAAACACAGGGGTAATCTCTTTGACATCGGCCTTAGCAACATTTTTCTAGAGATGTCTCCTCAGGCACGGGAAACAAAAGCAAAAATGAGCTATTGGGACTACAGCAAGATAGAAAGCTTTTGCACAAGAAGGAAACCATACATAAAACAAAAAGGCAACTGACTGGATAGAAGAAGATATTTGCAAATGATATATCCAATAAGGGATTAATATCTAAAATACATAAAGAATTTATACAATTCAATAAAAAAAAAACCCCAAATAATCCCTATACCTGGTCAGTCAGGAAGGCCAGTATCAAAAAGACAAGAGATGACAAGTGTTGGCAGGGTTGTGGAGAAAAAGGAACGCTTATGTACTGTTAGTGGGCATGCCAATTGGTGCAGCCACTGTGCAAAATAGCATGGAGGTTCTTCAAAAAACTAAAATAGAAACACCATATGATCTAGTTATTCCATTACTGGGTATTTACCCTCCAAAAATGAAAACACTAATTCAGAAAGATATATGCAATTTTTTGTTTATTGAAGCATTATCTACAACAGGAAAGATATGGAAGCAATGCAAGTGTCCATCAATAGATGGATAAAAAATATGTGGTATGTATGTATGCACACGCGTGCGCGCGCACACACACACACACAGACACACTAGAGTATTACTTAGTCATAAAAAAGGATGTGATTTTGCCATTGTCAGCAACATGGATTGACCTAGAAGATATTATGCTAAATAAAATAAGTCAGACAAAGACAAATACTATAGGATTTCACTTATATGCAAAATCCAGAAAATAAAACAAACAAAGCAAAAACAGACCCATAAATACAGAGAAAAAAATGGTGGTTGCCAGGGGAGAAGATGGGAAAAATGGGTGAAGAGGAGCAGGAAATACAGACCTCCAGCCATGGAATGAATAAGTCACAGGCATAAAAGTCTCTCTGTAGGGAAAAGAAGAAAGAAGAAAAATGGGGGTCTTCCATCCTTGATGTCATGCATATATGACTATGGGTGATGGGCAACTAGTGAAGCAGGGAAGTTTTCAACAGTAGAGCAATAATACTAGGTTTCCATTTGGGGTAGTTTGAAGAGCAAAGCCAGAAACAAAGGGAAGAGTTAAATGGTCAGTGCTATGATGGCGAACGTCTGTACTAAACAATGATAGTGGGATCAAAAGGGAATGTTTGGGAAACAGAATTTGTAAAACTTCATGATGAACTCAACATAAAGAGGAGAAGAAAAACAAGACCTTAGTTTCTGATTTGGTCACAGGATGACTGGTGGTGTCATTAACCAAGATAAGGGCTAATTCTTTTTTCCTTTTTTTCTATCATTTAGGAAAATATATATAAAAATATGTCCCAGACTCCATCCTAAGAACACTCATTTAAATTGATGTGTTAAAATGAGGAAGGACAGAATGTGAAAGAAAGAAAGAAAGAAAGAAAGAAAGAAAGAAAGAAAGAAAGAAAAAGAAAGAAAGTAGAGAAAGAGAAGAAAGAAAGAAAGATTAGACAAGACTCAAAGATGAAAACCTACAACATTTATTTGTGAGAGTGGGGCAAGGTGGTCAGGGGAATGCTTCCAGTAATTTAAATAACATATGCAAAAAACCAAAAGATTCTGGAAAAGCAAGATATTCAGTACTCTTAGTGCTAACAGTTTAAGATGGTGAAAAGTAAAATAAGAATGGAAAGTTGTTAGGACCATATCACACAAAGACTTGTTTATCAAGCTAAGGAGTTTAAAGTCTNGATGGTGAAAAGTAAAATAAGAATGGAAAGTTGTTAGGACCATATCACACAAAGACTTGTTTATCAAGCTAACGAGTTTAAAGTCTGTCCTGAGGGGCGCCTGGGTGGCACAGCGGTTAAGCGTCTGCCTTCGGCTCAGGGCGTGATCCCGGCGTTATGGGATCGAGCCCCACGTCAGGCTCCTCCGCTATGAGCCTGCTTCTTCCTCTCCCACTCCCCTGCTGTGTTCCCTCTCTGGCTGGCTGTCTCTCTGTCACATAAATAAATAAAATCTTAAAAAAAATAAAAATAAAAATAAAGTCTGTCCTGAGAGCAGAGTTTCTGAAAATGGAATGAAATGCTGAAAATGAATTTGCAAAATATCATTCTGACTATATTTTAGGGAATATTTTCCAGGGAGGGGGAGAAAGGCTTAAATCAAGAAAACNCCCTCTCTCGCTGGCTGTCTCTATCTCTGTCAAATAAATAAATAAAATCTTTAAAAAAAAAATAAATAAAGTCCGTCCTGAGAGCAGAGTTTCTGAAAATGGAATGAAATGCTGAAAATGAATTTGCAAACTATCATTCTGACTATATTTTAGGGAATATTTTCCAGGGAGGGGGAGAAAGGCTTAAATCAAGAAAACCAATTAGACTCTTTAATAATATAGATGAGACATGATCTTGCATCCGGCTTGAAGTGAGGTAGAGGCAAGGGGGTGGACAAAAGGGTGAGCATTTGTTAAGCATGTGTTAAGGGTAGTTATTGACTGGCTGATGATGGAGTGAGAGGCTATAGTGTAAGGGGTCTGGACACCTAGCTAGAAGGGTATGTCGTTCAATGAAATGAGGAGATTAAGAGGCAAAGAATTTCTTTTTGGACAGGCCGAGGCTAATATGGGATTTAAATGTAAAGGAGCTGTCTGGTCTAGAAGAGAGAGAGCTGGGTGTCCTTATAGCAGGAATGGTGCCAGTGTAGGAGAGGCCTGGCTGTGACCACCCAGGAGTTTACAAGTAAGGGCGTCCAAACCCTGCTAAGAATCTTCTTTTAAGGAAAGCATCTTATGGGATCCAAACCCTGCTAAGGGCGTCCAAACCCTGCTAAGAATCTTCTTTTAAGGAAAGCATCTTATGGGATCTTTAGGTTTAAGAACGCTTCTAGAATTTTCAGCCATCACCTTTCTTTCTCTTGTTGCCAGAGTGATACATCCCCACCTCATACTTGGAAAGAAGCGTCTGGTCCCAATGTCATCCTCTATTGCTAGCCTCTGCTGATGGGAGGATTGTCTCTCCTTGTCTTGGTGGTTGTCCCCAGCCTGCTTGGCTGATGAGCCTATGTACCTCTGTTCTCTGTACGGATGAAGTATGGTGGTCATTGGGTTAGACACTAGCACTTAATGATCTTTCCTGCTGGTTCAACCCCTATCCCATCTCTTTTTACTAATCCTCCAAGCCCAGTTAGGGGGACCCCCCACACACACACACCTTAGCTATCTTCTGCACTCTGCTTGGGCACATTGGAAATTTTCACCTCCCTTATGTCGCACAGGAGCTGAGAGACTTGAGAGGGCACTCCAACTCTCATCCTCACCACCTCTACTCTGCTGGCATTAGGGTAGGCTGCAATATTGAATCAGATCTCCAAACCCATCTAGGACTTTCACTGCCCCTCCTTCTCCAAGGTTCCCGTTGGAAGAGGCCAGAGAACAGTAGCAGAATTTCTACACTGATCTAAATGTTCTTTCTACTCTGACCAATGTTCTTCAGACTCCTCCACAATTCAGAAGGATCTTAATCTGCTCTCTGAATAGTGGAAAACAATTTTTTGTCATTCTACATTTTTCTCTTCTGTGTGACTTAAGATATGGAACTCAATGCCCTGATTCAGCCAGGCTTTATACTTGACATGCAAAGAAAAGGCCTTAATATTCCAAAGCATTTTTCTCTTTCAAGTGCTTGCCTCTTGTAATTCAGAATTGCTTTTAGATACTGCCTGCTATGAATTTATCAAAAAATACATAATGAAACTCAAAGCTAAGAAAAAATTGATTCTTCATTCTTTTTGAGTTCTTTTCCTCCCTTTCCTAGGTAATAAAGCTTAAACACTTTTTTTAAAGAATACATATTTATATTGATTCTGTCTAAAGCACAATACATTAGAATTTGTTTTGTAGTCCATATAATTTTAAAATTAACATACATACAAGTATACAAACAAATGTTACTTTCCTAGATAAAGATTTAATGAATTACTGAGATGTATTGGTTTTGACACCCACATACTTATGGCAATAAAAAATTATGGCTGTAGACTTTCAATAAGAACTTTTGTGCAATGACAGAAAATGTACAGAATGTAGAGAACATAGTAAAATAAATTTATCTTTCCTACACAATGACACCATGATGATATTGCATAACAAATTGTATCACTCTAGTCTATCCAGCCTAGTCCAAAGTGATGAAATTAGCTGAATAATTCCCAAATCTTACCTTTTTTTGTGCTTTATAAATAAATGCTGATTTTTTTCTTCCTTGTATGTATCTTAAAAATAAAATAGGCAGGGGCGCCTGGGTGGCACAGTTGTTAAGCGTCTGCCTTCAGCTCAGGGCGTGATCCCAGGGTTCTGGGATCAAGCCCCACATCAGGCTCCTCTGCTAAGAGCCTGCTTCTTCCTCTCCCACTCCCCCTGCTTGTGTTCCCTCTCTCGCTGGCTGTCTCTGTCAAATAAATAAAATCTTTAAAAAAAACAAATTTAAAAAAATTAAATAAAATAGGACACTAATGCTTTTCCTTAAAATAATTCAACTTTGATCCTAATAAGTTAGCAAAGCCCATGTGTAACATTAATTTTAAGAACATTAATACATGAGGATTTTTATCATTTTGAAATCTGATTTTAATGTTGGAAAGGCTTCAGGGGAAAGGAGTCCTAGACACAGAAACATGCATTAGATAATATTTCAAAATATTAACCCTCTATATTCTTCCACATGGAAGATATCTCATTCCTCTCATCCTCCCACGTGCTCCTAATTTCAACGGCTCCTTCTGCACTCCACCAAGGAAAAAATTCATGAGGCTATTCACCTTTAGCTCCCCAGATGTACCAGGTGACCTGCCTGCCTATGGGTACCTATGGCACCCAGTATATACCTCTAGTCTGACATTTATCATCCTACAGTACAATTGCTTGTTTATAGTTCTGTCTTCTCATCTAGAGCGTGACCTCCTTGAGAATAGAAGGTGCCCCATTTCTGGCTCTCTACCGATAATAATTAGCATGTTATCTAGCAGAGTAGAAACTCAATACATAGTTGCTAAGTAAGTAAATGAACAGATAAAGTAACTGATGATCAAGACATATTCTTATAAAGTATGTCCACTATAAATCCAAACTCAGCACAATAAATATATAACAATCTGAGCATTTTACAAAAATATTGTGTCACCAGAGTTGAAGCAAAAATTCATTTTTCCTTTATTTAAACATTCAGCAAAACCTATAGTCAAATTCAGAAACTAACTTAGTGATTAGAACTAGGTCATTTAGGGGCACCTGGGTGGCACAGCAGTTAAGCGTCTGCCTTCAGTTCAGGGCGTGGTCCCGGTGTTATGGGATCAAGCCCCACATCAGGCTCCTCCGCTATGAGCCTGCTTCTTCCTCTCCCACTCCCCCTGCTTGTGTTCCCTCTCTCGCTGGCTGTCTCTATCTCTGTCAAATAAATAAATAAAATCTTTAAAAAAAAAAAAAAGAACTAAGTCATTTAGACTGACAGGAAATTGATTCAAACTCATTATGGTAATATGGTGTTCAAACTTTGGGCTGCACAGAAAGGTAGGTTTAACTTTTTGACTTGGATAATTTATTAGACTTTGCTCTTCACTCCTGATTTCTTTCTTTAACTCACCCCTCCCTTGAGAAATTGTAAGGATTAAATTGGCCCTTACAAAATTTAAAATTAAAAAATCCTTAAAAACAGAAAATAAAAATAAATGTGTATCTAATTGGTAACATACTCATATTGAAAGGAACTGTTCTGAGTGACATTAAACACAGTAATTTCTCTGCCTATTGGAATATAATTTAAGGATGAAAAAAAGTTAAAACAACAAAAAAAACACCTCTTCATTAATCAAGTTGTTGGCAGTAGTGTTATAGTGGGCAAGTTGGTATTGTTATTCTGAAACAGGTATATGTGGATTGTAGAGTAAACTAGTTGAGTAATTATGCAATATTCTAGTTATATTCCCGGTGTGGTTGTAAATCAGGACTCCTTCATTTGATGGGCAAAAGAGATGCAGACAGAAGATGTTAGGCAAAAACACAACAACAAAACACTATTGTCCTGAATTTGAATTAGATGTAACAATAGAATTCATGATGATATACATAGATGTTGCTATTAATATCTGTTTATACTTATATATTTCGGAGTGTATGTTTTTCCTCATTTTATCCTCTGAAAAAAATTTGAAAACAATGATGAACCCAGTAGCAATGAACATCCTTAGCACCCAGATTGTGGTCTCTAAATACATTTCCCTCTAAAAAGAAACACAGATCCTCAGAGAAATTCCAGATCTACAGTAGGCAATGTATAAAATAAATCTAAAACATCTTGCCATATCAGATAGCAAGGAAGCTAGCAGTGACTACTGATGTCACGTCAATAGGACTTAAGCGTCAGCTTAAAGAGGTACAAACCAGCCCCAAATGAGCTATGTGTAGCTTCAAAAATGATAATAATAACTGTGGATTGAGAAAAAAATGTGTGGTTGCATTCATGAGTTCATAAAGGTAGTAAAAAAAAAAAAAAAGTCCAATTGGTCACCTCTGGAGAATGATAAAGACTCAATTCATTATCTTGAAGACCAGAAGACAAAGGGAACATATCAAGCATTTTCCTGTGTTTCCTATAGGAGTTATACCATTGGGTAAAACCATAATAAGAGATAAAACAAATCTTTTTATAGTATCCCAAGTAAAAAAAAATGACCAGAAAACAAAAGATAACTTGATAGTTATCAAGGAATAGGAATGTCACCATTTTCTAAACATCCAATTGGACTTAACCACTAAGTATCAATGCTTACTGACATCACCAAAAGAGAAATAGCCCAACACTGAGTGTCTCCTGATAGAAGAATTCATCATCTTACCAACGCAATCAAACCTGAATCCGATTAAGCTTCTAGAACTAACTCCAATTTATAGGAAATTGAGGACGCAAAATAATATGTTAAACAATTTCACAAAGATACAATCTGCACAATCCAGACTATGGGAAAGTCTAGAGAGGCATGTCAGCCAGTCACAAAATAGGACTTACTTGAATCCTGATTCAAATGAAAGGAAAGAAAAAATACATAAGCTATTATGAGGCTATAAATAATTAAGTAATGGGTTAGGTCAAAGACTTTGAAAATTTCTATTCTCCTCTGTTAAAAAAAATATATATATGCCCATCCAAGGAAAACACAATGTTGGTCAGAGTAGTAATTAACATTGCCAGTATAAACCACATTCCCATAGAAATAAAATTTTTTCTCTTACATTGCCTATAGAAGCATTTTATTAGTTATGATAATTTATGTTTTTAATCTTTTCAATTAATATACCCAGAGGCAATGGAATTGGAGCACTAAGAAGGCAGAAATGAATACAGTTTTATGCATAAATCCAAAAGCATTAAAAAACAACTCTATTCTTTGGTCTCTGAAATCAAGTAGGTCAAAACATTTAAAGAAAACTATAAGCCCTTTATTTTCCTTTTTGATTACTGATTTTTGTTGTGACAATTATGAAAATTATGAAAAATCAGTTTTTGATTATGAAAAATTGCGATGTTTTTAGTGGGTAAATCTATTTTTTATAAAAATGGGAATATTGAACATCAGATTAACAACTCTCACTTAAAGCCAATTTATTCCAGAGTGTCAATTACATTCTTAGAAATAATGTTCTGTTTTCTTACATTTCCAGGAACCTATTTTCCTGGGTATGGTACTCACAAATCTTATGGCTTGGAACTTGAACGTAGTTTTAATTTTTCTAATAACTTATTTAATTAAAAAGAAATTATACACATAATGTGTGACTTACTATGTTAGGCTTGTCTGTAACGAGGAACACCATCAGATGTCTCCCCTCCCTTCAGGCTCAGATGTCTCCAGGGTCACCGGACGGTGCTGGCACTGGAGCTCCCAGGTTTCCAATTCTGAGCCTTTGGATATTTCAGGCAAAGGTAATTCTTTTTTATTCTTAGTTATCAAGCCAATTTTCACCTCTTTACTTGAAAGCTGTCCTTTCTCACTGGGAAAAAAAAATAACCATTATTTTCCTACCAGAACTCTCCTTTGATGCAATAAATAACTATATACATGACAAAGATACAAGGTTCCTTTTTATTTTGTTCTATAAGGAAATAACAGTTCACAGCCATACCCGTGCACTCCCTTCTCCATCTGATTTGAAGTCATCCTTAACTCTGTTTGTACCATGTATTTTTCATGCTGAGAGCAAGGCAGATTATAATCTTTATTGGTATACTGAGTAATGTAAACACTTCTCTTAATGCCAAACTAGCTAACGCTTCTAAAGTCCTTTGCAATAATACCTCATTTAAACAAGTAAACCATTTTTTTTTCACATTTCAAGGATCCACATAAAACCAAAACATATTTCTTTTTCCAGGACTCATATGCAATGCTTTTCTGGCCCCCTTTTAAAGAGTAGAATTGAGTAATTCTTCCAGGAGAACTTTTCCCCTTACAGAATGCATAAAGAGCTAAAATTTCTCTTAATGAAACATCACCCATCTTTCAAACTCATTATTACTTATTTACTAAAACTTCACCATTTCAGTGAATTTTTTAATTAATTTTGAAGCTATTAATAAAAAAAAAGGAAGATATTTAACAGGATGGCTAATCGAATATTTAAAAACTACCTGACTTCTAAGAGTCATGATTCATTAACATCACAACAGTGTTGGCACATAGCAGAAGCTCCAGCAATATATTCCAAATGAACATGTGAATAAATATTGTGGCAATTATCATGAAGTATGTTACACATGCACCACACTTAGACAACCACATTGTGAACTCCCAGAGGGTAAGAAAAGTACTCGATTGCTATAAAAACATCTGGAATGTAGCAGACAATAAATAAATATTGAATGAAGAAAAGTAGTAAGCGAGCCTCACTGAAGGAAAAATCATCCGTTAATGTGATTTAGACACAATCTTATAGTCAATGCTATCTCTGATTTTATAATTAACTTGTGTATGATGAAGTACAATGATTATTTTGTAAAAACCACCCAATTCCTTATCAAAAATGCCTGTTAGGCTACCTTTGAATGTTTTAAAACCTGGTGCTAATCTTCACTACCATTAGAAAGAAAAGGAAAATTATATAAGCTTACAAAGAATAGTCCCTGGATGCTCTAAGGGGAGGCTCTTTTTATCTTGGAGCTCAGTAGTGCCATTCAGCTGGCCAGCTTCCCTAAGGCCGTAGGTCCGGGAGCTACCCTGGGTCTATCAGAGCCCACGCCCTGCAGAAATCAATACAAAAAAAGCCCATTCAGGTGAGCATCTGCTAGGGGTTTGGAAGTGGGTAATTAATGCGTAAGCCTTATTAGAGCTGAATGAATAATATGATGATATAGGGTTATCAGTGATGAGGCAAGCAAAAAATCGCAGTAATTAGGAAGTTTGAGAAGGTGGTAGTCCATGTGTCCAAGAAGCAAAACAGGAGGTAAGTTACAGGAGTGTAGCTATAAAACGTCATGTGTGGGGAGCTGCTTGGGTATGTGGAAAGAAAATGGGAGTGACTGGTGATAACATTAGAGAACCAGACACCTGATTCATGTATTCCAACACTCAAGGAATGCTGACAAAATATCAAGCATTGGAAATAGAGGACCAATAAAGAGTGGTCTAAATTGTCAAAAGGCTTGTGGTCTAGAAGCCAAATTCTGAAACATGTAAATAGATAATCACCATAATATGTTACAGGTGCTATGATAGATTAACGTACGAAACAGAGAATATGGTAGAAAGGAGGGAATATGAATTATTTGTAGGTTGGGGGGAGACTGAAAAAAAAAGATTTCCTGCTTAAAACCCAGTGGAATAAATAAACATGTAAAAAATGAAGATACAATGGGTAAGTGCTACGATAGAAGTATGCCCAGGATGCCTACTCTGATTACTCTGATGACCAGATCAGCCTGTGAGATTAGCTTATAAAGCAGGAAGTTTAGATGCAGCTGTAAACGACTACGGACGTTTTATAGTCTAATTTTTACTTTTTCAAAATTATCAAANGTGTAAATAAATAATCACCATAATATGTTACAGGTGCTATGATAGATTAACATACGAAACAGAGAATATGGTAGAAAGGAGGGAATATGAATTATTTGTAGGTTGGGGGGAGACTGAAAATAAAGATTTCCTGCTTAAAACCCAGTGGAATAAATAAACATGTAAAAAATGAAGATACAATGGGTAAGTGCTACGATAGAAGTATGCCCAGGATGCCTACTCTGATTACTCTGATGACCAGATCAGCCTGTGAGATTAGCTTATAAAGCAGGAAGTTTAGATGCAGCTGTAAACGACTACGGACGTTTTATAGTCTAATTTTTACTTTTTCAAAATTATCAAACAATATATGCCACAGACTCCTTCACCATCTCCTTGAACATCACACTATCCCTGAGTCCTAATCTGAAATACAGAAATATGGAAATGGATTGAATAAGTGACTGACACATATGAGGTACAATGCCTTGGCTTTTAGGGTCTTTGGTATCCTTAAAAGATGTTTGGCCTTTGTCCCTGGTTCCTGGCACAGGGTTCCTAAAACCCTTGGAATTTCCTGCATTATAAAGGTGATAAAAGCATCTTTTTTTTCCTGGCAGGCCCCTAGATCACTTCAGGATGGGGACTAGTGGCCAAAAAGACTTTGATTAGAACTTGAAACTCAGCCCCGATCTCTGTGGAGGAAAGAGGACCTGGGGATTGAGTTAATCATCAATCAGTGGCTAATAATTTAATCAATAATGCCTATACAATGAAACCTTTATAAAAAGTCCTAACAATGGGGTTCAGAGAGCCTCAGATTCAGTGAACACATCTATGTGGAGGAAGGATGGTGCTCCCCCACTCCACAGAGAGAGAAGCTCCTGTGTTCTTTTCACAGTTTGCCCTATACACCTCTTCATCTAGCAATTCATTTGTATCTTTTATAATAAGCAAGGAAACCTAAGTTAGGGGACTTTGTGAGTTCTGTGACCTGTTTCAGCAAATTATCAAAACTGGTGAGCGACTTGTGGGAAGCCCCAGTTTACAGCTGGTCAGTCAGAAGGACAGGTGGCCCAGGACTTGTGATTGGCTGCTGACGTGGGTTCAGTGGAACTGAGTCCTTTAACTTGTGGAACCTGATGCGAACTCCAGGTAGTGTCAGAGCCCAGGAGAATTGTAGGACACCCAGTTGGTGGCCAGGGAATCAGAGAATTTGTTGTTGGTGCTGGAAAACACCCCAAGGTCACAAGTACTTGGAACATCAAAATGGCTACAAAATCAAAATGTCAGACACCAGGAAAGACTTTCAGTGGGCGTGGCTCATGTCCTGAAGGGTGACTTACAATTTGGCCAGTTTGAGGGGGTCCAGAGAGGTGGAAGAAAGCTGTCTGAGGCAGAAGGACTGGATGGGTCACGACGGAGGAATGGGAGAGAATGTGGCCTGTCCTGCTCTGGATGTGAATGGCTAGGCCCTGGCAAGTCAGGGCAGAAACCCACAAAAGATGAGACTGGGAAGATAATCAGGGCTGGAGTGGTCGGCGAAGGGCTTTGTGTTGTGTTCTCAGTTAAGTTTTATTATCTCAAACATTCCTGGAGGATTGTGAAGGAGGGAGTGGAATGACTTAATTTTTGTTTTACAAATACTAATAGAAGACCAAACATCCCTCCCATTTTTTGTCAGGTCTACATTAATCGTACACATTTATTGTAGATCACTAGCTACTGCTGTCATCACAGGTTCCCAAGGATTTTGTAGCAGAAACACTTCAAATGGAAACACTCAGCTAGGATTTGAGATCCCTGAAAGATTTGGCAGCGGTCTCTGGGAAAACCCGCATCCCTAACCTTGCCAGTACGAGATACTTGCTCAAGTCTCTTTTCTGTGGTGGATGCTGTGCTCCCGCTGCATGGAACTTGGTCCACAAGAAAAAAGAAGTATATACTTTCTCTTGTTTGGGCTTGGCCCAAGGGAAACAAATCCATATTGGGCCCTCTCTTGATTCCGGGATTTTGCTGGGAGCTCTTGAGGAGGCCTAACTTTTGCAGACGTTGAAGAGTGCAGACATAACTCATTTAGCCTGACAAACTGTCAGATATTTGAGACGGGAGAACAGCTCAGATCCCGAATTCCCAAGTCTTCAAAACTCCCATCGGTTTCTGTAACACCATCGTGCCTGGTTACCGAGGGGGAGGTCGTGCAGCGCAGAGAAGATACTCACATAGTTCTCCAGGTGCGCTGTGGATTCTTGGGAGAGCCTGAAACCTTTTCAGGGGGTTCTAGAGGTCAAAACTATTTCCACAATAATGCTAAACGTTTGCCTTTCACAGTGTTGGTATTTGCACGGATGTCACAGAAGCAATGGTTGGTCAACGTACTGGAGCCTTAGAACCAATGAAGACAGCGACAGCACGCTGTTCCAGCAGTCACTGTCATCTTGGCTGCCATGCACTTGCAATGGGGGGAAAAAAAGAAAAAGAAAAGAAAAAAAGAAGAAGAAAAAAAAGGAAGTAAAGGAAAAAAAAAAAAGACCAGGTTCACTCTAGAATGTCCTTGGTTGCCTGGTAAGAAATATTAAGATACTAAACTCAACCTGTACGACCAGTAAGTACATGGCTTTTTAATATCTATATGACTAATTAAGAAGCGCACACAAAGTACTTTTGCTACATCCCAAAGTATTAACAGATGTGGCAAGGAAATGCCCTCCAAGTGTCCCGAGCTCAGCTGAGCTGGGAGAGCAAACTGAGCTGCTACGGGTCAGAGTGGCCCATTGAAGAAACAAGCCCTAAACAAAAGAGTTGAGCTTTTACTTTCTGTGATGGTAGAGCAAGAGGCTAAAACCAGAGAAAACACCCACTCCCCGTTCCATTTCCCCCCATGGGAGTGCATGCCAGTCCAGGGTAAGGTGGGTCACCTCGCTGTTGATGGAGCCCCGAACAGATTCCACTGAAAGTTTCCAGCAGTTTTATGGACTCTGAGGTCCGGAGGAAGAGCTCAGGATCAGGCTTGGAATGCAGAAGTACTGGTACTGAGTCAGAGGGGGGAGCAGGGTCTTTCAGCGTTTCCCCTCCTCCCCCTTAAGCAGAGGCACCTGAGACAGATCTCTGCCCAAGGCCTCCAATAAAGAGCTGGAGAATGAAGGAGCGCCGGTGAGGAAGGTAAATATCATGCAGAGAGCACGCCAGATCTGGGGCTCTGGGTCCTTCCCCGAAACTCCATTCAGAGGCAGGGACGCCCTGGTCGCGCGCACGGAGTACAGCGTGGGGAGGGCAGCTGTCCCCTGGGAGGCCTGCCAGGTAAAGCTTTTTTTTTTTTTTTTTAATTTTTTTAAATTATGTTAGTCACCATACAGTACATCCCTGGTTTCCGATGTAAAGTTCGATGATTCATTAGTTGCGTATAACACCCAGTGCACCATGCAATACGTGCCCTCCTTACTACCCATCACCTGCCTATCCCATTCCCCCACCCCCCTCCCCTCTGAAGCCCTCAGTTAGTTTCCCAGAGTCCATAGTCTCTCAGGTAAAGCTTTGTAAGGGCGGCGGTGGGTCAGACCTGAAAAATCACACATAGGTTTTTTTTTTTTTAACCAGGAGCCTGACTCCTCATTAAGAAAGTCACACAGAAGAGCGATTGAGTTGCAAGCTGAACTTGCAACATTTTTACAGCGCACCATTTTTACTCGAAGGAACAACTGACAAACTGTGGTTATTGAAACTTAGGCATTTGGCAGACATTTTCTTGAAAATGAACAAAGTGAGCCTGTCACTTCAAGGAAAACAACTGAAAGTTTGTTGCCAAGGATGGAATGCAAGCTGCCAAGCAGAAATTGGAATTTTGGAAAACTTGTATCCACCACTATGAACTTCATAATAATTGCAGAAGTTTTGGAATGAGCTCAGTGGTGATATTAATGATTGCAAGTGTTGCAGCTTGAATCGTGCCCCTCAAAAAAAAAAAAAAAAGTGACAGTCCTAATATCCAGTACCTCGGAATGTGGCCTTATTGAAATAGGGGATTTATAAATATAATCAAGTTAAAATGAGGTCATTAGGGTAAGCTCAAATACAATATGACAGGTGTCCTTAAGGGGGGAAATTTGTACACAGAGACAGACCTGCACAGAGGAAGACAATGTGAAGACAGACTCCTTGAAGATGCAGGACTGCAGTGAGGCTCCCACCAGGCAAGGAACACGGAAGATCGCCCACAAACCACCAAAGGTAGAAAGAGGCAAGAAGGGATTTCCATACAGGTTTCAGAGGGACTATGGCCCTACCTACCCCTTCATTTTCGACTTTTAGCCTCCAGACATGAAGACAACACATTTCTGTTGTTTTCAATCCCCCAGTTTGTGATATTTTGTGGCAGGAGCCCTAAGACACGAATACAGTAATTTTTCCATATTGTGAAATGAAATGTGTCAGTATTTAGAAGAGCTGCGGACTAAGGTGAACTAGTATTTTCCAAATGGCATTGGGTGAAGTTATAAAATCCTACATGGGTAAAATATCCAAAGTTTTCATGGGTCTTAATGCAGCAGAGTACAAAGTTCACTGATATGGTTTCACATAACGTATTACAACCAAGCTTTGAAAGACTACCCTTCTGGGGTGCCTGGGTGTGTCGGTCCCTAAGCGTCTGCCTTCAGCTCAGGTCATGATCCCAGGGTCCTGGGATCAAGCCCTCTTGCATCGGGCTCCCTCCTCTGCTGGGAGCCTGCTTCTTCCTCTCCCACTCCCCCTGCTTGTGTTCCTTCTCTCGCTGGCTGTCTCTCTCTGTGTCAAGTAAATAAAATCTTTAAAAAATAAAAATAAAAAAATAAAAGACTATCACTTCTTAACTTGTGGTATCATATCAAAGAAAAATATCCACAATTATCTGAAAAGGCTATTCAAATATTTCTCTCTTTTTGAACTACATGACTAAATGAGGTCACATTTTCTTCATATCCTTCAAACAAAACAACATACCGCAACAAATCAATTACAAAAGCAGATGTAAGAACAGTCTTACATTAAGGCAGACATTAACAATACTTATAAAAGTATAAAATCACATCTCTCTTCTCACTATCTTATTTTGGAAAAATACAGTTTCTTCAAATACAAATATGCTAATTATGTTAACGTCTAGTGAGTTTGTTATTTTTGATGAATTAGTTAATATTTTTAAGCATACTCAGTTTTAATTGCTTACACAGCAAACATTGATAGATTGAACAGAAACAAAAGAATTTTGGGATCCTCAATAATTTTTAAGAGTGTAAGGGGTACTGAGATGAAAAGTTTGCAAATTGCTTTTCTAACAAATGCTCTTTTTAAAAAAAATGATTTATGTATTTGGGAGAGAGAAAGCGTGCAGGGGGCAGAGGCAGAGGGAGAAGCAGGCTCCCCGTCGAGCAAGGAGCCTGATGTGGGACCCAATCCCAGGACCCTGGGATGATGACCTGAGCTGAAGACAGATGCTTAACGAACCGAGCCATCAGTCATTGCACAAATGTTCATTTTTAGGACTCACTGAAGTTTGGAGCCCTAATGCCTGTCTAATTCCCACCCCTGTGAATGGATTAGGTTGGTGGTGAATTTAGGGATTCCCGTTCTTCTTTCTTAGATGCAGTTGTGTTTTCTGGTTCTTCTGCCTGATAAGTGGGGATGGACATGTGCACCCATTTACTGTATGTGCCACTTGGGAGATGGCTCTTTAGAGAGGGAGCCAAGCCTAGGTGGAAAGAGCACCATGCTTGTCCCACAAAAACCCTGTGCCCAGCACACAATGGGCTCCCAGGGAGTTTTGGAGATCCTCTTGGCAGTAGAAGGAGTGAAGGTTCCTGGGAGACTTCCTATCACCACCACCGCCTGCAGTGGATGCCGTGCAGATTCCTAGGACCCATCCTAAGAGATTCTAAAGGTCTGAATTGCATGGCAAAATCAGTCTTTCCAGCGAGCAGATCAAATGATTCTGGAGCAAGTGGTCCCTGGACCACGTATGAAAAACAGTCCCAATGAGTGGGCTGTGCTTCTCACCCGGATCAATATGAGAAAGGTGCTGGTGAGCTCTAGGCTAAAGGCTGGTGATTCTCAAGACTATCTGGCCCATTACATTCAGAAAGAACACTTGCTTCATGATTTCACATAGGTCAAGGGAGATGTGTGCTATGGCCAGCAGAACACGATATTTGATCTGGTTAACTCTGAGAGAAGGAAAAGATCGATTTGTCACTCCGGGACCCTAGCTGGAAGAGTGGACCCTTGAAACAGATTCACCTTGGAAAACAGAACTCGTATAAAATGGATGTCAATTACCCAGTTCCCGGGCCTGTCCATCTTCGCTTCTATTTGACGTATCATTTGTTAAGTCCCACGTACATAAAGTGCCCGTGGCAGTAATACCCGAGTGCCCTTTAGACTCCTGAGAAATGCGCAATTTATTTAACTGTGGAGTAAAACACAATCTTTGTTTCTCTTCACAAAGAGACCGCATGACAGTGCAATTGTGGTTAGAACCTAGGCCGGAAAAATCGCTAACACTATATTGTATCCCCATATAATTTGTGTGAATGATTTTCAGGAAAGGTTGAGACTATCAATATCACATGTAGTGAACCTGAATATTGTACTTAGCTTTTCACAAATAAGCAAATTTGCATTTTCCTTTATAAATCAGCCTTTTGTGTCAGGTTTACTGTCCTAGACGTTCAGAGTCTAGCAGAAAATCCATTCTGCTTCTAGGATTTACCCTCTACTCTGTTTATCAGACTTACCTTTTCTAAAATAAAAGTCTACTTCGGATCTCTTCACATTGTGTCATGCTACCACCCTGCCCTCCCTTTTCCAGCACCTTCTATGTGGCAGGCATTCAGTCAGATGGTTTTCACCTATTATCACTTTTTCTCACCCGTAGTGCATGCCTTAATCTCTCTTCATGCCACACTTAGAAAACAAAACTCCAAGAGCTTAAACACATTCATACAAGATGCTCTTATCTGCCTAAGCTAGAACTCTTGCCCGGTTAGAAGGCTCTGGCCCCTAAGCCCGTATTCCAGTCCTCCCTTAGCCCGAGGATGCTTGGATAATCGACAGTACCAGGTTTCTAAGTCAAAAAGGCTGAGGTCAGTTCCCTTAGCTGATAACCTCTGAAGCCCACAGCTGGCTGTGCCTATTTCCTACAGTGATACAAAGGGATTCCACTGGAAAGCAAACTATATAGCAGGACGAGTTAATTTGGCTTCAGGAACGTTCCATCAAACCACTGAGTAGAGACAGAACTCTTCAAACGGTGCCAAAGATAGCTTTGTGTCAAGCCACTGAGTCACACAGCAGCACAATAAAAATAAGAATGACTCATACTTTTTCGTCTCTGTCACGTACTCTGCCAAATAGCAAAAAATAGAAAGATGTTCCTCAAATGTCACATTAGGAATAGTTGGGGAATAATTCCCACACTGTACATGTAAATATTACCTCAGAGTCTGGAGACTGCTGCTCACACCAGGTTGTACCTGAAAATCTTACTGTTTTCAAGTCTTTAAGATTCTGAACCCTTTACAATAATCTAACGCTGTATGCTTTTTGGGAACAAACTCAAGCACGAAGCTTGAGGAATTTAAATCATTAGAACAAAATGTATTTTCTAGTGCCCAACTGGATTTTAAAAACAAACAGAAAATTTTGGTATTTGTTTACTTGCTTCTTTTTTTTTGAAGAATGTAGCAAAAACAAACAAACAATACACACGTTCCTCAGAGGGGGGCTCCTAGAGGGTCTCAAAATCTCTCTGCAATTGTCTCCTGTTAACTTTCTCCCAGTCACAGCACTCAAGAATAATGAGTCTCTTTATATATACTACCTAATCAATAAGAAATAAAACTTCTAGAGCTAACAAATTGCCATTTCAGCAAAAAGAGATTTATTCTGCTTGGCTTCTATTTCCTCATTAGTAAAGTAAATGCAAGAAAGTCTGATTTATCTGGGTTTTTTCCCCCACCGAACAAAAAGTAATTTGGTGACACTAGAGTTTTATTTTTCATTGTATTGTATTTTTTAATTAAAACTGGCCAGTGGAACCTCTCTATCCCCAAATCATGGTATGTATTAAATTTCAAGGAATCCTAAAGCAACTGGAGAGAATTTCATTTTCAGCAAACTGCAAGGCATTAAAATCAATAAATGGGCTGATGGTGCAATTAATATGCTAGAGGCCTTGAATAGAAAAAAGGAAGATTTAGTGTTAGCAACCATTACTTCTCTCAGTTAAAGAAATTTCTAAGCCTGTGTTTTACTAAGTAAACTATATAATCAAGACCACTGAACAGTAGCTGTGTTTTCATTATAGTTAATGTTAATTAGTCTGTTTATTTTTGGTGCGATTATCATTAATTTAGAGATTTGGATGTTGTTCCCTGTACAGCGTCTGTATATAATTCATAACCAAGAATATATCCACTGAAATGGCGAAGCTCTCCAGGAAGGCTTTTCATTCACAATATTACTCTGTAGCTAATATGGGATAAGTTTATCCAGGATCTTGCCACAGATCAGATTCTCCAGTATCACCTCCATTAACTCCTATATTGCTTTTCCATAAAAATGCAAGTATAGAAGTAGTTGAAAAATATTTTACCATTTCTTTTGTGTCTTAAAGACAGTCAGTTTTAGTAATGATTACAAATCAAAAGATAATAGGCTTAAAGCAACATGTATAACATTGCACAGCCGTGGGGGATGCTGAGACTACTTCAGCTTGAACCTGGAAATGAAGGTGTTTACAGGCACAAGGAGGTGAGAAGATTTCTACCCAAATGCCCAGAGTGATTCCTAAATGAAACCGTATATCCTTTGGAGTGGGGGCAGGCCTGGATCTCTATATATTCCAAGTCAGAAGCTCATAGTCACAAGAACTTAAGCAAATCACTCTGTGTCTCAAAGTCTCAAATTCCCTATCTATAAAATGGAGAGAGTAACCGATGTGCAACGCTGTTTTGACAATTAAATGGGATAATGTACATTACAAGATTGAGTGTGGCACTTTACGTACAATAGGTGTTAGAGGGGAAACCTGTGCTCTCCCCTTCATACTAGGTTCACCTCACTGCAAAGTTAAAACACGTCCCACTGTAGAGCATGTGTTCAAGTCAGGTCCTTTATCCTCAGAGGAGTTCCAGGAACTTGCATGACGACAAATTACATTGCATTTTCACTGATTTCAGTTGGAGAACCAAAATTTAGCACGTCCTTCAATGACAACTGTAGGCAACAAGCAATAGTAGTATTTGCAGTGCTTACGACTATGTCACCAATATAATAGATATGTGTTTTCTTATCATCTTTTCCTGTTGCTAAGCTCTCGAAATATCATTTATGTTTATCATTACATTGAAATTAGTTATTGGACTCAATGTTTAACTTTTCCTTTAATGCATTAATCAAAAAGCACATATATAACTATGGACACAAATTTTAAACTTTTCTTGATAAGTGTTTTTTAATATTATTAGGTTCCTTTAAAGCTTATGTACTTTATTTTATGCATTTAAAAGCATTATTCTGAGAAGACACCCCTTAGGCTACACGAGACTTCACAAGAGCTTCCATGGTGGAAAAGCAGTATAGACCTTGCCTGCCGCAGGGGAGCCAGTATCTGCAAGAAGTGTGCTCACAGAGACCAAAATAGAGAATCCACAATGCAAGTAATTGGGAAAAAACCCTTAAAGATAGGAACAGAGACACCAAGTGATCATAAAAATCTCTGGATGGATCTGAAGGAGAGGATCCACAGGACAAAGCAGAAGACACTGACAGCACTTATGGGTGGGTTTAAGTGCTCCTCCTGGGTAGCCACTCCTTTCTTCCAGAGCTGAGGCCAAAGACACCAGATTCTCTGTAACTGCTCCCTTTCCTTCCACACCACGCAGGCAACCTATCATCAACTCCCACTGCTCTGTCTGCACAATATATCTTGATTCGGTCATCGCACTCATGTCCACTGTTGCCACCTGGATCCAGGCCACTATCATCTCTCACTTGATAATAAATAGATGCCTAGCAGCTCTTGCTATTTCGGGCATGGCCTGAAACATTCATAAAAGTTTAGAAGCACATGACAGAGGCGCAGGACTAAAAATACATCTTGTAAAAGTCTAGAGACGTCCTCTTCTAACACATCCCTGCAGCTCAAAGGAGAGATGGAAATGAAAGGATCCTGAAGGTGAGGCATAAAAAAATACTCCTCCAAAAAAAAACCCCTTCTCCGGGGCAGCCAGAATTGCATTTTTTTTTTAACTGAAAAAAATGTCACCGTGTCTTAAATGCCACTTACATGATGAGAGAAGAAGTCAATTTCCACTCCCCAGGTGCAAGGAATCGCTCACCCCGGGAGGGAGAGTTCTTCCAGTTGTTTGCAGTTCATGAACTCCAGACAGCTGGCTTTGCCTGGGATTCCGGGGAAGCGGAAATTGGGGTTTTTCCCTGCCCAGCCACCCTCCCTCCCTCAGGTGTCACTGTGTGTCTACTTTGCCAATATGAAGTAACGGGTTCTGGCAACATATATTTGCCTGAGACTACTTCACCAGGCATTGGCAATGAGTGCTTCATCGTCAGTGTCATGAGTGAGAGTCAGTGTTGTGATTATTGTGTGCGCGACCTGGAAACGCCTCAACAGTGAGGCACCTCAGAGCCCGGAAGGAACTGTACCTGTTCCAGTGAATTGCAGCCCCAGATGCAGAGCTGACAAGTTCTGACCTTTCAGGGGGACAAGACGGGACATAATTTTGGGATGGGGTCAGAACAGGGAGTGAGGTTTCAGTTTTGATTACAGAGTGGCCTTGGAATCTTTTAAAGTAACATACAGGGACACCTGGGGGGCTCCATCAGTTAAGCGTCTGCCTTTGGCTCAGGTCATGATCCCGGAGTCCTGGGATCGAGCCCCACATTGGGCTCCCTGCTCAGTGAGGAGTCTCTTCTCCCTTTGCCCCTCACCCCACTTGTGCTCTCTCTCTCTCTCTGTCTCTCTCTCAAATAAGTAAAAATAAAATCTTAAAAAAAAATAAAGTAACAAACTGTTTTGGTATATTTCTGAGTCTTCTGACAAAAAATGTTCACTCAAACAGCATGTGCGGCGAGTCCATAAAGGTGTAATGTATGGGAAGCAGTCTTCCCGATGTACGGAAAGGTAGGAGCAGGACTTCTCAGTAGGCTGCTAATACCTTTCCAGACACTTCTGGGTGACCAGAGGCTTAATGACAAAACCCAAAGAGTTAAAGAACCAAAACCCTAAGCAGCATAAGGTATATATTTAAATACACTTCATATGGTTTTTGTGAGGAAGGACTGTCCCTAAATACTCTTCATCTCTTGACTCATTCCCTAGCCTGTCCCACAAAACTGAAATAAGTTACCTGACAGTGAGTGTGAGAGAGAAACTGAGTATTCAAAGCCCACTTCCTTCCTCCCCTTCACTGGCAAGTCAGCTGCCTCCAAGAAGACAGAACCAAGTCTTTCCCTAGACCAGGGCCAGCGTTACTGGTGACGAGGTAGGCATGCAGTAGTAGGAAGCACTTTTTGGGGTTATAAGTAAGTAAGGGGCTATTTGATTCCCATCTGCTGGATTCTTATTTCTTATTTGGTTCAAACCTCAGGTAGAAAAGAAGTGGCTGCTAGGTACTAAGCCCCTCCAAGCCCCATGCATTAGCCACTTGATAAGCAGTTCCTTCACATAATCCAAGAAAGAAAGTAATGTGTGTCCTAAGAAAAACTGACATATAGATAAAGAGCTGTGATGGCTGAGAGAGAAATAGGTCCTTTGGTTGTGTGGTAGACAGAAAATTTCATTGAGGCGGGCGGGGGGCAGGGGCGTGCCTGGGTGGCTCAGTCGTTAAGCGTCTGCCTTCTGCTGGGGTCCTGATCCAAGCATCCTGGGATTGAGCACCGCATCCAGCTCCCTGCTAGGCAGAAAGCCTGCTTCTCCCTCTCTCCCCCTGCTCGTCTTCCCTCTCTTGCTGTGTCTCTCTCTGTTAAATAAATAAAAAATCTTAAAAAAAAAAAAAAAGAAAATTTCATTGAAGGGATAAAACATGAGGTGGTCCTTGAAGAGAAGAATTTACACATGAGGAATTGGAAAAAAACATAAGCAGTCAGATCCAAGCGCTTGAACAAAAGCCTGAAGGCATGAGAATATGGGGCATACTGTAAATATGGAGCAGAAAACAGTTAAGTCTGACAATACACAGTAGCCGCTGGAGAAACTGCTTAGCCTAAGGACACTGAATCTTGCTCAGTGAAAAATAAAGAACAGCTGAGGACACATCAAAGGTCCCAAATGTTGTAGTCAGAATTTAACTTTGGGTATCTGTGAAATGTTAAAGGAAATACTTATAAGAGTGTATCTATTTGACATACATAGTAAACTTGAGGTAATATGAAGAAAAGGAATCTGGCTCCTGCATAAAGATACTGAAATTCATGAAACTCTGTGTTTTCTTAATGTAGTACGATCAAGTTCATACACTTGAGTAATATGCAGTCATTGAGATGATGCTTTTGAAAAGTACTTAATGACACAAGAAAATGATGAAGATATGTAAAATATTAAAGGGATTCAAATATTCAGGGCACCTGGGTGGCTCAGTCAGTTGGGCGGATGGCTCTTGGTTTCGGCTCAGGTCGTGATCCCACGTTGGACTCTGTGCTTAGTGTGAAATCTGCTTCAGATTCTGTCTCTCTGTCTCTCTCTCTCTCTCAAATAAATAAATAAAATATTAAATAAATAAATAAATGGATTCAAAATATTCATTAGAGTGTCAATTTTGTGAGAGAGAAAATACGTGTGCACGTGTACATAAATACAAAAACTGAATATGCCAAAATATAAAATGCATTATTTCTAAGTGTTAAAATTATGATAGATTAATTTTAGTTTTTACAATTTTCTCCCAGATTTGTAACTCTGTAACAGCCTTTGTAACAACCTTGAAGGCACAGAGCACTACTAGTTTAGGAACAATTCATATATCTGACTTTGAGTGCCAAAATTGATACCATCCTTACTACTGTGCATTTCTAGCAATTCCTGTCGGCATATATTAGTGATAGTAGTAGCAAAATAATGGCTTACATGTACTTCTATAGTAATTTATAATTTATATACATTTGCAGAAGGCATACTGTCACTACTGAGTCACCATGAATAGCTGATGTCATGTTAACAACCAACACTTAAAAAACTTGTATTCCAGGAAAAAAAAATCCATGTTTCATATAGAGACCTCATCTTATATAACTATGAATTTAGACTTTCCGAGATACCAGGACCAAGTCCTTAATTGGTTGTATCTGTATAAGTTAAGAATCCTGTTAAAATCAAATTACTTACAAGTCCTAGGATGTATCATTGAGGAACGTGGGAAAGAAGAAGAAGGAATTCCTTGGAGAAAGAAACACAGGGATTAAATATGAATCTAGATTATTTCTAACTTTTGATAACTGTATTACCTTGGGAAAGTTCTCTGATCTTTAGTTTCTTCATTTATATCATTTGTATAAAGATTGATTTAAGAAATGTAAGCCAAGCATTTTGCACAATTCACTAGGTCCCTTGCTCTGCTAGACAGGTTAATGGCCTAATGTCTGTCATAGCCACCATTAATAGTTCTCACAACCCCACTATTACCCTCTTATAGGACATGCAATCAGAGTGTATCTGTTTCAGTGAGTCTTATGAATTGCCACAATCTGTTCTCCAAGACTATCCTTCCCTGGCCACTGCAGATGAAACAGAATGTTTATCTTACTCAAGAAAGACTTATCTATAGATTACTATAATGGTTTATACAGTGGCCAGTGTAGGAAATCTGTCCACCAAGGGTTAGGGTGATTAAAAATCAACAATACACAGAATTCTGTCTTAAAAGTTTGATGATGAAATAGATATTAAAATGCACCCAGGGGAAGCAGTGCCCTAATAATACAAATCAGTAGAAAGCCACAGTAGGCAGAAGCCACACAACCAAGGGGAGAGTAATGGAAAGAAAGGATTTGACAGTGCCAGAAGCAATAGAAGGAAAAGGGAAAAGATCAGTGCTCTCCACAAATTTTTTGTCAAGCAGAATGTCATACTCCCCTAATTATAGATCAGATAGATAGTTTTCTCTAATTGCATAGTTTTTTGGTGATATCAACAAACATACAGACCAGACTGGGATGGCGGGCGGGTGGTGACAGGGGAAGGACAGAGAGCAGAGATTTTAACACTTTACCAAATGACGCCATTTTCATTTTGCCAGGAAGCATTACAATAAGAAACTGAACTCTCCAATACTAAAATTCCTAAAAAGAGAAAAATTAATCCCATGATTAGATGTCACATGCACATTGTCAACTTCAAGAATTTTTCAGATATAGTGGATGTCCACACAATGGAAACATTGTTACATGTTTCACGTGACTGGTGTTTGCTTTTACTTTCTCACAAAACTGGGACAGATTGTTTAGTGCTGTGTGGTAGGTGTCCTTTTCTCATCACAGTGAACATTTAAATAAACTTTTTGCTGATCTATTTCCTTGGATGTTGTTAAAGATGGTTATTATACATGCTTTTCCTGTGGTATCAGTTGTAGGAGCAAAAGGTAAATGACAATAAGGTAGGTGAGATTGATCTTCTGGTATGTTATATGTCTCCTTTCTGATTAATTAAATGCAAAAGCCCTTGATATCCTGTGTGTTTCTTTGTAGTTTGTAATCACATAAACCAATGGTTCTCAAATATTTGCATTTTCTTATGCCAGAAAATATATAAAGGGTAAATAGGAGGACCATAGATTATTACTGTAATTTTATTAAAAATTTATTTTAAAGTATGACCTGGAAATAGTAATTGAATTAATTAATTATTAGAGAAGTTTCCTAAGTGTCCTTTCTTCTTCCATATCATTATGGATCAACAAAAACATTTTCAACTTCTACGGGTCTGTGAACAGTATTTGGGATTCCCAATGACAGTCTTTATTTTCATTTGAGATCCAGAGAGTAAGTGTGAGGAAAATGAAGAACTTTTAACAATCCGCCTGAATTTGGCCTATAATGAATACTTTAAGTATGTTTTGAACAATTTTAGCAATTTGGTGAGCTGAGATTGGAGGCTGATTTAGAAAACCTATAAATGCCAGCCCAAACATAAATGTCCTTTATTCAGTGGTTAAAAGAAACATTCAAAATCTGTAAACTCAATCATTAAAACACGAATGCAGTGATATAGCTACTATTTTTTCTTTTATTGAAAGAGCCTAAATGGTTATAACCTTTGGAATTCCCATATGCATATTTTAAGCAAATATTAGTCATATATAGTCTTACAAAAAGTATTGTGTCCTATTAGATGTACCAATTAGTCTCTCTATCTTTAATTAAGGGGAAAAGATTTTATTTATGCCCAGACACCCTAATGCTTAAAGATATGATGCCAAATACTGAACTGAAAATTACAAAATTCAAATATTTATATATTGCAAATATCCATAGTAGTATTGTGTTCATTAAACCACCTGAATGCTTGATAGATTTTACTTTTTTCCTATTTTGTCTGAATGATTACCAATAAAATTCAGTTTAATTATGTTCTTTTTTCATTAATAGTGTCCTAACATGTTGTTTTCTGGTTTGAGAAAAAAATTCAATACCCTTCAGTTTCGAAAAATAGCTATGGATATAAGGTTTTTGGTTGATAGATGTAGTTTTTACTTTTAGTGCTTTGAATGACACCTGACTTCCTTCTGACCTTTATTGTTTCTGATGAGGAAACAGCTGTTGATCTTGAGTTTCCTTATACATGATGAGTTGTTTTTCTCCTACTACTTTTAAGATTTTCTATGTATTGTTAGCTTTTAACACTTTGACTTCATTTTCCCATAGTAGAGCACCCAGAGAAGAGAGTTTCCATTAAGATGAGGACAGAGGCAGAGGAACAGGTTGTAGCTTAAATGTCATCGACTCTCACTGTTCTTAACAGTGATTTAATAGATCTTCTTGAATGACTATTTTTCCGTTTGCTGGATGTCCTTAGGATAATTTCCAGAGACTTTAAATGGTTGTGGTCTTTAATCATGGTATCTAGTTAAGTGGTGCCTTGGTGGGGGTGAGAGGGAGTCTGCCAAACTCATCACTCTGCCATTCTGGAAGTCCTGCCTTCTATGATATGGTCTCCCACTCGTGAAGAAAGAAAACAAACCATAAGCTCTAACATATCATGTCACTGATTTTGCATTGAGGTGTTTTTTCATGCCATGATGTGTTATCTCATTAGGCCCTGCTTTATTTTAGTTAATGTTAACAGTATTCATTCTTAGAATTTTTTTTCAATGAGGTATATCCAGAATCTATTCCTGGCATAACTTCTCTTTTCCTTTTATCAGCATTATAACCAATATGCCTCCCTAGGCGACGGCTAACCTATTTCTGTTATAGTAGTTGGGCCTGTCTCAGAGAGTATATACAGTGGTGCTTTATCGCACTTCAGGTCTTCACTGCAGAAAAACATTATGGCCTTTACAAGTCTGTTAGCCTCTCTAAAAATAAATTTCTTCACCTGTAAAATGGGGTTGATGTTGGTAACTATTTACAAGCATTATTGCAAGGATTAAAAGAGGTAAAGAAAGTGTTTAAACCAATGTCTTGGCCATAGAAAGTGTCAATGAGTGTAAGCCTTTGGTAGACCAGGCTTGATTACTGAGATAGGCAAGAATATGATACATCATACACTCTTTAGGGTTAAATTTCCCATAAAAATAAATAATTTAATCACAGAAGCACATAGGCATAAAATATACCAATTCTTGTTCACAATTATGTATGATGAGAAAAAGATAAAACCAAAAAATAATTACTTAAATCATCAAGATAGTAAATTGAATTGTTTTTAGACTTATGTATATAAAATGTTGCTATTTTTAAGTCTTCTCTCACCTTGAAATGTCTCAAGTTTACATACAAGTTTGTCCTTCATTTGTTAGCAGCCTATTCTCAACCAGTATTAAACAACCTTATCTATTTCTCTCAGCCTGTATCAGAAGAAGAAAATACTGATTTCTTCAAGAAAAGTTACATCCACCCTTTCCAGGTCTGAGCCCCTAGCATATTCTCTCTACTATCATCTCCTTGATATAAGTGCACAATTTCTTTGTTGGCTTCACCAGGCATGAAATACTTGTCCATGTGTCTAAAGAACGCATTTACTCAATCTAGGTAGATAATTACTTCAAATAGATAGGTTCATATTTCCCTTTATATACTTGAAGTTCTAACTCTTATAACATAAATAATGGCATACATCTGTCCCTTAGGGAAACATTAGGATTGATAAAGTATGACTTTTGTCTGTTATCCTTAGGAATAGTAAAATCTTGGTGCCCCTCTCTAACAATAAAATGAATAACATGCAATGTTCGCAAATTTCCTGTGAAAAACCTCGGTCTAGAAATGATGCTTTCTTGTTCTTTTAATGTTTTTATGGACAAAAATAGGAGAATGGACTCAGGGACTGAGAGGACTCAAGAAATTTCATCCCTTAACTTACCTCCCCAATTCTGAACCAACTATGTAAGAAGAAAAAGAAGAAGGCAGGTGGCAAAATGAAGATATTTCCTTTAGTTTTGAAAGGACTAATAGGGAGCATATGACTTGGATCCGTGGATAAGAAATGCAGGACACATTTGAGCCTCCAAATACGAAATCTGAGTATTGGACCAAAGTCGGTGTAGCCATGGAAAACTGGAAGCTTCCTCACAGAGGGACCTACCCAGTGCAACCCATGGAGGGGCAGAGCAGAAGTAAGGTCCAGCCTAAAAAACAGAATTATGTCCGATTCTCTCCCAGTTACCCAAACAAACCCAGATTCCTGTGAGTAAGACATTAATGTCTAGATCAGTTGAGTTCACCCTCGTGATCCACACAGTGACTGATTCCTGAGCCAGCCCACTTTGTCATGGGCCCCTGTGTTCCTCACAATCGAAGATCTTTTCCTGACCTTGCTCATCTCTCTACCTTTTGCTAGCACTCTCTGTTTCTCTCTTAAAGAGGCTAGCCATTTTAAAAATAAGGTTGTATACCATATTTAAACACAGAGATGACAATAGCAAATACTTTAATAGTGTTACCATGTGTTAGACACTTGTCTAGGCATTTTCTATACACAGCTGACCCTTGAACAATGTGGGTGTTAGGGGAACCAACACCCCCACACATAGTTGAAAATTCATGTATAATTTTTGACTCCCCCCAAATTCGACTATTAATAGCCTACTGTTGACCAGAAGTCCTATTGATAACATAAAGTCAATTAACATATTTTGCATGTTAAATGTATTATGTACTGTATTCTTACAGTAAATTAAGCTAGAGAAAAGAAAATGTCATTAAGAAAATCCTAAGTAGGAGCACCTGGCTCAGTTGGCTAAGCATCTGCCTTCAGCTCAGGTCACAATCTCAGGGTTCTGGGATCAGCCCCAAGTCCTGTAGGGCTCCCTGCTCAGCAGAGAGCCTGCTTCTCCCTCTCCCTCCGCCCCTACCCCCACTCATGCTTGCGCTCTCTCTCTCTCTCTTTCGCTGTCAAATAAATAAATAATATCTCCTAAAAAAGAAAAAAATCATAAGAAAAAAATACATTCACAGTACCATGATATAAAAAAATCTGCATATAAGTGGAGCCTTGCAATTCAAATCCTTGTTGTTCAAGGGTCAACTGTATTAATAGAGTTAACGCCCAGTAAAAAAACTAAGCAAAAAGTACAATATTATCCCTATTTATGCAGGAGGAAACTGAGGTACAGAACGGATAAGGAACTAACACTAGGTTACACAGTTAGTAAATGTTGAGCTCAGATTCAAACCATAAGCTCAGAATTCATCTTCTTAACCATTACCACTCCACCACATCTCAAGAGAGAGACCAATAGGAATAAATAGCCAATAAATGCATATAAAGACATCAATTTCTTCAGAGCCTCAAATTACAGTACATGCATTTTCAACATTTCAATTATTATAGATAAATTATTACATTGATAAAAATTCTGAAATAAATTGTGAAATACAGAGCCATAGGTGATTAAAATGGTAGGGAATTGGGCACTATTACTTGACTGTGTAAAAGAAAGGGATTTTTCCAGAAAAAAGGCACTCATCTTTCCCATGATTTTATTTTCTGACTTAATAGAATATTTCTGGTCTTCTACAGTACTATAGAACAAAACCATGATTTGTATTTTATAACTTACATAGCTGTTTTCATGTAGTTTTTACAGTTCTCAAAATTTTGTTTATTTATAGCCAAGGGAAGGAAGAGTTTTGAAGGGCCTCAAGGAAGTTTGTGGTGCTAAGCAACACTTCTGTTCATGTACGCCCTCCCATTCTATGCTTTTGCTCATGAACCCATAATATCTTGGTACTTCTGTATAAATTTTAATAGCATAGTTAGAGAGCAGCTTAATCTTATTTACACACTGCTCTTTATTTCACTGCTTCTTTGCTATCTAAAAGTATAATACAATTCAGCAGAAAAATGTGTGCAGTCAGGAATAAATTTCTTGATTACTCAGAGTAATGCAAAAAAATGCAAAAAAAAGTCACAGTTTTACTTAAATCCTTTAACTTTATCTTGTAAGTTTTTTTTAATTCCAATCATCAGTAATCTTCAAAAAGTTATATTTACTTGCCCAACTTCCGTATTTTTAAGGAAATTAGGCAGGCTTCTATCTATTCCTCTTAAATGAGTCGTGCAGAATAAACAGCTCTGAGAAGTTGGTTTAGTTTTAGACCATTAGAAACTAATAATAAACCTAGTTATTGGATTTTTTTTAAGTTACTATAGCTACTAACTCTAATTTGAGTTTTAGGAGTTTCTGAATTGTATATTACAAGAATTGATGAACTTAATTGCCTCCTAAAAGCTCCCACAGGCAGTATATATCTTTTATGAAGAATCAATAAATCACAGAGAACTAATAATTTACTATCTCTCTGTTTAGGAAAATATGAACATGAAAAGTCTTTCCCTCTAGAGTATGAGAATTTTTAACAAGAATATTCTGTTAATAGGATGGTTAATTTTTTTAAATTATTAGATCACATTAAATTCCATAGTTCAGGTTTTTACCATTAACTGACAATTCCACTTAGGTCTTACTTGACATAGGCAGCAATAGTAGATTTGTGACTAAATGAAATTAGCCATTGAAAATGGTTATACTTTCTCAGGCACTAAATATAAAATACAATATTTACCTGTCTGCCTGGGGGCTAAACAGAAATAAAAATTCCAGATCCATAAAAGCTTCCAATAAATAAAGTCAGATAAAAGATGCCAAGTTGCCCTGGTCACTTGTGAAAAAACTGTTCCTACCCAATCCGTAAACAAATAGAAATTCATTACTAGATAGCTTGAAAGAGACAAATTACCCAGAATTTATGGGAGAGTAATTTCTTTCCTGTAAGTCATGATAATGAATCTCCATTATCCCCATTTTTAGTTTATCCTTGGTCCTCAGAAATTGGAACAATGATTATAGGCTGCAGTGAAAAATAGCTCCCATATTCTTCCTTTGATTCTCTTACATACTAGGAAATGGGATTCTCTTTGCACTTACCTTTGCTGAGTTCAGGGTTTTAGAGATGAATGTACCACATGTTAACATTTTGTCCAAAGGTTAGTTCCTGTTATTATATTATTACTAAGTTCTAGAGTAAGAAATTAAAAAGATAAGCAGTTCTCAACTTAAAAGCACATTATCCTTGTCCATTAATTTAGTTTGGTTTAAAATTTCAAATATTCTTTCCCATAGAAGTAATGTTACAAAGAGCCACCTGGTTCCTGGGAAGATCAAGTTCCCACTGTTGGACTCACACAAACAGGATGACACTGGTCGATGACGTAACAGGGGGCGACTTGATCGTGGCTAAAAATGACCTACCTCTCTGGTGCCAATATCAAGGCAATCTGTGCAGAAGCTGGTGTGATAGCCCTGGGAGAACATAGAATGAGAGGAACAAATGAAGACTTCAAAAATTCTGAAGAACATGTTCTTTATAAAAAACAAGAAGTCACCCCCAAGAGGCTTATCTCTTGCAAGCCACAGTTGCCTCCAAGGAAATGGTTGGGATTAAGTTGCCCAGAAGAATCCATGTTTCAGTTGATCTTTATTAGCAGAACATCTTGTCTATCTTTCTGCACGTGAAGTGTAGGATGCCCGCTGGGCTGCCTTCATCTGTTAGTCATGTACAATGCTCTCTTCCCAATAAAGTATGTTCTTTCTCAAAAGCAAAGGACTAAAACCACAACAGATTGCTCCATAAGGTAGCCAACCAGTAAAAGTATAAATTTATAATATCAAAACTATAGGTTAAGTTCACCATCTTACATTATATTTTCTTCGTAATCTGCCAGCACAGCCCAACACTTCTTTTTGCAAATCTGTACAAGAGGAAATATTTATGGGACTATTAAATCCAGCATTATTTGTAATACAAAAAACTTGGAAACCACATAAGGGTCTACTGATAGGTGAATGGAACTAGATAAATATTACATACATATTTATTTATACACAGTTATAAATTAGAATATTTATATAATGCAATGTTGCACAAACTTTAACATAAATGAAGTATATCTACATGTACCAACATGGCTAAACCTCAAGACATATTATTGAAGAGAAAAAAGTAGGTTACATAATAATATATATCATATCATAAATACAATTTAGGTAATGTTTGAAACCACTTTAAATGGTATATATTTGCAGACCAATATGTGTATATATAGTAAAAATAAATAAGCACGATGGTAAGAATGTTACGCTCATGTGAGAACGGCAGTCATCTCTAAAATGGAAGGGTGGCAAGTTTTAGATCAGAAGAGAAACTTTCAAATGTAGCTGCAATATTCTTTAAAAAAAAAAAAACTTGCCCTTTCAGTTAGTCCATGAAGATAAAGTTATTTCCCTAATAATTTTTCTTACAATTAAATATTCATAAAAGCAATGAACCAAAAAAGGTTGTACCAATTTATATGATCACCAAAAGTCTATTAGAGTCCCTATTCAACTCCAATACCACCAGTGACTGGTATTAATTTTCTTTATCTTTCCTGATTTGATGTGTGAAAAATAGTATCTGGTATGCAGTTGTATTTATTTGCATATTTTAGTTGGAATTGGGGCTTAATATTTATTTATGCATTTATTAGTCATTGGAGTTATTAACCTATACATAATCTAATTATGCCATTTGTCCATTTTCTTTGAGAAGTTTCTTGCCAACTTGTATGAATTATTTGTATATAAAAGATATTATTCACTACTGGGTATTTGCCCAAAGAAAATGAAAATACTAAATGAAAAATACAAATAAAAAAAAACCCTAAAACAAAAACCACTATGTTTATTGCAACATTATTTATAATACTCATGATTAGCACCCTAAGTAGTGTCCATTGATAGATGAATGGTTAAAGAAGATGTGGTATATGACTCAGCCATAAAAAAAGAATGAGATCTTGACATTTGGGACAACATAGATGGATCTAGAAGGTATTATGCTAAGTGAAATAAGTCAGACAGAGAAAGACAAAAACCATATGATTTCACTTACATGTGGAATCTAAAAAAAGAAACAAATGAACAAAGAAAGCAGAAACAGACCCATAAATACAAAGAACACACTGATGGTTGCCAGAGGGGTGGGGGTTGGAGGATGGACAAAATGGGTGAAGGGGAGTGGGAAATACAGGTTTCCAGTTATGGAATGAATATGTCACGGGATGAAAGGTACAGCATAGGGAATGTAGTCAATGGTATTGTAACAGCATTATATGGTGACAGGTGGTAGCTACACTGTGGTGAGCACAGCACTATGTATGAACTTACCAAGTCACAATATATACCTGCAACTAATGCAATATTGTGTGTTAGCTAAATAAAATAACATCTAATTCCCTTTTCTGTCATCCTTATAAATATTTTCCCTCAAATCAGTGTATTTCAAAAGCTATTCTTTAAAGTCTCAAGCAACTAACATGTAAGGTAGTTGGATATTCAGTATTTAAGTGGTTCTAAGATAACAGTGTGCACGATCCATTTTGAAGTTCAGGGCAAGGTTGATTTAAGAATGATATATTTTCAAGCTATTTTTACTTACATCCAAGTTAACTGAATTTTATCTATACTATATTTTTCTCATTCACTTAGATTCCAACACACTTTTCTGATGTGAAGAAAAAGAATGAAGCTAGTAGCCTAGATAATTGAACACAACCTTGACTATTGTCCAAATAAGTGGTGCCTCACTGGAGAAATCATCTGTCGGGGGCTTATGGCAGAGAAACAGTTGAGAACTGCGGCCTTAACTAACAGGACTAGTAGAAAACCCACATGATACATGGTGAGCCCTCATCATACTTTATGGTAATCGTTATATAATTGCCTGGCTTCTCTACTAGATTGTAAGCTCTATGAGAACAGATTTGGCTGTCTTCCTCATCCTTGTATCTGGTACATAATTGTTGAATGCATGGATGAATGAATAGTATCAATAAAACAATCACATGGTATATTCACTATGTGCTGCCTTAACAGTTAACATAAGAGCAGTAGAAATTCACATTTCTTTTTGCCTGTAAGTGACTTTGGTCATGAAGCTTTACCATGAATAATTAAACGAATCAAATGTTCAGAAACAATAATCCAAACTCTTAAAAATACTATTATTAATTTATTCATTCATTAATTTTTAATAAACCCTTTTTTATTCTATTTGTTTCTTTCCACCTAATTTGAAATACATATGGATGAGAAAGTTTAAAAAAGAAAATCTCCTGAAACACCTTGCTACACACAGTGAATTATTTTCCTCTTGTCACATAAATAAATTTTATTTCTGTCAAATTCACACAAAACCTTGAGTTTAGACTCAAAATTAATTACATATACACCCTGCAGGTAAAGAGCCGTTGCAGCTAAAGAACCTGGTTGATGTGTGATAGTTAACACTGTTTTATTTTTCTAGTTCCAATGAAATGTCTTGACCGGGGATCCTGAACACTGTCTAACATTGTTTATAACATGTTATTTCCTTCTTTGGTTTTCTTTATAAAGTGACAATTGCCTCCCTCCCCCACCATTACCCTTCCTTACATTAATTATCCTAGTACCTGCAACTGAAGAAGGAGACAGCAAGATATTCAGGCAACCCCTCTCGATGGTTGTACCATGGAGCAGCCACGATGGTACCATGTCTGGCGCCACTTGGACGGCACCAAGAATGCGGTTTCATCAGGTCTTCCCAAACGGATAAGATTCAAATTTGTCAAACTCACAGGTCACGGTTTAGAAAACCAGAATGCCAGTTTATTAATTTAAATTAGAACACACATCAATACTTTTGCCCACTAGCCAAGGCAAATCTTTTCTGATAAATCAGACATTTAGGAAGTTAAGTAGAAAAATCTATCCAGTGAACATAAAATAGTAGATCATTGGATGTTCTTGAAAAATATTTCACTCAAATTAAAGGGATGTCTATCAATGCATCACAATAGAGAAACCCTCTCTAGAGACCGAATGCTCAAGACAGCCACATAAACCCCTTTCTCCTTCTAGAAGGTGCTGTATATACATATATATCCAACCTGTTTACTTCTTTTTAACAGACATGAAAAAAGCAACTATTATAATAAAGCATAAATCAGTGCACATTCTTATATATTACAACATCCTGCATCACTGATATTAAAGCTATGCTTTTTTGTATCCGTATTTTGTATATATGTGTATGTAGTCAATGAAAGATGCTATCATTATACTTTTCAAATATTGATGGCTGTGATGGATCAAGAAAACAGTCTACTTTAATCTTGATATAAACCAAAAATTTCCAAGGTTCAAATCTGGGTCAAATAACTTTCTTACTAAAATATTATTATTATTATGTAGTGTGTAGTCATGTATATATAGAAAATGTAAACAATGTTTTACTTCTCAGTTTTATCAATATTTTTACATCACCTTAATGTCAGTTATTTTTTCAAGTTCAATTTTAGTGACAAAATTATGTTTATGAATCATTTGAAGAATGTCTATTAAAATTTGAGACTGAATTCTATGATGACAGTGACTATAATCATTAATAATTTATCTCTTGCTAGGTTCATGATTTTATGCTAGGTTAGGAGAAGCATATAAATATTAGGAATAAAAATCGGGGCGCCTGGGTGGCACAGCAGTTAAGCGTCTGCCTTCGGCTCAGGGCGTGATCCCGGCGTTATGGGATCGGGCCCCCACATCAGGCTCCTCTGCTGTGAGCCTGCTTCTTCCTCTCCCACTCCCCCTGCTTGTGTTCCCTCTCTCGCTGGCTGTCTCTATCTCTGTCAAATAAATAAAATAAAATCTTTAAAAAAAAATCATGTTATTGTACTCTTCATATCATATAAGAAATATAATAGCAAGAAGACAGTTAATTGAGTCAATATTCTAAAACCAAGTCTAGGACACTGACTCCACATTCATTTGTTGAAATACTTCCATTCATTTTAAAGCCAACTCTAATAATCGCCTAGTTAATTCTGTGATACAAAATTTCTCATCATTAAAGCTAAATATGTTCAACCTTAGGAGATTTTTTTGTGGTCAATGTCGTAATAAACCATTAGAAATAAATTGGTTGCCACCTGGCATCCATACCTTCTATTCTCCATCAACAATACTCTGATTTTCCTTGGAAAGTCTATTCCTCCCAAATCCTTAGCCATGTGGCTGGGACAGGAATGACCCCTATGTCCAGACTTTGAATTAAGCTCTGTCAGCAATTGGCTCAAGAATGGAAATACAGAGAACAAGTCTCCTGACATGTACCCAAGCTACAATAATTGGTCTCTTTTTAGATGGTATGACTTAATGGTATGAGGCTTGTCTTAGGCACTTTGTAACCAGAACGGGGGCTTACCATATAAAGCCTGAGAATAACCCTAAACCAAGTGGAAGCAGAGCAGAGAGACAGAGAGAAGCCAGATCTTGGTGATATTGTTTAAACAGGTGGCTGGATCAGTCCTCATCCAGAACTAGTTGTACCACTGGCCTTTGAAGATAAAGCCAGTGTATGACTCTTTTGTTCATTTGTTTGTTTTAGCTGTTTGAATTTTGTTTTCCATTGCATGTCACTAAAAGAGTTTTAACTGACATAGAAACCAACAGACCTGACTTCAGAATTATATGGAGTTATGACATGTATGCATCTAAGAGATAGCACAGCAGATCGATTTATTTCTACATTTAAAAAATATTTATTGACGGCTCAGTCGGTTAAGTAGCTGTGTTCGGCTCAGGTCATGATCTCAGGGTCCTGGGATGGAGCCCCACATCAGGCTTCTGCTCAGGAAGGAGCCTGCTTCTCCCTCTGTCTCTGCCTCTCTGCCCCCTTGTGCTCTCTCTCTCTCTCAAATAAATAAGATCTTTAAAAAAATATTTATTGAATACATATTTATTCCAGGCAATATAGTAGCACTGAGGTTACACGGGTAAATAAAATATTCATGGTCCCTTCCCTCAGAATGGCCTGCTTAAAAAAAAAAAAAAAATTCATTCCCTTTAATTTTGAAAGGGCTTTGAGGAAGAGGAATAGAAACTCAAGGAGGAATAGACTCACAGGGGAATAGACCTGCTCTGGGGTATATTAGTTCCCTAAAGCTGTCCTGATAACCACAAGCTGGGTGGCTTGAAACAATAGAAATCTATTCTTGCACCATTCTGGAGGCCAGAAGTCTGAAACCAAGTTGTTGGCGGGGACCTTTGAAGACTCTACGGAGGACTCAGTCACTGCCTCTTCCCAGCTACTGGCGGCTGCCAGAAATCCCTGGTGTTCCTTGACTGGCATCTCTGTCACTCCAATCTCTGCCTCCAGTGTCAGATGAGCTTCTTCCCTGTGTCTCTGTGTTCCCAGTTCTTTCTCTCCTTGGGGAGTCAGGACTCACAACATATCTTTTTGGCAGACACAATTATCCACCACAGGGGGTTAGGTAAGACTTCCTTCTCTGAGGTGATCATCCCGAGCAGACATCCAAGAATAAGAAATGAACAACAGGTGGGGCGCCTGGGTGGCACAGCGGTTAAGCGTCTGCCTTCAGCTCAGGGCGTGATCCTGGCATTATGGGATCGAGCCCTACATCAGCTCCTCCGCTATGAGCCTGCTTCTTCCTCTCCCACTCCTCCTGCTTGTGTTCCCTCTCTCGCTGGCTGTCTCTATCTCTGTTGAATAAATAAATAAATAAATCTTCAAAAAAAAAAAAAAAAAGAAAGAAAGAAATGAACAACAGGGATATGTATTCTGCTATAGGCCGCATTTGGTGTTGTTCCATTATTTCTGCTACAACCCATCATTGCATCTGTATTCCCTGCCACTCTCTCATCTCAATCCTGATGTTTTAAGAGAGATTAATTGTGGAAGGGCAACTCCTAATGCTGTTAACAGAATCTCTAGGGCAGTCACTGAGCCACATGATACATGAATCCTGCTTGTGCATTTATTCCTTGAAAAATATTTTTTCCAAACAAATATTTTTTGTTTAGAGTAGGTGGTGGAGCAATTAGGAATTTCTCTATCTTCCTTTCCCCCTCGAACATAAGACTGTATTTAATAGTTGTTTGTATCCTGGAAGAAATAAGTGTGTAATCTGTTTTCTACCATTAATTTTCACTCCTCATGTTAAATCACTAGCACATAAATTTTGTTAATTGCAGAAATTGCTTTAAAATTTTCTCAACTAAATGTTCTCAGAACAAAATTTAGACATATTGCTGTGAACATTTCCAAAGAAAACTTAGTTTAGTCATCTCAAATCAGTGAGTTCCCTCACTGATTAAGAGCTCTTCTTTGAAACACAAACAGTCGTGTCCCTATAATCTTCCCTCCTCACAAGTTCACTAGTGACTTCATTGTCTTTTCTTCCACAGATGACTGGCACATGAGATTTATTCAATATTTTATTACTTACAGACCATGGGTAAAATAAACTAAAATTAAATTTTGAAAAAAAATTATAATTTGAGTTGTATGTGTTACTTTGAAATCAATCAAAAAATATTTTTTCTTGATTTAAGCAAATGTCACCATGAACATAAAACATTTTATTAAGGTTGTGAAACCAAAGTATTTAAAATATTATGCATATATAGAATCTTACTATCATTTATTGAATCAGGTATTTACTACATGCATTTTCCTGTCTGATATTCCTGACCACTTTATGAATTAAGTATTGAATAAAGTATTGTGAATAAAGCATTATTACCTTTGTTTCATGGACCAAGACAGATGAGACCCAAGGTTACATAGCAAGTAGAAAATAAAAAACTTCGGTCTGGCTAGTGTTAAATTTTTTTCCACTAACGCCACCCTTATTCTTTCCCAAGGTCTCAAAGAGAACATGACACACATGTTTTTTTAAAGTGTATACTACATTCCCTTCTAACCTAAAATCCAGTCACTTAAGGGGACTACTTTTAATTATGTGCTCTCATAAAACATGTTCTAGAAGCAAGTCTTCCTCCTCATCATTAATTTGAATATTTTTTAACACCTACTTTGTGGACAGTTCTAGATAAAAATGTTGATATCCTTGAAAGCATGGGAAAAAAGGACCCTGCCATTGTGGGATTTACAATCTATAAAGGAAGTCAAGACACATAATGTTATTATCTAACCTAGATTTCTTAACTGATTGTCTGTTGTTCCTCAGAGAAGATCTAAATTCATTGACAAAACTGCATGATCTAGTTTCACCTCCACCCTTTAGCTTTAATCCTTCCCAAAGATGATACTCTTTCCCCAACCCCCAATTCTAATACTTAGTCATACCGAAACCCCTGTTCTTACCCTTGCCAGTATCTCTAGCACCCCTGGCACACATTTGGCCAGGTTTGCTCTTTTCATCCTTGACTAAGCTATAAACTCACCACGGTAGTGCTTAGAACGTAAAATATGCTCAACCATTAGACTTGCAAAGACACCAATGCCTTTTGTTCTCGAAGTATTGGTTGGTCAATTGCTTGATTTTTCAAAGGAATTAATTCACTGAGGAACAAATTTTCTACAACCAAGTACAATGACTCTATGGCCATGCCTACATCAAGGAGAAGTTCACAATGTCTCTTCATGGCATAGCCTATCATGGTAAACAAAAAAAGCCTTTTGAATGTTTTTGTAGGGAATTGGTTTTTAAAATAATCTTATTAAATCAAAGAGAAACCCCTTGGTGCCGTTAAAAAAAAAATCTATGAACTGATCATACAAATTGAAACTGCACTGATTTAAGAAAATCATTTACTCATCTCATCCAATTCTATTTCCCATGCAAATATTCTCTCATAAAAGCTAAAAAAAATCCACTGATCAACTAATTATACTCTCTCATAGTTAGTAATAATGTGAGAGTACAATTAATGCAATGTAATTCTAAGTTTGGAATTTTTAAGTGAGACCAAAACTTCAAAGTTTTAAATTAGAGTTTAATGCTTTTTTCTCTTTTCCAGGTGTTAGCATTGTGTTTCTTCTAAATAAAGAGTGGTACTCATAAAATTTAACTGGAAATAAATTAAAGTTTAACACGTAATACCTGTTACCATGAAAGTCCTTGAACAAAACTTAGGGAAAAAGCTCCTTCTTATGGGTCTTGGTAATGAATTTTGGAATTCACATCTAATACTCAAAAAAAAAAAGTCAAAAACAAGTGGGACTACATTGACTTAAGGAGCTTCCTCACAGCAAAAGAAACCATCAATAAGTGAAAGAACTTACAGAATGAGAAAAAATATTTGCAAACCATATACCTGAGAAGAGATTAATATCCAAAATATGTAAAGAACTCATACAACTCAAAGCAAAAAAACATATAATCCAATTTAAAAATGGGCAAAAGACCTGAATAGACATTTTTCAAAGAAGATATATAAACGGCCAACAGATACATGAAAAGATGCTCAATATCACTAGTCATTCAGAAAATGCAAATTAAAACCACAATGAAATATCACCTCATATCTGTTATAATAGCCATCACCAAAAAGACAAGAGATGACAAGTGGCGCCTGGGTGGCTCAGTCAGTTAAGCCCCAGACTTTTGATTTCAGCTCAGGTCATGATCTCAGAGTCATGGGATCAAGCCCTGCTCCAGGCTCCTCACTCGGCAGGCAGTCTCCTTCAGATTCCTTCTCCCTCTCTCTCTGCTCCCCACTCTGCTCACACACACACACACTCTAAAATAAATAAATAAAATCTTTAAACAACAAAAATAAGATTTTCTATTCTTCTCCCTCTGCCCCTCCCANCTTTTTCCCCTTCCCCCCTCCCCCAAAAAAAAAAAAAAAAAAAAAAAGAGAGAGAGAGAGAGAGAGATGACAAACACTGACGTGGATGTGGAGAAAAGGGAACCTTGTGCCCTGTTGGTGGGAATGCAAACTGGTGCAGTCACTGTGGAAAACAGCAGGGAGGTTCCTCAAAAAATTAAAAATAGAGCTACCATATGATCCAGTAATTCCACTTCTGGGAATATATCCAAAGGAAACCAAAAATACTAATGTGAAAAGGTAACTGCACCCCCATATTCACAGCAGCATTATTCACAATAGCCAAGACATGGAAATATCTAAGTGTACATCACAGATGAATTGATAAAGAAGTTGTGATACACACACACACACACACACACACACACACACAATGGAATCTCATTCAGCCATTGGGGGAATAAAAAGGAAAAGGAAATCCTACCATTTGAGACAACATGGATGGACCTTGAAGACATTATGCTAAATGAAATAAGTCAGAGAAAGACAAATAATCATATGATCTCACTTATATGTGGAATCTTAACAACAACAACAACAACAACAACATAAAAACCAAAGCCTCAAACACCAAACTCAGAAAATGAGATCAGATTGGGGGTGGAATACTGAGGGAGAAGGAATTGGAGGTAAGTGTTCAAGGGGTCCAAATTTGCTTCCAGTTATAACAAGGACTAGGGATGTGATGTACAATGTGATGCCGATAGCTGACACTGCTGTGTGATGTACACAGTACTCAGGGAAGTTGTTAAGAGAGTAGATCCCAAGAGTTCTCATCATTAGAATTTTTTTTTCTTTGTATTGTATCTACATGAGATGATGGATGTTAACTAAACCTAGTATATAGTCATTTCACAGTATATATAAATCAAACCATTATATTATACACCTTAAACTTATATAGTGATGTATGTCAATTATTTCTCAGTAAATCTGGAAAAAAAATGGACAGTAGTTGACTAGGAACCAAACTGTTAATTCTTTTTTTTTTCTCAATAAAATTAATCTAATTGTTCTTGCTGCAGAAAAAAAGAAGAAGAAAAAAAAAGAATGGTGCCATGTCTGGGCATGAAGCAACGGATTTTAATTTGAGTTGCAGTATTCAATATTTCTAACAAAATTCTGACATGGAATTAACTCTGCCTTAGGCTGAGCCTCAAAGTCTGAGAACAACACAATAGGCACCAAATATTTTTCAGATCTTAAAATGACAGACTATATGCAAAACATGCTTCTGCATGGTGAAACTGGCTGCACCAACTTGAGATATCCTCCTTCCAATCTTGTATAAGAGGGGAAAAGAGAATTTTGGAGATAGTCTTTAAAGTGTTAAAGGCTTCCCCCTCAGGGAAGCTAAAGGAAGAAGAATTTGCAAATTAAAGTCAAGAGGAAGTGAATTTGACCCTAGTTGTTCTTGGTGGGCTGCATCTATCTTCCACCCCCACCCATCCCCTGCAGGGGAGTATGAGGTTAGCTGCCAGACAGGCTCCAAGGGGATCACTTTCAGAGTCTTGTAAGTACCCCATGGAATTTTAACCTGAAACAGGAAGAGAGAGAACAACAACAACAAAAAAAGTGGTATTGGGAATGCACTGTGTTTCAACAAAATGTGGGGCAAGGAAGCATGGATTTTCCCTTGGGCCAAGCTAATCTTTGGGAAAAAACAAAACTGAGGTCATTTGAGAATGGATTCCCCTCAAGGGGATTACTTCTCTGGAGAACAGAGGAATCCCAAAGGAGATGATGTACGAAGCTGGGTAGAAGCCAGAACACCAGCAGGTAAAGGAAGAGTGGAAAATGGCCAGCCATAAGAGAGGCATTTATGTGAACAAGGGATGCCCTGGCAGGATCTCTAAAAAACATAAAAAGTGCATTCATGAGAGGAAGAATTAACAACTGTGCATCAGCCCCTGAAGAAAGAGTCATGCACTGCAGGTATTGTCCCTGATGTCTTCTTCCCCCTGGGCTCAGTAACCCTGGGCTACCAGATAGAGGCCAGCTGGGAATTGAGGGAGCGGGGAAGAAAAGGAAGCAAGAGGGGTTCCTGGGTGGTTCAGTCCTTAAGCGTCTGCCTTCGGCTCAGGGCGTGATCCCAGAGTCCTAGGATCGAGCCCCACGTCAGGCTTATTCTCTGGGAGCCTGCTTCTTCCTCTCCCACTCCCCCTGCTTGTATTCCCCCTCTCGCTGGCTGTCTCTCTGTCAAATAAATAAATAAAACCTNAAAACTTAAAAAAAAAAAAAAAAAGAAAAGGAAGCAAAAGGGACAAGTCAGCCTGTAGGCTTCCCACCTGCGCTGGGGAAAGGGGAGAAACTTCAAGTTGAGTAATTTTAAAATGTTGCTTCTTATACTGGAGAGGTGTTTACATTGCTCCGATGAAATTTATTCTTCTGAGAAAAGCTATGGGGCGTGTCCAAGATCTGGTGCAGGAAAGAGAAAGAATGAATTCACTGATGGGCCGTGGTAGAAATTTTAGAAATATAATGCTCACTTTCTTTATCAAGTTCAGTAAAGCACTTACATGCTTACCAATCATGAACCATATACCAGACACAGGAATATATATTCCTTTTCACTGCCGGGGAAGACGGTATTGTTATCCACTTTTACAGGTGAGGAGGTATTGGAGGTCCTAGCGTCATAGTAAATGTCACTATGCTGCTTTGCAGAGGTGACATTCATATAGATGCTGCCTCCATGCTCCACCTTTTTTTTTTTTTTAAAGATTTTATTTATTTATTTGACAGAGACAGAGACAGCCAGAGAGAAAGGGAACACAAGCAGGGGGAGTGGGAGAGGAAGAAGCAGGCTCACAGCGGAGGAGCCCGACGTGGCTCGATCCCATAACGCCGGATCACGCCCTGAGCCGAAGGCAGACGCTTAACCGCTGTGCCACCCAGGCGCCCCTCCATGCTCCACCTTAAGCTCAGGGTATAGGAGGTAATGAGATAGATATTCATCATTCTGTTTCTAGCTCTGAAATGTTCTCCTGAAGGACAGAGGAAAGATCATGTACCTCAAAATAAGTACACCTGTATTAAGCATAACTACTATGCATCAGGTACATTATATATTAACTCTAATACCCCAAACTCCAAAAGAAGTTACTGATCTTATTTTACAGATTAACTCAAAAGGGCTGAGTAAATTGCAGAGATTTCACAGTTAGTAAATGGTGGAAGCTGGATTCTAATGTAGGCCCTTCTGACTCCAAGAAGGATGCTCTTTCCATTTTTTCCACACTCTCTCCATCCACGGCAGGACATGGAGGCTAAAGATTACATTAAATTTAGATGGCCCATTTAATGAGATATTTACATAGCTTAAATAATTTTCACATTAATATCTGAGATATATGGGAATATTATTTTTATTTACATTTTACTGGTAAAATAAATGAGAGCCCCCTCCAAAATTGAATGTCCATGAACACAAAATGAGCATATGACACAGGCAAAACTAGTTTGTTCTGATTTGCATGTCTTCTCTACTTCACAATATTACTTACAACCATAGCAGTTATTGGTTGTATATGACAAATACCCAGGCTAAAATGGAGAAAGAGAGAGCACTTTCTTTACATTTACTTTCCTAAAACAATAGGAAACACAGCAGAGATGCAGTTCACTCACTCCTGAGAACATGGACAGTCAATCTCTGAATATGAAAAATTATACTAAGACACTGCAGGCTATTCATAAGTTGTAAATTAGGAATTAGGACAAAATTTCTTTATAGTGTTTAAGGTATAAAGTATTTGAGGCAATTTTACCTAACATTTTGTCAAGCCAACATTTTCTGGCTGTTCAAAATAAAATTCCAAAGAAAGTGCTTGTTATCAAAATATATAATGTTATATCCAAGATCGTAACAATTACATTATTTCCATTAGAACTTTTTAGAACAGAATTGATAAGCCACAACAATCAGGAAGCCAATCTGAGAATTGAGGTTGAAAAGCCAGAAATTACCTCTGTGAATGGTTGTTATCTGTATTTACTCATTGTTCCACTGTAATTTTATACAATCTGTGTTTAAAGCTGAATTATGAAGCCCACAGTCATGACTATATTTCCTCTCCTTCTTTATAAAATAAATAAAATATAAAGAATATGGCAGTTACATTCTATCTTCTGGATTTTTAAATCACTTACCTACTAAACTAACGCTTAAATTCTATGGGGAACTGAGGGAAGACATGAAGTACCACACTTGCTCATTCCATATGCGGTTTTCCCCGTATTTCATTGATCAGGCTGTTTTCAAAGATTAGTTGTGGCACTTTCCATGACTGACTTTGCAGGATAATATGTTTTATGTCCACTGATATTTTAATGCTATTTGGTTTGCAGAGAATATGGTTCAAACATTTGTATTATTCTCTCCAATGAAATCAATTCTCTCTGCACTAAAGTTTGCCTTCACAAAAAACACTGTAGGGGGCGTCTGGATGGAGCAGTTGGTTAAATGTCTAACTCTTGGTTTCACTCAGGTCATGGTCTCAGGGTCCTGAGAGTGAGCCCTGCGTTGGGCTCAATGCTGGGCATGGACACTGCTTAAGATTCTCTCTCCTGCCCCCCTGCCCCTCCCCATCCTACTTGCTCACACATTGTAGCTTCAACCCACTTATTAATAGCAAACTAGATAGAAGTGGTAAAAATATGATATAGTTCATTTTTACCCACTACTCCTAAGTTTTAGTAGTTTTTTTAGGTTATAAAAATAACACCCCATTACTAAAAATAAAGACAGCTTTACTTTTTCCTTGACAATGCATTTTCCTTTTATGTATTTTTCTTGATGTATTTCATTGGCTAGTACCTCCAGGACAATGTTCAATAGAAGTGGTGAGAACAGATAGCCACAGCTTCTCCTTGATCTTAGGAAGAAAAAAGTCTTACACCATCAACAATGGTTTTAGATACGTTTTTCATAGATGCCATTCATCAGGTTGAGGAAGTTCCCTTCTAAGTTTTCTAAGAGCTTCTATCAGGAATGGATGTTGAAGTTTGTCAAATATTTTTTCTCTATCGAGATAATCATGTGATCTGTTAATACGGTGAATTGCATTGATTAATTTTTGAATGTTGAACTAATCTTATATTATCCTGGGATAAACATCACTTGATCATGATATTTATTGCTGCATTCAATTAACTAAACTCATTTTAAGGATTTTTGCATTTATTCTCATGAGGAATATTAGTCTGGAGGTTTCTTTCCCAGGGTAATGCTGGCCTCAGAAAATTAGTTGAAAAGAATACCCATTTATTTATTTTTTTATTTTTTTAAGATTTTATTTATTTATTCGACAGAGAGAGGGAGACAACCAGCGAGAGAGGGAACACAGGCAGAGGGAGTGGGAGACAAAGAAGCAGGCTCCCAGCGGAGGAGCCTGATGTGGGGCTTGATCCCAGGACTCTGGGATCACGCCCTGAGCCGAAGGCAGACGCTTAATGACTGAGCCACCCACATGCCCCAGAATACCCATTTATTCTATTTCCTAAATAGAGTTTGTCAGTTTGTATTATTTTTTCCCAAAAGTTTGGTAGAATTCACAAGCAAAGCTATGTGGGTTTGGAGTTTCTCTATAGGAAGATCTTGGATAAGTAATTAGATTTCTTTAATAGATATGTAATTTTTTTAGGCTAAATATTTCTTCATGCTTTGGTAGGATGTGTGTTTTAATAATTGTTCCATGACATCATCTTGTTGATTTTATTGGCATGCATCATTCAGATTATTTTCTTGTTATCCTTTGAATGCTTGTAAGATTTGCAGTGATATTTCCTTTTTCATTCCTGATACTGGAAATTATGTCCTCTTTTTTTTTTTCCCCTTTGACTAGTTTGACTAGAAGCTTATCAAATTTATTGATCTTTTCAAAGTTTTTTTTTCCTATTTGCTTCTATTGTTTTTTATGTATTCTATTTCATTAAATTTTGCTGCTTTTTATAATTTTTTTCCTCTGTCTACTCTGGGTTTAATTTGCTTTTTTCCTAGTTTAAGTAGAAGATTATATCATTGATTTTAGACCTCTCTTCTTCTATAACTTCAGCGTATAATGTGAAGATTTTTCCCTAAGCATGGCTTTATCTGTGTGCCACAAATCTCGATAAGTGGTATCACCTTAAGCTCCCCAAAAGCATATTTTAAAATGAAATTACATGTGCAAGAGATTTATTTAAGAGGAAGATAGAGAGAAAAACAGAAGAGCTCGAGAACCTTCAGATTGAAATGCTGTGATGACTCCCTGTGAAAAGAGAGAAGGAAAGGGGGAATATTGTGTAAAAACAGAAGACTGAGGTAGAACCCTGAAAATCTTGGCAAGTCTGAAGGGAGCCTCAGTGTAAAATATCACCTATTAAAGGAGTCGTTCATGGAGCTAGATGGCTTGGCTCTGTATCCTCACCATGTTCAGTCGTTCCCCAGGACCAGCCCAACCAGAGCAAGGCCATGGCAAGAATTCCGTAGCGGAACCTGAAAGTGTCAGCTAACTGTACTCCTCATGGGAGGTTTTCTCTTTTAGAAGGATCTGACTGGCAAACTCCCATGGGTGCCACAGCCCACCCTGTCACAAAGATTCATTTCTTCATTTATTTTCAGAGAGCAATTTCTCCACAATTTTTGTGAATGTCTCCTTCCAAGAGGGACACACTACAATCTCCATCACCATATTTGGTTTCTGGGCTGCAAGAGGTCCACTATCTTTTCATTTAAAGTTTCCCTGCTATTCATTTAAAGTTTCCATCGCCCTTGGTTATCACTCTGCAAATCTTGGTAGCTTACTCAACCCAACCTCTAACTGTCTTAGTAGCTTACCCAACAAAGGGACCCCTGATGGTTGCTTACTCCAACCCTTATTACTGAGGGATATGACTCACTGGGTAATTATATCCTTCTTCAGATGGAGTTATTGCAGTTTCCACTCACACTTAGAACTGGGCAGGAAGTACCAAGAGGTACCCAAGTGGATCACCTTGGTTCCACTTGTATTCATCCCTGCCCCCACTGTAAAAGATCAGGGTCAATTACCTGTTTATTGACTCCTTGCCTTTAGTTCCTAGGAACAAGGAGTCAAAAGTGCCAAGGCAGTATCTTTGGCTTATAGTTCCGACATGCTCATGCCATGTCTCCTGTCAAGAATACAACCCTTTGAAGACCAGGACCTTTAAACATGCAGCTCTGAGAGTTAGAAGGCACAATGCCTTCTAGTGAATCCTTGGGATTGATAAGTGGGGCCACTTTTGCTTTAACCAATTGGTTTCCAGACCCTTGAACTCTTTCTGTTGGAAATACAGAGCTATATAGAGGTCTCTGATTAGTATATACACTGTGACTTGAAGAATGGTGCCCCATCATTGCAGAGTGTTACCTTGGAATTGGTGCCTCAGTTGTGCCTCTGATAGGTCATTCCAATGTTATATCAGACCTCTTCTAGATGGTGTTGTATGTTATATGAAAAATAGATCTGACTCTCACGCCTCTTTCACTATAAAATGAGTCCCCTATTTGGATGTTATGATATTTGGGATTCCTTGCATATGGACCAAACATTCCATAAGTTCCCAGATAGTGGTGCTTGCGGAGGCTCTGCAAGTAGGGAAGTTCAAACCTTCCCAGTATAAATATTAGATACTCTGAAGATGAACTACTCACTCTTCCTAAATGGTAGGAGCCCAATGTAGTTGACTATCAGCACTGGGTTAGCTGAGAAGACTCACCACTGAATTTAGAAATGCTGGCACTCCTATCATCAGTGGGTTCTTTTTTTTTTTTTTTTTTTTAAAGATTTTTTTTATTTAATTCGACAGAGATAGAGACAGCCAGCGAGAGAGGGAACACAAGCAGAGGGAGTGGGAGAGGAAGAAGCAGGCTCATAGCGGAGGAGCCTGACGGGGCTCGATCCCATAACGCCGGGATCACGCCCTGAGCTGAAGGCAGACGCCTAACCGCTGTGCCACCCAGGCGCCCCATCAGTGGGTTCTTGACACCCTCTCTTATCTAGGAGAAAAAGTTTCCAGCAGTGAGAACATCTACAAAGACTAAACATCTCTTGGCTGTTATTAATCAATTAACATAACAGAGTGTATTACTCAAATGAATTATAAGGTATATATCCTGCCTGCTTTAGAAAGTTCACAGTTTAGATGAGAGATCAATCTTTCCCTCCCTCTCTCACTTGTCTTTGTTTCATCCATTTCTCCATTCTTCCTTCCCTTCCTCCATTCATTTCTTTGGATAATTATTTACCATATGTCTATTCTGTGCCTGGAACTGTAATGGACACTGAGAATATAGCCTTCTGCAAAAGATGGAGCTTGATTGGGACTCAAGAAAAGGTGATATTTGATTGTAGGAGGGGAGAATGGAAGATGCTTCTTCTGAGTGGAACAGTCCAAGCAATGGCAGAATGATAAGAAAGAAAATAACTGGCTAGAGGCCATTGTAGACAGGCCTGAGGGAGTGAAGGGTGCCTCCAGGAGTAAGATCATTTCGCTAAAGAGAGTCCCGTTACAGAGGAACTTCAAAGACAAGCTTTGAAACACTGGACATGATCTAACAGGGAAGCATGGTCAGTCAGCGAGTAAGGAATAAAAAAGCAAGAGCCACGTGCCTTGAAGGTTAGTCTAGCTTCAGTTAACTGGATACTTTGAGCACAGAAAAGAATATGTGGATACAAGGAGAACAGATAAGTTGTTTCAAAACTCCAAGGACAAGGTAATGATGTTACATAGCAAGGCACATCTTGTTAATTAGGGAGAAAGAACAGATAAAGACAGTCATATTTCTGAATCAGGGCTACAGGTTTGGAAGGACTAGACACTGAGGAAATAAATCCAGTAGCATATTTGGGGTGGATTCTTGATGTGGCAAGTAGAAGTTTCATGAGGCAGTAAGCATCAAGGCAATCAACATGGACAAAATAGGGTCTGTAAACAAGTTAGTGAGGAATCCAGGATAGAGATCTGAGCACGCAGATAAGCAGCATTGGTGGTTCATATCAGGAAACCTTGCCAATGGTTGGCAAAGCTCCAATTAACAAGTAAGGATTGAGAAGACCCAGCACTTAGAAGAGATACTGTCAAGAACAAAGCAGGTACCTTGCTCAAGGAAGGAATGGATCACTAAGCAGATTATTAAGGCAGGGAAAGGGGGACAGAGAATAAAACCAAGATCCATTCATCGTAATGAGGGACAATGTGAAAATCAGGGTTAGGGAAAGATATAAAAGGTCAGTTTGGATTTGGGGCATGTAATCAAGGAGAGAAGAGATAGAGGGGAATAGACTATTTGGTGGCTAAATTTCTTTATATTCATCATGGATAAGGGAAAATGGCACTCAGAGTTCTTAGAGCCAGGTCACGCCTATTAGTGAAATGCTACAAATTGTTAAAAGAGGAAGAAAACAGAATATTCAGAATATTTAGCTCCACATCCACTTTATGTCAACAGTGCTTTTTTCAGAACCGTTATTACCTTTGTACTTACATCAGCCTCGTAAGGAATTAATGTTACCTAGATATTCAGATGAAGAAACTCAACCACAGAGAGATTAATGCATCAATAAAATCATATAAATTATAAGTGGCAGAGCCAGAATTTGAACCAAGGCCTCTGTGGTTTCAAAACCCAGTCTCATTCCAGTGAGAAATACAACAGGGTTTTGGTGTTAAAAGTGCTGCTTACTACAGAGTGTGCAGGGGAACTGGAGAGGAAGGAGTGAATCCAAGGAGTCTTCCCAAGGGAGAGATGACAGACTGAATATGGAAGATGTAAGAGAGGAGAGAAAAGAACCCCAGATGACGCTAAAGTTGTCGGCCTGGCAGATTGTAAGAATGGACCAGACAGAAATGAGAAATGTGGAAGAGAACTGTTTTCGGAGATATTTTGGTATATGTGTGGATTGCTGATGAGAGAAGGAGGTGGTGAAGAAGGACGATGGACTCAACTTGGGGTATAATTCATTTACATGAAAATATTTTAGAGTCACTTGTAAATAACCAACAGAATTTAAGAGAAGATATATATTTGGAAGCACATTTTAATTTGATTCTATTTATTAACACAGTATCTTGACTAAAAGAAATAAAAAATACCAGTCTCTGTGGAACCTGTGACATTTTTATGATTCAGTCTGTGAGAAAGCTATAATAGATATGTTTTTGTGTGTGTGTTGCCTTTAGGTGATATGCCTTTAGGAATGTACAAATTATACATAAAAATCAACTATGTACTATATATGTGTGTATGTGTGTTTATGTATTTATAATTGCTTATAAAGTATTTTCACTTACATTTATTACACCCAAAATTGAGTCTGTCTTCCTTCTTTACCTCTTCTCTCTCCTGTGAGCAACTCCTTACAACACATTACATGATATATACTGTTATATATAATACATAAATCCCTAATTATATGTAATATATACTCTATATATTATATGCTTTGCATAAATTAAAATTTGGCCCTTTAAATTATACTTTTAAGAAAATATCAAGTTGGTGGTGCCTGGGTGGCTCTGTCGGTTAAGTGTCCAACTCTTGATTTCAGCTCATAATGATCTCAGGGTCGTGGGATTGAGCCCCAAGCAGGCTCCACACTGGGCGTGGAGCATGCTTAAGATTCTCTCTCTGCCCTTCAAAAATATCTAGTAAATATAAATAAAAGAAAATATCGAGTAAATATAAAAATTCAATAGATTTTGATATTTTTGTGGACATGTGCAGAATTAAGAACATATATATTTAGGTTTAGTGAGACTGTAAGAAGAAAGATGTAAGAATTAGAAAGAACTGCTAAAACCAGAGATGTCCCAGATTAGAAAAGTGCTATCTTTAGATGCATTAGGGAGGCACCATTTGTATACAGAAGCAGGCCACTTTCAGGGTTCTATTCTCTAAGGGGTATTGTTCAGTACTAAGTATTAGGATAAAATACCAGATAATCACTTTTTACTATAAAAGCCATGAAGTTTTATGAACATCCAGGAATTTAAGAAATGAGGACCTATCCTGAGAAATCTATTAGAAAGTCAGCTTCAGGTAACCAAAGCCCTGAAGAGATAGCAACACAACTGCTATTTGTATTCTGAAATTGTTAAATATGCATTTTTGGACAATAAAACAAACATATAATGCTTTACTTCTTATTTACAATGAACTTCAGACCTATATTCTGTGCAGGAGAAAAGTGATTCAAATGTAGATCTAAATGGGAATTGAAAGTAAAAGAACTCATAATATATTTTACATTTTCCCCCCAGAATTCTGCCCATGGAAAGGCCCAGAAACAAAGAGAAATCCAATGGCAATAAACACCCCTAATGCTCAGATTCTCCTCTTGAAAAATTATTTTCCGATTTAAAAAGAAAGGGAAAAGAAAAAACAAGAATCCTGGGAGAATGGGCTGATTCCAAATCTGGGGCCATCAATGTGTAGGATGAGTTTGGAATACCAGATAGCAAGAAAGCTATCAAAGACTGTTAGGGTTACGTCAGTAAGACTTACAGCCAATTTAAAGAAGCCAAAGATGGGACAATTTGATTCCCATTAAGGATAATAACTGACACACAGTAATGTGTTTAATTTCATGAATTCATAATTATATTAAACTAGTCACCACTGGAAGATATAATAAAATAATTCAATGTTTTAAAAATAGTAAAAAATTTTAAAAAATTGATCATGTCTCCTGCCTTCCCAGTATAAACTGTACCACCAGATAAACAAATAGTAGATGAGGGAAAATTTTGCTTTTTGATTTTTCTGAACAGAAATATTCCAGACAATAAAGGAAGAAATAATAGACTGTAGCTACTATAATTTTGCAATGCCAAGTGGACCTAGGCTTTGAGAATCAATGGCTACTAACATCTCTAAAAGAAGGGCAACTAGAGATTAGAAGTTTCTTGATGAAAGAATACAACACCATTTTTTAAATGTCTTAACACACAACTAACTTGAATCTGATAAAACCCTTATCACTTTCCAACTACTAACTTACAGGAAATACAGAGTTTAGAGAGGTATGTTACAAAACAATATGGATATGCAAAAAGCACATTTCAAATTATGGGAAATTCTTCAAACAACTGACACTGTGTCTTCAACCAATAAATCTCAAGGGAAAAAAAGAAATGGGTGAGAAACCAGTAGATCAAAGGAGAATTACAAAACATGATAATCAATTGAAATGTAGAGTCTTAATTCAAACTATTAAACATTTAAGACAAGTGGACATTTGAACACTGCATATTTGATGATATCAAGGACATCTACCAAGATATTTATGGAGGAATGATAACAATCTCTAAGATTTCTTCAAAACATTAGAAGAGAGCAAGTGGTTGCAGATATAGATGAAATAAGATTGGCTATGCGTTGATAATTATTGAAACTGAGTTTGGGATAGATGTGGGTTCATTACATTATTCTATCTACTTTTATATATGTTTGAAATTTTCCAAAGTAAAAAATATATATGCTCCTTGGGATACAAGTTTAGCCTGCACAAAACAATTGGTGATACTATCTAAACGTCAGCTTGAACTTCAGATTTCCCTCTTGCTGGAATCACAACTATGAGAAAAGCAAACACTCAGCATAGTGCTGATTGGCATGGATCTACTGGATGTGGGATAAATAAGTAGATTATGCGGAATCTGATTTTCTAAAGAGGAGGATTTGGACCAAAATCAGGAAAGAGATTTTCCTAGCTACTCTTAGATTAAAATGTCATTAGTACTCTAATTAGAAGTTGTGCCCGCAATGTCCCAGCAAAAACCAGATGTGCTACTCAAAATCATGTAGCCAAGGAGATTTTCAGAGAAGGACTACTTACAGAACAGTGGACAGAGTGACAGAGACCAGTAAGGGGTGGGAAACCCCCAGGAGGTAGAACCGTGGGAAGCTCTCACAAGCCCTGGGCCTCAAAGGGCAAGGCAAGAAAACCATACAACCTGAATTGCTCGAGAGCCTGAGCCCTGCCCAGCAAGAGCTGTGGCCACGGTGGAGACAAGTCCTGCCACATCCACAGCGAGACGGCAGCGGAGACACAGAGAAGCGATAAGTACGGAGGTTGTTTCCCTGCTGCCCTGACATTGGCTGAACCCAACTAGAAGCCAAAGGGCACAGGAGCCAATGCGAGGCAGTCCTGTGTGGGCCATCCTCCCAGGTCGGGGCATAGAAAGCCAGTGAAGTTAGATGGGGACCCGCTGACAATGACCCGCACAGAATGCATCGCTCATCAACACCCAGGCCACATATTAAGTCTGTAAACCATTTGTATGATACCTGTGCACATACTGACTGTAGAGTTTAATATGTTACAGGTGTTTATGTGGAAACATACAGAAACACATACCAACTCTTTAGCGTGTGAGTGTGCGTGTGCGTGGAGAGAGAGTGGAGAGAGATCCAGCGTACAGATTCATTTCACCTTTACATCGAATCCTTCAGTTTTCAGATCCATATTTTTATATTTTTTACACTACGTTGTCCTACAAATGGACCTTGAGAGTTTCTTTGGAGGTTCTAGCAGGAGAGCGCCGCTACCTGCATACTCTTGATCTAAGAAGGTCCTCCCTTACGGGGGATGGTCGTCCTGCGTGAGCAAGCCAGCGCGCAGCGCTTGGGAAGGGACACACATGGAGTGCTGCAGGCTGAAGGGGACACCGGGCTAGCCAACAGAGCAGCCACATCAACCCTGGCAATCACTGAGGTGACCGATGTTGCAACCAGATCACCCTTACATCCCAGATCTCTTTAAAATAAATCCCAGAAAAGGAAATACAAATGTCTGACAAACTGTAAATAGATGTTCAACACTGCCAGAAATCTGGGAAATGCAAATCAAGATAAAGTGATACTATTTTTTGCCTGTCAGGTCCGTAAGTATTTAAACATTTTATAATATTGGGTATTGGTGAAGCTGAGGGTAATAGGAGCTCCCACATGACCATAGGGAGAGTGCAAGTCTGTCTGTTCAGCTATAGTTTGGGGGTATCTACTCCAGAGACCATGCAGCAACATGGCTAAGACTTCAGAATACTCGGTGCAGATCCCTGCTCTGCCACTTACTCTCCATATAACCTTCAGTGAGTTACTTAATCTCTCACACCTTAGTTTCCATCTTCTTAGTAAAAATATTTACTCTTGGGATACCTGGGTGGCTCTGTCAGTTAAGCATTGGACTCTTGATTTCAGCTCAGGTTGTGATCTCAAGGTTGTGAGATGGAGCCCTGTTTTGGGCTCCAGGCTGGGCGTAGAGTCTGCTTAAGATTCTCTCTCTCCCTCTTTTCCTCCTCCACCCTCTCCTCTCTAAAATAAGTAAATAAATAAATACTTACTCTCCTTATGCCTCAGATCTTTGATCCAGAAAATGGGGAAAGAGTCCCAGGCACCTTAGGGCTCAGTAAACACGAAACATGCCCATAGGCCATAAATCAGAGATATTACTACTCTTCCTACTTGCATAAAGAAGCTGACTTAAGGGTATTTATTTCACTACTCTGTGTACTGTTCTTCATAACAAATAAATGGAAACAATCATTTGTATTCATTGCTAGCTATGGAAAAATTCCTGACATATAATGTCAATTAAATAAAAAATTAATGAAAAATATGTTTCCTATGGAGATCTTCTTATATCTGCTAACAGCTATAATATATTTATATTTATATCAATATCTATATATCTTAGACAATTTCTGGGGGAATATGTCAAAACTGACAACAATAATCATTTCCACAAAGGGACTAGGATCAGGGGTGAGGAAAGATAGTCAAAGGAGCTTTATATTTATCTGTTGTGTTTGAATTCTTATCCAGAAAATTTATTCATGAGGCACTGTGTGATTAAAATTTAATACAGTTTTGAAAAATAATTCAGGTCCACCTGAATCCAAAACCAATGCATGTAGTCACTACATATCAGAAAAACCCTTCCTACCAGGAAAGCCTTTTCTCTATGGCTACTTCTTCATTCAAAGCATAAAAATTATAGTCTTGTCCAAAATTGTTTTCACTTGCTGCCTTGCTGCAGTTTTATGTTAATCATTTATTTCCCACTAAATGTGAGTCATATCAAGATGTGTGAATGGTAGCAATGATCTGTATCCCTTCTGTTGGTCTATAGTACATCTATCTGCTACTTTCAAACATCATTTTTTCTTTCAAAAAAGAAAGAAATGAAAATAACTAACACTAATATCCAGTTACAGTTTATGGTTACCTAACATTTTCACATAAATAATAGGAGATTTGGAAAGGCAGCTTAATAATTTCTCCCTGAAGAGTGATAAATAAGATTTAAAAGGTGAAATATGGAGTTAAAAATCAGAGATGGAGACAGAATAATTTTGACTAATTCCAAGTTCAGAGTGAGTGATTGTCCAAACTTTCAGTTGAAACCTGAAAAAGAAAAAAAATGGAACAAGACGGGGAGCAGATGAAGTTTGATGAGGAAAATACAAGCCTATAGTTAGATGTTTGAATTTGTTTAACGAGGTTTCCGAATCATATGATTATTAAAATTTCTATGCAAATGTTAGAAAGTAGGTAGTTGTTAATTATTATTAGGAGTTGTTAATTATATTATTAGTTATTTTAATAATGATATTTTACATTGTAGAAAAGCCAAAAATAATTCAGTTGTTATATTTATCATCTTTTTCATCTGGGGTAACCCTCCAAATTGGGGTCCTAGGGTTTCCAAGGAAATTGCCTCAGACACAAGAAAGTCAAGCAATAAACCCATAAATATGATGTCACCAAAATGTTCCGTCAGCTCAGTTCATCCCTTGGATGTTGATGTCCATGATGATCTATTATTAATATAAACATTTGAAAATTATCAATAACATTATTTACTGTTCATTAAACTTAACATCACTTTTATTTTATTAAATTGATCATTTTTGCACAACACAGTAATACTAACACAATACTACTATTATTTTGTAGAATCAATAATGATATGGAGTGAATATTCAAGCTCTCTATAATTTCTTGATTCTATGTTTTTTCATTCATTATAGTTCTTTTATATTTGTCAACAATAATACCATAAAAATTGCAGGTCTCCTGTGGATTATTCGCCCACACCCAGACAATTTTCCCCTATGATAAAATGTAGTTAAGTTTAGACTAATAATTTCAAATTGATTTTACTTTGAAAATATGGTACCATTATTTAATTATATTTTTAAAACATAATTAGCAAATTTTAGTAGTTCATAATCATCATATTCTGCAAAACAACTGATTTCATGAAGGGTGGAATATATTAAAAATAGATGTTTGACTGAGTTTTATCATGTGTTTAATCTGCTGAAAGACACTGAACAAATTCCAAGTAGCTAATGCAAGCAAATTTCAAAATAATTGATTCCACTTTGCTCTAAAACTTAAAAACCAGATAAGCAGATTATGTGGTACTTTCCTTGACGGAAGTCAAGGAGCATCATCCTAGACTGATCATCCCCTTCTCTTCCTTTCTTCTCCTCTACCCATGGATTAGAGCACTTTCTGATTGTTGCCACAGCCTTGGGGAGCCTTCATCCTCTAAGCCACGTGGATGAAGAGGAATGTTTAAGAAGGAAAGAAAGCCTTCCCTGGGAACCTATGACTTGCAAGTATTTCTGGAAGAATTTTGTTTTTAGTCAAACCATTCTCGTTTTTTGTTTCCGTCTTTCCATCCTTCTTTCTTATCTACACCCCAGATATCATCACTCTCTCCTGGCTAAGCCCAGAGACCATTTTGTACCACTGATTATTAGCAACAGGTGATATTGAAAACATACCACAAAGTATTGAGACTATCTGTACTGTGTTGTTTTTTAAATTTCAAAGATTATTTCCTTTTTAAATATGCAGGTAATAAAATAATTCAAAAAAGAAAGCAAAAATCACCTTTAATCTCATTGCCTAGAGGCACCCACTCCAGAGAGTGTCCTATACATGTTTACTTTTTAAACAAGGGGTGCCTGGGTGGCTCAGTCGGTTAAGCGTCTGCCTTTGGCTCAGGTCATGATCTCTGGGTCCTGGGATCGAGCCCCTGTCATGCTGCTCCCTCCTCAGCGGCGAGTCTGTTTCTCCCTCTCATATATATATATAATATAGAACATGTATAATATATAATATGCAATTTATAATATATAAATATAAAATTTTTATATATATAAAGGTTTTAAAATTTGTAAATATAACCTTATTTTTAAAAAATGTTTCCCAACCTTAACGTTAGCTACCAAAACCTGGGTAAGTTTTCCTTAGGTTCCCCGAGTTGCTCAGATCTGCAAATAGGTCTTCACAGAATTTAATACATAGTCTCTGGTAAGAGCTACCTTCTCCTGCTTCTGTTAAAGCTGAGGAACAGAATTTACTTTGGATTCTGTCCCTGAAAATGTATCCTCATCATTGGGAAAAATTAGTGTTTCTCCCTTTGTTCATTCATTAAGCAAATATTTATTAATCTCCTAAAATACAATAGCATTGACATCACATTGCTTCTTGAAAGTTGGCATAACATTTACTGACTTTCTCCGATCTCTCTGGGAATACCCTAGTAAGCCCAGAGTATAAATTGATGGTGGTTTACACAGAGGGATAAAAAGGCATCACGGCAATGACCAGCAGGCTAAGCAAGGGTGAAAACAGAAAGCAATTAAGAGGAGGTGGAACAATATACATTTATGCTTTCAGCCATTTCTTCACACAGCCAGCATTCCTGGCTTGTCTGGGATGTGCCTGGCACTGTGCTAATTCTAGTGAGAGGAACCATTTATAGACAGAAGAGAAGTACTACAGAGGTAAACTCTGGGTACTATGACACTCCTCGGAAAAGCAACCTCCAATAATGAAGGTAAAAAACGGTCAGAGGAGAGGTCCAACTAAGAACTAAGATTAGGCAATTGGAGTATTAAATTAATTAAACAAAGAGGCCATTTTCCTGCCAGGGAGCCTAGCTAAGCGATCCAAAATTTAAGTCTGTAAAAGCCTCAAGGTTACGGAATTGAAATCTAAGGACAACCGATCTCAAACAGCCAAGGAGGCTTTAAGTTGTAGCAGATCAATAATTTCCTTATTTTGCTTCTGCCTTTTCTCTATAAAAGTCTCTAGCTGAGCTTCTGTCAGGGGAGCACTCCTAACCACTTCTGGTTTGGCACTGCCCCATTCTAATGGATCTTTGCTCAAATAAACTCTTAAAATTTTTAATATGCCTCAGTTCATCTTTTAACAGGAGTTAGAGACTTTGGTATCTTTTATTGTCTTATCAGACCCACAGGTTTTAAACTCCAAACGCAGTCACGGTAGAGCTGGTCCAGAGGCTGAGGAAGGCAGTCCTGCTCCAGTGTAGTGCGTGTTATTAATAACGTACGGTGTCTGGGAGGTTAGCAAATGAAGTAAGCACCCGGAATGGCTGAGGATTTGAGTGCAGGCCCTGCCATTTACCGTCTCTGTTGGGTGGACGCTTGGTTTTGTCTACTTTACAGGATATTCAAGCGAAAAGAAATTAAAAATCATCACGTATGCGCCAGCATTTCATAAACTGTTCAGGTTACCGACGTAAAATCTGCAATGTAAACATTGTCAGCTTGAATGCTGACACCATCTAAGCAGCGGCAATATTAAAACTACATTTAACACTATGTATTTTGTTCTTTTTTTTTTTTAATATTTTATTTATTTATTTGACAGAGAGAGAGACAGCCAGCGAGAGAGGGAACACAAGCAGGGGGAGTGGGAGAGGAAGAAGCAGGCTCCCAGCGGAAGAGCCTGATGTGGGACTCGATCCCAGAAAGCCAGGATCACACCCTGAGCCGAAGGCAGACGCTTAACGACTGCAGCACCCAGGCACCCCAACACTATGTATTTTGTTCTGACAAAATAAAGAGAAAGATATGACATGTTAATCTATTAATCCAATATTTTATAGCCCTTATCATTAATTAAAAATTCTCTGCTTCCTTTTATTCTTCTGTTCTCCTTAGAGACTTGTCCTTCGACATGTTAATAGAAGCCTAGTCTTCTTTCCAACTTATTTCCTTTCTAGTTAAAAAAGTAAATATGGTAGAACAACATAAATTAGACAGAAATAAACAGAAATAATACTTTCTTATTTGTGTATATATATATATATATATTCAGTTCCCATATAATCAAAATTCCGATTATCAGTGGTTTCAACAGAAATTGTGCCCCTAGAAGGTCAGAGAGTTTCTACCTAGTACGTGTACACAGACTCTGCATGGAAGACTCAGGAATACTGAGGTCAAGTCCCTGTTGAATATGGTTGAGAGGTGGGGCTCCCTTCTTCTCCCTTCTTTTAGCCCCCACTAGTGGAACAGAAGTTCTGTCTTGAAAGTAGTGTGCTGGCAATACCGGAACAACAATTGCTCTTCCGCTGCTTGGAAAGAGGAGGTTTCATGCCAGGAGAGGCAAGTGGAGAGGTCCCCAGCCTGCTGGCCCCCACCCACTGAGCACTCAGCTTCTAGAGTGGGTGTGTCAGTTGGTTCCAGGCTTGTTATCATTCCTACCCTCAGCTCTGGAGCCCTGGCTCAAACATTTTGCCTCTGGGGAGAAACAGGCCATAAAACAAAGGCATCCTAAAGGAACCAACTTTCTTTGCAATAGAGTGAAGAAGTTGAAGTCTTAAGGTGCTCTGAAGAACTGCAAAGGTTGCCACGAAAGGATATTGGGAGGACATTTAAGATAGAGGCTAAATTGTAGACTAGCTGGTCTGTGGGAAAGAACCAGGAAATAGGACAGCTGGGAAGAGCTCTTCTGATACCAGAAGAAAAATCAAACAATGACCTCAGAAACAATTTCTTCAAAAGAGCCAGAATTTGATTGGGTATCATTTATTCTTTAAATGTTCGGTAGAATTCACTAGTGAAACCAACTGACCCAGTACTTTCTTTTTCTGAAAAGTTATTATTGATTCAGTTTCTCTAGTAGATAATAGCCCTATTCAATTTTTGATTTTTCCCTGTGTATGTTTTGGTAGTTTTGTGTCTCCCAAGGAATTGGTCTATTTCATCTAAGTTATTGAATTTGTGGTCATATGTCTCTGAGCTGTGACCTTCACAAGTACATCTCTACAATGATATCATTCTTGCATCATCAGCATGGTATTCCTGAAAGCAATACCTCTAAAAGAGTGGGGTTCCTGTCAAAATGCAACTCCCAAGAATTTCTCACTCTCACATTAGTCTACATTCAGCCTCTAACAATTCATCAAACCTACCAGTTAAATCTTCCTACATCTTTATGGCTCCAGTGGCTTTGGTTCCTCATAAATAGATCTTGGCTGTGATTCTATTTGCCTGTCCTTTCAGATTTCAGGGTGATGGTTTGCCCTGAAATTTCAGCTGTCTGATGGGGTCCAAGAAAAGTCACTGATTATCAATTTTCAGATTTTTTTGCTATAAGAACAGAAATGGTGGATTCCAAACTCTTAATAAATTAGATCTGAAACAGGAAGTGGTCAGGTTATTTTTCTTATTGCTGAGTAATATTCCATCATATAAATATACCACAACTTGTTTATTCATTTTCCTGTTGATGGATTTTCAGGTTGTTTTGAATTTTTACCCATTAATCAAGCTGCTGTGGGTATTCTTTTAACTGGCTTTGGTGGTCATAGTAATCATTAAATCCATAATTCCAGATTCAAGCTAACCAATAGATCGGAACAACACACGTATACAGTAAATGAATCACCCACATTATACTTGACTTTGTAACTTACTAACTGGCTGGCTGGACAATCTCTATAGAAAATAGACGTGAATAAAATGTCTAACTTACTGTTGGTAGACTTCAGCCTGTGGAGAATCTTTTCTTGTAGCACAAGCCATGAACTCAAGTCTCACATAAAAGTATCTTTGTTTATTTTACTAGAACTATATTTCTGTTGAGCCACCATTTGACTTGGTGACAACATATGCAATCTTAGTCATTTCTGAGTAAACTCACACAGTCAATAAAGATTTCATATCCTTACTGGTTCCTTCTTCCCCATTTCCCTCCTGATTCTAAGCTCTGGGGTATATATATGTCATTCCATTGGTGGGGAGGTGACATTTTGTTCTGCCCTGTGCTGACACTTGCTGAGATAGGCAATTTCCTAAAGATGGCTTTACATCATTTGGACTCTTTCTTTTTGAAAATGTACAAACTGTTTTGTTATACTTTGTCAACTGAAAATATTAACTGCATAAACTATCACAAGTTATTATCAAATATCTACAATTATTTTGTTTAAAATTCAAATCATAGTATACAGGTATGAACCTACACTTTTATTGTTCAATTTCTTAAAATGGTGGAAGAGGTGAGAGGTTAAACTCCATTAACTTAACACTTCTTATCAGTCAAAAAAGTTGTAGTTTCTATTTAAGTTTATCCTCATGGAGACAGAGGAAAGGGAATGCTTACATGTCTAGGGAAATGGCCAAAGACATAGGACCACAAAGTACATGGCATGTTAGGGAGGCAGAAAGTCAAGCAAACTGACTACAGTAGAGGGTTTATGTTGGGATTAGTACAAAGTAAAGCCTGAAAAGTAAGTTTGGGGGTGGATTGTAAAGAGCCTTGAATACTGGGATAAAGAGTTTGTATTTTATTCTACAGATAAGGGAGAGCAATTTTAAGGATTCAGGTCAAGGTGAGCATAATAATGGTTTCAAAAGGAATGATCTAGTGTTAACAATTAGGTGTGGATTAAGCTCGAGTGAGGCTGGAAGAAGAAAAATCGATAGAGGGGATGTTTTCTAAACTAGGTGTGAGTTAACGATGGTTTGAGCAAGGGTGATGTCAGTAAGATTCATAGTGTAACAAAAGCAGTTGGGAAAAAGAACTGGTGAAACTGGCTGATATGATATAGGGAGCTAACGAGAAGAAAGACTCAAAGACAAGTTCAATTTAATGTTGGGAGAATTATATTCCCACTTAGTTCAACATGGAAAGCATTTAGAGAAAACAGAAAATGTGAGTTCAGTTTTAGAAAAGCATAAGTAGATATGTAAGAAGAACTGTGCTGTGCAGTGGAATCTGGAGGGCTGGCTGACACAGCAGGGATGTATCCATTTTAATTTTAAATAAAACTTCACTGAAAAAAAAATGGGCAGATAAAATGAAGTTTCCACTTGAACTTTGCATTTGAAAACTGAAGGGACCCAGTCATTCATATTACTATCATGTTTTAAATTTACACTCAAACATATGGGTTAGGTTCTATATTTAATCATCTCTTGTGTGTGTATGCTTAGCTAGAATATTACAGGCAATGCCTTTTGACTTGGTAGAGATTAGCTTAATAAACTAAATGTCTACTTTCAAAGGGTAATTTTTACCATGTTAGTGAATGTTCCCATTTAATACCTTCAATAAAAGGTGAGGTATTCGTTTTCTTGGCAAAAGAGATCTCTGGATATACTATGTCTGCATAAGGTCAAAGTGGTTCAAGGCAGTGAAAAAATATTTCTAACTGTTTCATGGAAGTTATTGGTTAAATTGCAATCAATACAGTCATTTAATAATTTTTATAAACAAAACCACAATATGATGTTTCCAAATCAACTAACGCTCATTATTTCGCATGTTAAAGAAGCTCAAAAATGTAAGTAGTGAAGTCACATAATTAATCTAGCCTCAGTTTGCTCATCTGTGAAGTGAGAAACTGAAATGATAGTGAAGTCCCCTTTTAGTTAGTACATTTTATTATATGTAAATGCCAAGTCTCGGGACAACAAACAAAAAAAAAATCGTATCATGGAACATGTCAGGTGTACTAAGAAACACACCAGAAAGAACAATTGCCAAGAAAATCTAAAATCATGGGATGTTGTGATTGACACTGAGTGAAATCCATTTTACATCAAGCCTTTTTATCCAAGAAGCTTTAAAGAATTCTGTGGTTGCAGTAATCATAATTTTAAAAGGGAGGGAGTAAAAGCAAATATTCTAAGCCTGATTCCAGTTGACATAGCAAGTCAGTGGTATAATCTAGGAGGTCAAAGTGTGGTCCACAGATCAGCAGCATACACCTCACCCGGGATCTTGTTAGAAATGCAGAATCTCGGACTCATTCCAAACCTACTGAATCAGAATCCAAATTTTAACAAGATGCACATTAAAGTATGAGAAGCACTGGTGACGACCTTAGTGGACCGACCCCCGAGAGCGAGCAAATTCATACCATCCACCTATGGAGATCCCACCACTGTCTTACTTGTCTACAGTTAATCAATTTTATGACGTCACTTGCCCTAATGTCATGCACTTAGTAAAAAATATGTGACCCTGAAGAGATTCTCCATGAAGGAAATGGCCTGAATTAGACTCCATAGAAGAGTAGCATAGATCATTTATGAGAACTTCCTCCACTCTAGCCAAGGAGACCCCAGAGACAGTTAGTTTAAAATCTGAATGGAGGTCCTTCATTATCTGCTGCTTCATTCACCAGGGCAAAAACAAAGTGAATCTGGAGAGCTGTACAGAAGATACACATGTTCTTATTCATTTTGCAATAAATGTTCCATTCTTTTACAGTTCTGCTGTAGAAACTGCTTTAAGCCATACGCAAACGACTACTTCTTGCCTAAGCTTCATTAAGCTTTTCTAAAATACAGGCTTACGACAATACTTGGGAACTAGTAAACTGAACCGATTGAAAAGGGTACTTGTTTTATCTGCTCTGGAGAAGAAAAGAGTGAGGAAAAGATAGGTAAATAAATACACATTTCTTGCACACCTACTATGTGCTAAGTACTACACTGGATGTTTTATGTAAACAACAAGGGTCCCTAAAATGTTAAACTTGAGACCAGCTCCCTAATCATGTTATTGTGATCTGCCACAACTATAAAAGCTATAAAAACACAGCTTTCGAAATAACATAAAAACTTACGTGTCTAAAACTTTGTTTTATTATAAACTATTAATACTTCCAGCCCCTTCTCATCTTTTCAGTTATACGTTATTAAGAAAATACCCTGTAATAGGAGAAATAAGATGATCTTGTTATTTTAATCTCCAAAGTGCCTATCTTAGATCTTAAACACATATTGAGACCTTATCTGATAATACCGTTTCTCTGATTGTGCTCCCTGAAAAGTCTCTTGGGACTGTAATTGAAAGCATTTTGTAACTGGTTTCAGTTATCACGTTACTGTACATACAAGGACTGCTTGCCTAACAAAACAACCAGCTGGAGGTACCATAAGGTGCAAAAAGCAGGTGGACATCGGAGGCGCTCATACCCGTATAAAGGAACAACACAAGAGACTACCTTTTCTCACAGCCTAGCCTAAAAGAATGCCTCAGGAGGTACCACACAGAGTAGACAAAATTCTCACAGCAAATCAGCAGACTTTCTGACCCAAAGAAACAGACGATCGACTTCAAGGAAACTGCACCTTCCAGAAAGTGAGGAACTAAGCCCCAGAAAGGAGGGAGACAGAGAAAAAGACCCCCAAATCTGTAGTCACACTGTGTTCAACTATGCAGTGGAACCCTAAATCACACCTGTGTGAAGCAGACCACAGAAGTCAGCTAAGGATGGAAGAACTGAACCAACATTTGAGCTGCTTCAAAAGAGACGAAGTTTGCAGTTTGAGTCCCAAGTTTATTGCCAACTCAAACAAATGAAAAAAGTCAACACTCTTTGGAAGGATTTAAAAGAAAATATGTTCTTCACAAACTCACATTCAACAGCGTCCAGATACACTCAGTTACTCTAGAATTCTTTCAAATTCAGAGGACAAAGAATATAGTGATTCATTCTCAAGAGAAAAGACATGGACACCAACCCCAAAATGACCCAGGCATTGGGATTAGCAGACAAGAATCTTGAAGCAGCTATTCTAACAATGCTTAATGACATAAGGAAAATATTCTCACAGTGAATGAAAGAGTAAATATCAGCGAAGAAGTGAAAAAAAAAGAACTGAAGTTAAATTGTCAAACTTAAAAAATAAAATATGTGAAATAAAAACTCATAGGATAGGTTTAACAGCAGAATGGAGATGACAGGAGAACAAGAGAGTGAACTGAAATGTATATGAATAGAAACGATCCAATCTGAAGAACAGGTTGTACAAGTGGCCAAGTCTCAGGGTCCTGTGGGACAATATCAAAAGGTGTAATATGGCATGTAATTAAAGTTAAGAAGAAGAGTAAGAGAATGGGGCAGAAATAATATGGATACATCATGGTTGATTATTCCCAAAATTTGGTGAAATATATATACTTACAGTTTCCAGATTCTCCGAAAACCAAAACCAGGAAAACATAAAGAAAAACACCCATCAGTGCATCTTAGACAAACTGCTGAAAACCAAAGATTCAGAGAAAATCTTGAAGGCAAACCAGAAACTCAGAGATAATAAGTATTTGTTTTCATTTTTAAGCCACTAAATGTGAGGGTAATTTGTCATGCAGTAATAGATAACTAACACAACTGTTGTAGCTGGAGGTATTATTGACCCCTTTCTCAAGAATTGACAGAGCAAATAGATAGAAAATCAGGATATAGAAGACTCAAAGTATTATCAACGCGTTTGCCCTAAGTGTAATTTAGAGACCACATTGGTCAAGAACAGAAGAAAAGGAATTATTTTCAAGTGAACTCAGATAATTATTAGGGTAGATCATATTCTAGACGATAAAATAAACCTCAATAAATTTAACAGGATTGAAATCATTCCAAGTATGTAATCTGTCCACAGTGGGATTAAATGAGAAACCGACAATAGAGCGATGTCTAGAAACACCCATTACAGGCACTAACATCACACTTCTAAATAAAATGGATCAAAAAAGACAACACTGGGAATAGTAAGGAAAAAAAACTAACTGACTATAAATGAAAAACTGGACATCAAACTACGTGAGATGCCGCTAAAGCAATGCTTAGAGAGAATATTATCACATTAAACTCTAATATAAGGAAAGAAGAAGGGTCTCAAATCGATAACTAAGTTTCTATCATAAGAAACTAGAAAAAGAAAAGAAATTAAACCTCGAATAAGCACAAAGAAGGAATAAAGAGCAAAATCAATAAAAAAATAAAACAAAATAACCCCAAAAGAGGCACTGAATAAAACCAAAAGCTGATTTTTTGAATGGGAAAATAAAATGGATAACCTCTATAAGACATACCAAATATTTACCAAAGAGAAAAGAAAATATAGATCCCCAAAATAAAACCAATCAGGCATACACTACTCAAGAGATAAAAATATAGACCCTTGAAAATGCTTGTGCAAAAATATTCATAGCAGCTTTATTCATAAGTATCAAACACTGTAAACAACTGGATGTTTATCAACAGGGGAATGAATAAACAAAATGTGATATGTTTACGCAATGGACTAGAACTCTGCCATAAAAGAACCCACTCTTGATACAACAATGACACTGGTTCTAATGAATCTCACGGACACAATGCTGAGCTGAAGGAGAAACACAAAAACATATATACTCTGTGATCCCATTTATATGAAGTTCTAGAACAGACAAATTGAAAATATAGTGAGAGATATCAAAAGAAGAGATTGTCTCTGGGTGGAAGAGGCAGGAGAATATTTACGAGAAAGGGGCAAGGGGAGTATCCTTGGTGCCCTGTGTCTGGATCCACACGGGTGGGTTACAACGGTGTACACATCTATCTAAATCATTAGGCTATTGATTGAGAGAGAGAGACTAATGATAGAGAGAGAGGACTGAAAAAGAATATGAAAGGATAATAAAAAAGAAAAAGAAAGAAAGAAGGAAAGAAAGAAAGAAAGAAAGAAACAAACAAACAAACAAGCTGGTCAGGATCTTAGGGCAAGAAATTAATCTGGACCACACAGAGAAGCACGGAAGACTTGCAGAGCAAGGCCAATTTGGAAAACACAGAAGCAAACACTAAGGTGAGAAGGAGCAGTCTCCAGAGAATGGACAAGGAGCCTCCAGGGATGAAGAGTTTTTAAGTTATTTACTCTAAGTCTGAACACTTCACCTTGTAATTGTGTGTGTGTGTAATGTTTATTTTACAAATAGTCACATTGACTTTAAGTGTTTACGTGTGCAACGAGAGCCAAGTTAAGATTTGCAAAGCCCCTAGTCACAGAAAATATTATGGTATTCAGCCTTCTCTACCCCCATTATGTAATTCTAAATTAAAATTGCATAACCATAGGTTGAAATATTTATGGATGAATATATATGATATCTAGAATGTGCTTCAAAATAATCTGGGTGGGGATGTGAATGAGTATGTGGAACAGTTTGGTTATGGGTTAACGGTTACTACGGCTGGGTAAGGGGTACTATTATGTATGTTTGAAAGACAGTTAAAGAAAACTGTAGTAACCGTAAAAGAAGGGTGCTAAAGCCAGCAAAGTTTTTATTTATTTTTCATGATAGCTACTTTGAAGCTTGAAAAAAAAATTTCAACTCTTTTAGTGCCCCTGTTGCTGATGTTAAAAGCCCACACATAGTTCGCCTGCTGGGGATCCTGTGCTGGCTGGACTGAGGAGTGCTGCTCTGATTGTCTTATCTCAGGATGGTTTCCCAGGTTAAAAGGGCCTCAGGGCCAGTGCAAATAAAAGCTAAGAGAAGCAACTGATCCTTTGTAACTGCCTGGTAAGAAGCATCCCAGTTGACAGAAAGGACCAGCAGTGCTTTCACATCAGATAAGGGGGATGTAGCAATGGGGCAGGTGCTAGTGTATTTAGTTTTCTCTATTCAGGATGTGAAGAAAATTATAATTGATATATTTTTTTAATTTCAGAAATAAAAACTGAGGTAGTAAATTTGAATTTCCTAAACACTATTGATTGTCGGTTGTAGCTCTTTGATCTAATCTGTTGTTAAATGTGTTTAATATGTACGAGACAATTAATATTTCTACTTGTTGAAGTATTTGTTTTCTTTGAACAAATATAAGCCATTCTGCAGCATGATGAACGTTAATTTAAAAAAATGAATTTGCTTTGATTTTTAGGTTATCAAAAATTTACAACACTGAAAAAAAATAGCAAAGAAAGAAAATCTTTTATGCTTAAATACCTCCATATTTGTTTCTTAGTTTCTTAGAGTAAGAAATAAAATTATATTACCCTAAATAAATGATACTACAGTAATCTTATCTGGTTAAGGTAGAAACTTAAGATATCATAGGTAGTAATTACTCTTTACAACTAAACAACAAACTGATTTTGATTTAATTGTTATTTATTTATTTATAAATATAGGAGAAAGACTTCTATTATCAAACTTTGAATAATTATTATAAAAAAGTTAATGCTGTATTAGGAACATATATTTAAAGATTTGGAAATGCATGAAGATTAATAATAAATAGAAAGAGAAGACTACTCTTTCATATTTGGAGCAACAACTCGTCAAAAGAGTAACCTGTTTTCAGTTAATCAACAAAGCAATCAGCAAGTATTTTCTGAATAACTACAAGATGCTGTGAAATGTACAAGAGATGCATATGATAAGGAGTTCACAGTCCTGACGAAGGAGTAGGCAATCCTAATGTCTCATATACAAGAAATGACTAGCTAACAACACAACACATTATGTGAATAGGTTTCAAGATAGTGTTTCCAAGACTAAGTCTTTCCTATGAGTTCAAGAAGGATGGGTAACACTGAGCTAGAGAATGCACTTTGATGGTAGTAACAAAAAGAGAGCATGTGGTAGAGAATACTTTACTTATGTACCCCATACAATCCTGAAAGTATTCACTTGCATAAAATAGTACGTTGTTTCTATTTTCTTTGAAATAAAAAACAGAAGATCTTAAAATATCCACCTTTTCCTTTAATGTAAACTACAAAATGGTTTTTTTTTTCAAGATTTTATTTATTTGAGAGAGAGAGTGAGAGAGACAGAGGGAGAGAAGGAGCAGGGGGAGGAGCAGAGGGAGGGGGAGAAGCAGACTCCCTGCTAAGCAGGGAGCCTGACGTGGGGTTCGATCCTGGAATCCTGGGAGCATGACCTCAGTCAAAGGCCAATGCCTAACCGACTGAGCCACCCAGGTGCCCCCCAAATATGTTTTAAATGCTGTCTCTTTTTCTAAGTATTTATGACACAGATATAGACAAGTGGAGTTAAATTGAAGAAATATCGTAACAAAGAGAGATACACTGCATTGGTATTGATTATAAGATTTAAATGAGTGTCTTTACACGTATATCATTCTGTCATCCCCCAGTGTGTTTTGGTTTGTTTTAAACATACAAAGAAAAAGTTGTATGTATCCCAATAGCGGAAGCAAGCCACACAGAGGAGCCACTTCAGCTTCTTCATATAAAATGTACAAAAAATTATTTGTCAAAGGTATTTACAATCCTACAAGAATTATTTCTACATGCTGCCTAATGCCAGAAGTAGAATAGAATTTTCCATCATCCTCGTCTTATTTTCCAAGCATCTCCTATATGAAATAAACATGTCTGGATTCTCTAGAGAGGGGGGAAAAAAAGGATGTTTTTATCATGGCCCTTGTCCTTGAGAATCTTAAAAAGCTTTATGAGATATGTGCACATAAAAAAAGGACAATTTCAAAATCAGGAAATTTTCATGTATGTCCACTGGACAGCACAGACAATGCTGATGATAGATCAGGGATGGGTACAAAATAAGGCTTTTGGTTATGATAAAACATGTAAAATGCCCTCCAGTCCTGTTCCTTTCAGTCTAGCTGATTGACATAAAACAGAGGAAGGTAAGACCAATATGTAAATGGAAAAGCATCAAAACCATGTAGGATGTTCAGGCTGATCTGGTGATGCAGTTCAGGGACAAAGAAGGAGAAAGAACAGGAGAATCAGCCATGGTATTTGTGACACAAATAAAAGACAAGCATCTTAATTAACAAAGAAAATTCGCATATTAGTAGTATATAGTATCACCTCCTAGGAATGAACTTTGAACTCTCTCAAAATGTATCCCTAAAAGGTAAAATACCCTTATTTCCAATAATAAATGTTAATTATGGATCCACCCAAATAATTGTTACACATCTTTAAGGATTACAATTGGGTTAGTTTACTTTCATCCCCCAACCCCTTTTTTTCATTTAGTTTTTCATAAAAGACCAGGCTTTGCAGCATCAAATAAACTATATGGTATTTACCGTAGGGATTAACTTTTAAATTAAAACGTGTACTTGTTAACATGTTTCCTGGCGGTCTACAGATTTGGGCTGTGTCTAAATGATATATGTAAAGAATCATTTTAGTGGGAAATAATTAAGTTAGGCAAACTGATTTCACATAAATAAATTCGTTTTGACTAAGCTTTTCACTCTGTAACAGATTTCTTTGGTATTATTAAAAACATTAGGTTTTATTTAGAAATCACTCAGGAAAAATGTGACATTTCCCTAAGATAATGTGGATAGCTATTCATATAAGTCATCTTCCATAACTAGCAGTTGTTGTCCTTAATTATTTGGATTGATCATCTACATTGACTAAATTTACGTGTTATTGATGTTCTGATTTATTCAAGATTATTTTTGGCTACATGTATCGAGATATTTTGTATTCTCGGGCAAAACAAAAACAGAAAGATTCCGCTTCAAAGCCATTAAAAATAGGGTAAAAATACTTGTAGCAGCAAAGTGAGTAGATCAGAAGCACCTTCTGAAAGCTATGCTCTCTGGCTGGCTCTTTCCTACCATATCCACTGGGACAGTACACTTAAGTTCCATCTAAAACATTTGTGTTTTGTTTATGGTCCACTGAGAAAAAGACATTCCCCCGGGGGGTAAAGGGCATACTGGTGTGGTGCCATTGAGAGACGTGAACCACCATAATATGTGTTTAATGAATTGCCATTACAAAGTGGAATCACAGCTGTTTCAAATAGCAACAGATTGCTCATTCTAACAGGAGACAAAATACACTTGACCACTTACACCTGTTCTTTAGGCCGTGCTCTCCCCTTCAGTCTGAGGAGCACTTGAGACTGCAGACGGCATTTCTCCTAAAGATGCGACATCAGGAGAGGAAACCTTGTGGCTGAGCATCATGGTAGGGACTGGACTGCCAGAAACAGCTGAGTGAGGGGCCCTGCTCCATGTGCCCGAGGCTTCAGTATAGCTAAGGAAATAAGGAGGCAGGGAGCATAGGCAGGATGAAATGAAGAAGACCTCTGCTTTCCTGGATTTGCAGTCACTCCCTAACAGCTGACAGGACCATGCCTCCATGCAGGATTTCTTCTCAGGCAGATGGATACTAACTTTAACTATATAAATATGCATCTTGAAGTGACGCATAAGGAGACTGAATGAACACCCTTGGAGTGTATTAATATACATGCTTACACCCCCTCAATTTTCATCAATGCCTAGGACACAATATACATGTTTCAGTGGAGGTCAGAAGACCATGTTCTGTGTAAGGCAGGTGAGCTCCAAAATGCGAGTGTCTTGAAAAGTCAGAGAACAGCAAAGGCTTCTCTTTGTGAACCAGACAGAAAGCAGGGCTTCTATAGAAAGAGGGAGGACATTGAAATAAAAAAGGACAGGAATGAAATTCGCCTACCTCATAATTCTGCCCAGGGTCCACTTTTGTCTCAAAATTTGGTAGCCCTCGCAGCGAAAAAAACAAACAAAAACCAAAAGAATCCTAACCATCAATTGTCATCGCTCACCTTGACTCATCTTTTTGTCCTGCATTGTACCGCTAATGTACTTTTCCTTTTTGAAAGCTAATCGGTTTCTTAGAAGAAGCATAATTTATGGGTATTCTGTGTTCTTCAAGCCCCCATCTCATCCTACAGTCTATATCCATATCAGTCCACCCCCAGGGGTGTAAGAGTTTCTAACTCGTAAAACCTCAGTGTCTTTACTTCCATTATTTTGAATCCATCTTCTTTTACACTCTTGTCATTCAAGTCCTTTAAATACTCCAAAACTATTAATCCCTCATCCTCCCAAACTATTACCAGCTAATCATTGTGATTTGACCTATAACACATGCGCTCTATATATTACTATGTCTATAAAACACACACACATATGTATAGTTGCACCATAATGTTGTGAACACTGTGATTTTACCTACGGCCATTCTCATTTTAACTACAATCTATTTTACAAATCAAGACATCATAAGGGCAAAATAGTAAATATCAGCTATTTGTTTCCCTTGGTCAGGAGCCTAAATTAGCATGAAGCACAAATTCATGTGCACAGCCATATTAAAAATATTTTTCCCTATATGAAGGTTCCCTGGTACAAACTGATTGTCGAACCACAGAAGTTGTAATGCATTTCTGAAACACACGTTATAATCATCAAGCCTAAATATATCTCTAATTAAAACAAATCCTGCCATGAGTATGAAGATCAAAAGGAAAGTGCTCTTGACATATTGCTGTTCAATTTAGGCCTCCACCTCTTGTGCAGAAATCTCCCAGAGATACTGCAAACCCATTAGAGCCTGTTACATGCTAAAGCTTCTAGTTTAACTCCAATCGCCTGTGTAAAATCCTGGATTATAAATCACTGCTGCGATCTATGCCCAGGAACCGTCTAGCTGTATTGTTGATGGGAAGGATTGGAGGAGGGTACACTGAGCAACATCTTGAGGGTTGACTGATCAGAAAATAGAAATGATGTTTCCAAGACAAGGAGTGAAAATTTTCAGCATTTCTCCATTTGATAGGCAGAAAATGAGGGAGGATCATTATATTCCTTTAAAATAAAGCCTACAAAGGTGCCTCCCTCGAATCATCATTTTGCTCGATAAAGACTGTATGAAAAGCTTTTTTGAAAAATCTGAAGTACTTTAAACATATGAGATATTGTTACTATTATTATTGTGCTTTAAAAATTGCAAGTATAACTCTCCATTGCCTGCTTTAATATACCTGTGCCTTTGGTTTTCCATTTAGCTCCCTGAATTTCAGTGATAATTTCTTCTTAAAAATGTTACCTATATTATGCTATTTGATTCCATTGTCATATTTCTTATTATATTGATCAGTCTGTTTATTTCTTCTAGTGGGTCCGATCCTTGAATCTAATTTTTTAAAAATCCACTTTAAAAATCGACTCAATTTTTAAAATTGAGAACATTCAGGGCAGCCTCTCCTGGACTGACACCTGGTGTCTCTGCCATCAAATTCCTATAAGCTTATCAAAAGATAATTGTCTGATAGCAATAAGAAAGTTTATCATTTTCTAAATTTGATATCCATGCAGCAAAATTTGGAAAATTTTAGCATTCACTTGAAAGTTGATCCTCTTTTTTTTTAAATGATTTTTTATTATATTATGTTAGTCACCATACAGTACATCCCCACTCTTTTTCTTTTGTTTTTTTCTCTTCTTCTCTCCTTCTTCTTGTAATGTCTTAATTCCCTTTATTCTCTCTTCCCCATCCACCTTCACTGCTTAGTTTTCTGCTTTCTCCTTGTCCCATTCTCCCTCGCACATCATTTCTCTTGGGAGTATTATAAGGCTGGTTAGCTGTGGCATTTTCTTTTTTTTTTTAGATTATTTATTTATTTATTTATTTGAGAGAAAGAGAGAGAGAGAGAGCACGAGCTGGGTGGGCAGGGGCAGTGGGAGACAAAGAAGCAGACTCTCTGCTGAGCAGGGAGCTCAATGTGGGGCTTGATCCTCTAGGATCATGACCTGAGCCCAAAGGCAGATGCTTCACCAACTGAGACACCCAGGCACCCCACTGCTGCACTTTCTTATATAGACCTGAGCAAAAGCTACCCAAGAGTGTCCTCTGTGAGAACTTCCACAATATTAAAAAAAAAAAGTCCCCATTTAGTGTTTATGTAGGGTGTGCATGTAGAAGGTTAAAGTTAACATATTACATATTAGCCATTTAGATACTGTGGGGGTCAAAGGCAGACTGAAATATGGGGCACAGAGACAAAGGAAATCATTTAAACGCAGAACGGAAATTAGGCAAAAAGAAAAGGGGTGTCTCTTGTACTTTCTTTGTGGTAGTTCACCAAGTAACACCAAAAATAATAAAGCGTTTCATCTGTAAATCATTCAGTATATATATCTTGTCTGAACAGCTAGATGTAAACTAACGGAGTGCAGGTCCCATGTCTCGAACTTCTCTATATCCTTGAAAACACAGCACAGCTCTTCACATACATCAGGCACTTAACAAGAGTTTGAGTGAAGTATAACAAATCACTATGAAACTGGTGACTACCCCTCAAATTTGATTATAATTGCTTCATACTATCTAAAGAGTTTAAACAATGCAAATGAATAGGAATTCACACACAGACAAACAGACATATAACAAATACACATACTCCCCGAAAGAAAATTATATGAAACCATGAAACTTAAGATAAATACAAATACACAAGAGAAAAATTATACAAAAACATATCCATGTAGAAAAATCAATTAATTAATTTGCAAGATAGTTGGTAACGTAAGTAATCTAAATTTCCAGGAATTGGTGAGAGTGAATAAGCAACCTGTGAGTAGCTGTGCAATTAATATTTATAGTGAGATATTGGCTTACGTGTACTTGGATAAGTCGTGTTATCTGACTTATGCTTCATGCTTCTGTATCTGAGGTGACAATACTATTTGCCTGCTCAACCACCTTCTCCGCAAAGATGCTCTGCAAATAAATGAGGTAATGTTTGGGAATTGTTTGCAGCTTGGGAAGGAAACCCACTGCATACATCTCAGGTGTTATTACTATTCTATATTCAAGCCTGGCATATTAGTTTTATTTTAAATTGTATTGTTTGAATTCTTGGGTTCTGACCAAAATCTGGGTCAACGTAAGAGAATGATTATTTTTTATTTTAATTCTGAGGCTCTGTTCGGATCCCTTGCACGTGTGAGGGAAAACTGTAGCAAATAAACAAAGCACATAAATCAAGCTTTGAAAGAGAAAAATCTCTCCAGAAGGATTTTTTTTTTTTTTTTAAGAGCATGAACACTGTATTTCCCCGGAGGAATATTTCGGTCCAGGAAGGAGGATAGTGCACGCAGTGTGAGTGTGTGTATGCGTGTGTGCATGTGTGTGTGTGTGTGTGTGTGCTTTGCGTGCGCGCCCGCGGAGAGAGGGGCGGGGGAGGCGGATGAGGAGGATGAGATCATAGTTTCAGGATCCTCAGGAAACCCTGGTACTGGCAGCAGCCAGCCTCTGCTGTGCCCACATGACCCACAACTCTGGCAGCGGACCCGGCACTTCCAACATTATTAAATAATAAGAAAGCGGCTCCTACTCCATGCCCAAACCTCCCTACAGACCAATGGACACCTTCTAAGAGTTTGGCGAGTCGGTGACTGAGGCGCCCGTCCATTCCAAGGTGTGTGCAAGGCGTTTTCCTCCCTGACAGCTCCGGGATGGGGGAGGGCGCGGGAGTGGAGGGGGTCCGGGCGCCGGGCGGGGAGTGGGCGCCGGCCGGGCGGCCGCGCGGTGCCCCTGGCTGCCCGGTGCCGCGGAGCGAGCGGCGAGGGCGGGAGATNGGCCGCGCAGGTAAATCTCGGCCTCCCGCGGAGGCCCGTCAGTGCCGCAGCCCCCGCTGTCGCCGCCGCGCCGCTCCGGGGCTCGGCGATGGCAGCCAGCTCCGTCGCGGCACGGGTCGAGTTGTTTTTGTCAGTGCTGCGCTCCCGGTCGTCCTCGCGGGCTGAGCTGTAGGGTGGCCACGCCACCTCCATTGGGGATGGCTCTCACGTTGGGGAGCAGGCTGGGGGGTATTGACCGGGAAGGCGGCGATGGGTCCCTTCCAGCCAGCGGCGTCTGCGCGTGTTGCAATGCACTGCGGTGCCCGGGCGGATGCGGAGTGGGAGTGGGCGCGCGGCGCTGGGGGCCGCGGCGGCGGATATGGGCACGGGGGGCGGTGAGTGGCCTCAGCTTTTAGAGCCTGTTGCCCATTTTGGAGTTTTCCGCTGGACAGAAGGCGGACGGGAGGTTCGTTCTGGTGCCTGGAGTGGGAGAGAGAGAGAGAGAGGTGTCAGTCAAAAGACCAAAGCCAAGGAGAGAAGAGGGGTGGCCCGATGGCGTGCTGGGCTCAACGGTACCATTCCTGGGGCATGGTAGCAAAACTTTCCTTTTTGGCAGGCTTGGGGTACGGCTTTGAGAAGAGAAGTGTGGGACTTGGGGGAGACATACTGGATGTATGCTTGCAGAGAAGCTTACCACCCTTAGGTTCATTCTTGCTCTAAAGAATGCTCTTTTGAGTTAATGTTTACGTTCAAGTTCTCCTGTTTTCTATTAGGATCACTTGGTATTAATGTGTTTGTGTTTCCTTTTGAACATAGCAGTAACCCATATTGTTGAAGTATGCATAGTTATATTTCGTTTACAAAAAATACTTATTTTGCTTATTCCAAAGGTAGAAACTTTAGGGAAAAAACAGCTCTCCATATGTTCCAGGCACAGTTCTGTGTGCTTTCACTCACTCACTCAGTTCTTACCGCAACACGAGGGGTAGTTAATAATATTGTCCACTTTTTACAGGTGAGGAAATTCAGACACAGAGAGCTGAAATAACTTAACTCAAAGTCGTGGAGTTATTAAATGTTAGAACCCCGTTGGGCTCGGTGCACACGCTTAAGCAACTCATATATTTATCTATCTATATGGTACCCCATTGTGCCTAAAGTCCTCTATGTTTCATATATTGACCACATTTCTCTACCAAAATGAACATCTTAACTATGTGCTCAACGTTGGACACAATTAAGGTTTTCTGATTTTTAATACTATAATTATAGTAAATATCCTTTGAGTACTTTTGTCACAATTAACCAAGTTTCCTACAATTATAAACTTAAGTAGTATTTATCAGCAAAGTTAAGATTTTCAGCAGTGAAGATTATCAGCCAAGTAGATTATCACAAAGCAGGTGGCTGAATTGATCTATAGTTTGCACTTAACTTTAAACTTCCTAAGGTATTAATCTGGTCTTTGCTCAAAACATGGCCATCATTTTCCTCAGAACACCAGAATCTTTGAGCAAGTTTAATCATCTTTAATTCAGTCATTCTGACTAGAGGTTAAGCAGTTTTAAAAGAAGAAATTTGCAATTCTCTTTAAACTGTCAGTGATTAAAAGTGGGTTATATTTTGAGAGTGTTTGTGTATGTCTGTACCTTTTAGCCAGTTGTATGTACTTTATACAAAGTTGCGTAGCAATGAAGACTGAAATCAAAATTTCTCATTAGTTCTAAGTTGAAATACTTTTAAAATCTCTGCTTGCTTTAAATAAACCATGATGTGAAGAAAGGTCTCAATGGGGTGAACTCCCAACGGCACAAATTTAGAGAATTACTCTTCATTTGAGCTTATCATGGAACTCTCATAATATTCATTTTATTGGATACATGTCTCTCTTAAGTCTTCATCTGTATTTCTTCAAGTAAATTTAATTACTCCTTCACATAACCAGTTTCAAATTATTTTGACATTCATAGATTTCCTTAATTCTTGTCTCTCAGTTTAATTAAATTCAATATACATATTTCAAACCCACAATTATTCAACATTATAAATGAAAAGACTAGAATCCAACTGAACAACATGGACACATGTTCTTTGGATATGAAAAAAAAAATTATCCCATTCTTCAGTGGTTAACCTCCTCCATACCCCCAAATTATGGCTTCAACTTTATTTTGGGATACCAGAGCAGGGCTGTGGTCACAATAGTTACATGCCATTAGACACAGTGTTTTTGTTACTGAAATTGAATTTGAATTTTCCAAGTCTATTTATATGAAATGTTGATTGTTTATTAAGGCATACATTTTACAATACATAGATACGTCCTTTCTTACCTGACTCTGAACCATTCCAGTTTTCTAGCTTCTGTTACTTATTTTAGAGAAAGCATTCCCTTGCTACTTTTACCTCACCTGGTAGACATGACATGACTTTTTCCTTTCAAGTTCCACACCTCTAGTCTTGGGAGAATTATAATATCTCTCCCTCTTGAGACCCCCTCTGTTTTAGGTGCTGGATGGGGAACTAGGGATCAGTAATGAGCAGAAAAATAAGTGGGCCCTGCCAACACAGGAGGTCAGACTTTAATAAAACAATGATACAAATATTTATTTGCAAATTGAGGTAAGTTCTCTGAAAGAAAGAATTCTATAAAAATGTGTAGTAAAGGATTCTGCACTAGACACAGAGGTCAGAAAAGGATGCCAAGCAGTCACATATTTGTGGAAGAATGACATGTGAGAAGGTGTTTACTAAGTCAATGTGCTCATAAATCTTTTCTGAATTATATTCTGAATCAGAGACCTTGGTCTCACTCCAGTTATGGCTACACTTCTCTATTCACCAGAAGCCATACTATTTCCCCTCATTATTCTCCTACACACATGAGGAGATTTACAAAACTATCAATACCTTTTAAAGCATGTAGAGGTTGTGCTACCCTTATGTGGTTATTAACTTATGTGCAGAAAGTTATTTAAGTTTAGTGAAATATAATCATTTTCTTTCTTTGCCTTAACAACTACTTCTGAATTTTGAAAAAGTAGTTGTGGGTGTGTGTTTAGTTGTTGTTAAAGTGGCAGATTGTCTCAAAATAGAATTGCAATTGGTTCATCACAGAGCCCCTAAGATTCTCTGCAGTGTCCAAGGGAAGAGAAGAGGCCCCAGAGTAAGAGAGGTGGTATTAAGGGTTGAATATGCCGGCAACATAAGTATTAACAATTTAAAGCAAGCATAGTAACTACATTTATTGACTAGTTACTGTGTGCTGGGTATTCTGTGGGCTATAGATAAATTAACTTATGTATTCTTCACAATAGCCTAGAGGTCTGCATGTATTACCCATATCCCCATTCTACAGAACAGGAACTGAAGCATTAAGAGAGCAATAATCATGGCCACTGTCACATAGGTAGAGATAAACCCTAAATTCAAGTATTCTGATATTGTAGTCCACACTGTTAACTGTTGATGTGTAACACCTAGTTCATCATTTTACCAAAGTGTTAAATTCCCATCATCATTGAAAATAGTTAACACCTCATAATTTGATCCTTTGGTTACTTTTCCCTTAATAAAAATCAGTGGGAAAAAATAGAACTTCCAGTATGTCAATGCTTTTTGCCCCATATTTTACAGGCAAAATATACATAAAGCAAGAAGAGATAAATGAATTCCTAGACAAAGAATGGAGACCACTAAATTATGAGAAATTTCTCATTATATGTTATATATTTTTAAATTCAAAAATAGTCATTTGAGCCGCATTTGAAACTATTGAAATTTTTAGCATCAAGGGTATATACTTCAGCATTTCAAATACTTAGGGAGTTATCTTTAAAAGCTGGAAGTTGTGTGACCATTAATAAACTTAAGAATTTTAAGTCACCTGTTTCACCTACCCCCAATGTCTGTCCAGAGTATGCACTGCGAAGAGGATATAAAGTATGACATAAAAACACCTGTTGAATTGTCTTGGTAAAATTTAAGACCCAGTTAATTTTTACACTGGGATCTTCTGACATGACTCCTAGTAATTGTTATGATAAAAACTTAGTAATTTTGAATATTATCCAAATAATGCTAATCTAAGACACATGGGGGTATATTATTAGCAAAGTGAAGTACTAATTGGTTAAGTGTACTAATGCATATAAAGATCTTTGCACAGTGTCTGAAAATGTTAGCCAATGTTATTTCTCCCTGAAAATGATGGGTAATCTGCAGCTGATATGATTAATGTTAGTAGTAACCATGAATCACAATTCATACATAGAACACATATACAAGTATGTGACCCCTTTTTTTGAAACTGTTCAAAATGTTTAAGGTGGTGTATACATTTTCCGTTACTCCAGTATCCCTATCAAGAGTGTGATACATTATTTCTCTGTATGCTCAGTGTATGCAAAGCTTGATTTCATGGAATAATTAGTAAACTATTGCTCTAATTTATGCCATAAGGAAGAGCTGCAACACTTGATCTGACTCTGTGTGTGTGTGTGTGTGTGTGTGTGTGTTTGGTGTTATCATAGTGGAGGATGACATCAAGCATACCAACGAACAATTCATTAACTGGACTTTACAGTTTGATGTCCTATGGCAGAGAGTTTTGTATGTTTGATGTAAATATAAAATATATCAACCAGTTATGATTGTTTAGGTTATGCAATCATAACAAACAACTTTAAAATCTCAGTGACTGAAAAGAACAAAGGTTTATTTCTTGCTAATGCTACATGCCCATGTTCATCAATGAAAGACTCTATTCTCCATCCCTCTCTTAGAGATTCTTGCTAATAAATCCCCTGTCATCCAGACATCCTCATCTCTCATCAGGCACATGGGAACATGGTGAATCACCCACAGTTTTTAAAGGCTTCTACCAGGAAGCAAGACTTGCCACTTTCACTCATATTTCATTGGCCAAAGCAAATTATACAGCCATTCCTAAGCGGAAGATGGAAGAGAAGAGCAATCCGATCCTATGGCCGGATGGAAGAACAGTGCGATAGTAGTGAACACATTAATGATTACCATAAAAAATCAGCCAGTTTCCTTCAATAGTTTTATCACCTAAAGATGACTTCTGATTTAATGTAAAGTAGAATCAACAATAACGATGTTTTAAAACTTCAGCATAGGAAGGGAATTCCTACATAAAATCACCAGCAAAGAAAGTAGAGACTAAACTTGTGAAATGGATGCTATCCCCCTTTTTCATTAGGAGTGTATTTAATCAAGGAGTGGTCGTAAAGCTATGGTTTATTTTAGATGAATGCATGATGTAACCTACTTGACAGTAAGTGCAAGCCAAGAACAGTGCCAGCGTCTGCAAACAACACCCAAGTTGTGTTTTCTGAACACATTTGATAGCATCAACATGGTAGACAAAGGAGAACAGTTATGTATGTATCATTTTTGTCACCTGCACCAAATGAACAAAAGTAACATATGTGCTATTGTGTATTATTGTAAAAAAGTAATACAGATCAACATATAAATAGCACTGCATGTTTATTTTAAATTTCCAAACATAATTTGAAAAGCTAGAATATATCTAATCCACATTTTTTAATTAAACCTCTTATTTTGAAATTGTATGCCATTGTAAGAAATAATACAGAGAGATCCCATAGTCACTTTTATCCAGTTTCCCCCAAAACAAACATTAGAAAATGGGCAAAAGACATAAAAAGACATTTCACCAGGAAAGATATGTAAGTGGCAAGTATGTACATGAAAGGATGTTCAAAATCATTAGCCCTTAAGGAATGCAAATTAAAATCATGGTGAGATATCACTACACACCTATCAGAATATTCACTGCAAGTATATAGAAATTTACTGATTTTCGTATGTTTATTGTATCCTGGGAACTTGCTGAACTTATTAGCTCTAAATGGTTTTTTTTGTGATTTCTTAGAATGGCCTATGTAGACCATCACATCATCTAAAAGGACAATTTTCTTTCTTTCTATATGACTAATCTGTATGCCTTTGTTTTCTTTTCTTACCTTACCTTATTGCACTGTTAGAAGTTCCAATATTATGTTAAATAGGGGGCTGAGCGTGAACATTCTTACCTTGTTGCTGATCTTCAGGAGAAAGCATTCAGTCTTTCATCATAATGTATACATCATATCAGCAATAAATTTTTTTGTAGCTGTTCTTTATCAAATTGAAAAATTTCCTGTCTGTTCCAGTTTTTTCTGAGTGTGTTTATCATGAATAGGTATTAGTTTTTGTCAAATGCTTTTTTCCCCACCAAATGATATGATCATTTAATTTTCCTTCTTCAGCCTATTATAATAGTAGAGTACATTGATTTTTTTAAATTCTTTTTTTTATTTTAATTTTTTTATTATATTATGTTAGTCACTATACAGTACATCCCTGGTTTCTGATGTAA